>NC_084889.1:4855760-5182010 GCF_958979055.1 Alnus glutinosa | reverse complement strand
CCCTCTCTGCACCCGCACCCACCAGATCGGATCCCTCCTCCTTGTCTTAACCACCTTCTTCCTCACCCGCCTCCTCGACCGCTCCTCCCCCCCCTGTCCTTACCTCTCCGCCAATCCCATCTCGACACCGCAGAGCCACGTCGGCCTCACCCCCGATGGGTTCCTCTCCTGGCCCGAGCGAGGCTACGGGTCCCACCTCTCGCTCAAAATCTACGTCTACGATGAGGACGAGATCGACGGTCTCAAGCTGCTTATGTACGGCCGGGACGGTCGGATCACGGCCGAGGCTTGCTCGAAGGGCCAGTGGGGCACTCAGGTAATTAGTCGAGGTGCTAATTGGCTTCTAGGTTTGGTTTAGTTGCTGAGACATTTACAATGAGAAAATTAAATTCAAAGAATTGAAACTCAGATGAGTGATTTCTTTTGGAAATGTTAATTATGTAGGTTAAAATACACAAGCTGCTTCTGAAGTCGAGGTACCGGACGAGAAAGAAAGAGGAAGCGGACCTGTTCTTTGTGCCGGCGTACGTCAAATGTGTTCGGATGATGGGTGGTCTTAACGATGAAGAGATTAACCAGACCTATGTTAAGGTAGAATCTGACATTTTCATTGATTGTTTGCTTGCTTCTATATTTTCTATAAGCATACCTATGTTATGGTCGGTTCTGTTTTCAGGTCATAAGTCAAATGCCGTATTTCAGGCGTTCTGGAGGCCGTGACCACATATTTGTTTTTCCGAGGTAAGATTGTTTGGTTCCGAGTTTTATCTTTCTTTGTGAAAAAGGTTATGTCGTTGTAAGCCTATATTGATTGATAATATGGTTGACTGGAAAAACAGTCAATAGAATTACCAATTGAAGTATTTATTTCAACCCGTTTGTTGCATTTTCTATTCTGTAATTGCTTTGTTTTGTTTCTTGTTTCCATTTTCTTAGCCAGAAAGCTGGGTGGATAATGAAACTGAATCTATAAAACAATTATTATGTGGAAGAGATAAAATTTTGACCTTGCACATATGTTTCATTTGTACTATTGAAAATATACTTTAGCTTTTAGTACATACAAAGTATGAGAGAAAAAGAACTGAGTGCTGGAAAATTAGGTACTTCTCAATTTGATATCTGAAATAAGTCTTGCATGGGCTATATTCTAAAGGCTTTCTTCCCCTTTGCCGGTTCTTATCTCTGGGGTCTGCTGAGTGGAAAATTTTATGGAACCAGCGCAAATGGTAGATTTTGGTAGAGGAAGACTTGTCTGCAAAAACCTCACATAATAGGTGGATTATTGTTGTAATTTGCCTTCTGACTGAATGAACTCTATTAGCATAAGTGCATGATATTTTGCTTATTTATTTTTCCATAGTGACTTATGATTCCTTTTTCTCTATTTGATTTTTACATATGCGGTAATTTTTTTTTGTCACTAATGTTAATGAGCTTGCTTTCACTAAATCGCAGTGGTATTGGAGCTCACTTATTTAGATCTTGGGCAAAATACATTAATCGTTCCATTATTTTGACTCCTGAGGTACCCACTTACTTCCATATGAGATTCATTTAACATATGCATTTAGTACTTTTGAACAGTTAAAAAATACCTAAGTAGTACTGAGCTTTTAGTATTGATTTAGTTTTGGGCTTTTAAATCAACCCATATGCCTGCAAATCTAACTTTTTCGATGACAATATGTGGTTGCAAAGCATTTAGTGCTCTTGTATAGAAGCACACAAAATGTATATGTTATGATCCTTAAAATCACAAACAACTCAGAAAAAGGGAAATGTATAAGATGGATAGTAAGATCAAAATTTGTGCTAGAATTATTCCATATGTTCTTGGTCTAGAATCAATGTTAGTGTCAATAAGAGTTTATGCTTAAAATCTTGTTACGTTATGGATCTTTTTCTTTTTTGCCATAACTGAAATTTAAACTTTCAGGATTTTTTTTTTGTTAGCAAATGTCTTTCGGTTATTATCTCTATATTTTTCAAATTTGAGTTTGCTCTGGACTTCTGTTTGTACTAAACTGATAGACTATATAATTTTCACCAGGGGAAAAAGAAACTATTCTTTGTGCTGTGATAGTAGCTATTGTTAAATGGCTTCTATAGAATTTTTATGGCATTTTAACTGAATTATAATTTTCATAATTATCTTACAGCAAATGTCTTGGGATATTTTCTCTAAATTTTTCAGACATGAATTAGCTTAGGATTTAGAATAGATGATTTGTACTAGAACCCTGTTAGTGCTGGAGGTGGCAAGCTGGTTGGGAGGCCCTTTAAACTAGTCTGGGATTGGCTTTTGAGCCATCCTTATAATTGTATCAATACTATTAGTATGGCAGAAGAGCCTATGGAGTTTTTTGAGGAACTTATGGAGTAATTTAGTTCAATTAATATGCATATGCAACATTCATCAATCTCATATCAGGGAGTGTAACTTTGGTGGCTAGTTTTGTAATATAATGTCAAAGTTCTGCTCTATTAGGCTGTTTAAAACAGCAGATTGAAGTCCTGGCATGAAATGTTTATGATCTTTCTCTCTCTCTCTCTCTCTCTCTCTCTCTCTCTCTCCCTCTCTATTTTTTTTTTCCCGTTGTATGGTAAGCTTCCATGATGGGTATAATTGTCAACATTTTCTCTGAAAGTACCCTAAAGTGTCAAATTTGAACTCAATTTTGAGTGGAATTTCACTTTTAACTAGTCAGTAGGTGGTACACTGGTACGGAAGACATTGGCTGGCCCATGTCCAGAAATTATGAACCTGCCTCTTGGATGCCTTGGGAGGTTTCAGGCAGTCCTAAGCGACAATAATTTTATCAAAAGTTAGCACTCGTGTTATGGTGTGTATTACATCTGGCAGAAGCATTCATTCCTTAGAAGTTTTTTTTTTTTTTTTTTTTTTTTTTTTTTTTTTTTATATATTTTATTTCAAGTAGGCTGCAGAGTTAATGATTTGCTTAATCTGCAGTGGCAACAACCCTCTGAAATTTCTTATTAATGACATTAGCTGTTAGATACACGGTCCTTTTGTTTTCCTATTACTGGATTTGGACCTGCATCATTATATAATGTTTGGAAATCATTATTATGTTCCTTGAGATGTCCTAAAAAATTTTATATGTACTATGTTTATTTCTGCTACCAGATTTGGTGGTTTTTGGAATGAGTTCTCTTTATGGGGTATTGGGTCCAATTCTATTATATTACAACCTTGTAAAACCTTTTTGTTTGACTTGAAGAATGTTTATTAATGCGTTAGTGCAGGGGGATCGGACTGATAAGAAAGACACAAGTTCTTTTAATACGTGGAAAGATATCATAATTCCTGGCAATGTTGATGATAGAATGACTAAAACTGGGGCTACCCTCGTCCAGCCTTTGCCTCTATCAAAGAGGAAGTATTTGGCAAACTATTTAGGTCGTGCACAAGGAAAGGTTGGCCGTCTTAAGTTGATAGAGCTTTCCAAGCAATTTCCAGACAAGGTATGTCATCATCTTTGAGTTCTTGATCGCTCTAAATAAAGCCACCTGGTTCGTTCAATTTTATGCTGGTAATCTAGATTTGGTTGTGGAGTTTAGCTGGATTACGAAGTCACTTAGACATACGTTATAGAGTTCTGCATCTTTGGTTATTTGCTTCATGAAAAGATTTTGCAAAAGAAGGCAGGGGAAAACCTGTTTGTAGCATTTCCTAATAATCATTGCTCTTTAATAGTTGGAAGCACAAAAAGGCTTATATAAGTATTTGATTAATTAATATGATCCGCTAGTATTATGTGGGCGCTACATTGTGTTATAAAAAAGACAAAATATTCTATTCATTTAGCCTCTTGTGGTTGTAGAAGATGCATGGGAGTGGGTCAAATCCCACCTTTTGCTAGGATTCGGGGCTTAAGCAACAGCCCCCCCCCCCCCCCCCCCCCCAAAAAAAAAAAAAAAAAAAGAAAAAGAAAAAGAGAGAGGATAAAGTAAAGAAGCAAAAGAACATTTTATATAGGCACAGAGGTTATACCTACTGCAGTATAAGTGGTCCTCGGATATGTCAGTGTTTAGATTTAAGATTTCCAGTTTTTGTTATTGGCATCGACTACAATGTGTAATTTAATTGCTTAGAATGCATAATGAGCTTTACATATTTTTTGGTTGGGCAATATATCCTTTTTGTTCTCTTTTTGTCTCATCTTGTTAATATATTCATTCCTTTGTCGAGCAGAATTACTCTCTGGTATTGGATTCATTTGCTTGATATGTAACCTTAAAACTGTCGTATCGGGCATGCGGAGTGTTTTCTTTGAAATGCTAAATTATGACTACTTTTAATTTTTGCATTATATTTTTAAGATATATAGAAAGTATGCATATTGATTCTGTAAACAGTTGGAATCTCCAGATCTGAAGTTCAGTGGCCCTGACAAATTGGGAAGGATAGACTATTTCGAACACCTTCGAAATGCCAAGTTCTGCCTTGCTCCTCGTGGGGAGTCATCTTGGTCTCTTCGATCTTACGAGTCCTACTTTGTGGTCTCTCTCTCTCTCTGTTTGTACACACACTTACAGTGGGTCAGTTTAAATAATGTGTTTGTTACGCTAAACAGGAGTGTGTCCCAGTGATATTATCGGATCAAGTAGAATTGCCTTTCCAGAATGTCATTGACTACACCCAGATATCAATAAAATGGCCATCCACTCAAATTGGTCCCCAACTTTTGGACTACCTAGAATCTATACCAGGTCAAATTCAACACTCTGTATCTTGCTTTGCTTACCCTTTAATATATAATAGCTAAAGTTCTGGGTTTTCTTTTCAGATGAAGATATAGAAAGGATGATTTCCCGTGGTAGACAACTGAGATGCCTATTGGTTTATGCCCCTGAAGTAGAGTCATGTTCAGCATTGCATGGAATTATGTGGGAACTTCAGAGGAAAGTTAGGGAATTTCACCAGTCAGCCGAGACGTTCTGGCTGCACAATGGATCTATTGTAAATCGAAACTTGATTGAATTCTCCAACTGGAAACCTCCCATGCTTTTGCCTTGATCATGGTTGGAGATGATCCCTTTGCTTGCATGTATCATTTCTTTTCACAAAGTTATACCTCATATTTTATTTGTTGTAGTCGTTAGTTTTATGCCTTTCTCCAAGTGCCCATGATTTTCTCAGGTTAGAGCAATTCCTCCTCTGATAGTATGGCCCGTTTCCCTTTTCTCCTTCAATGATTAATGCTGTTCAATTCTTTAATGTTTCTTTCACTGTACCATTGGTCTGCTCTGCTGCTTCTTGTGCCCGCACATGGTTACTCATAAGCCTGGCAAGGCTCCTCAAGAGTATGTTGTGGCTATATTAGACTAGTTTTAATTTGTGGGTTGTTTTCGGGGTTTGGGCATTTTTAATAAAGAGCAAAAATATCTCCCAAACCCCGCAAATTGATAAAACGGGAAAAATCTCTCAGAAGCACATCAGTAATCTGGTAAAACCCACCTCTCAAGGCTCAGGAAAAAAATAAAAATAAAAATAAAACCCACCTCTCAAGAGCAAAAAAGGAAGTAGTCTTTTTTTTTTTTTTTTTTTTTTTTATAAAAAAGTAACAAATAAAATAATGAAAAGGCTCAGACCGCTATACTTCCAATAGACGTCAGAGGGTCCCATTGTCCAAGAGCTGACATAAAACACCAGAAGGACATCTCCCAGAAATCTGCCACGCGTCAGGCTGAAAATGATGATCTTTTCAGAAGAGAATCCGGGTTGTGAATAGTTTGGATACCACGTCCACACAACCAACCCCAGACACCGTGAGAACCTCTAATTTGTACAAGGTCTTCCCACCTAGTTCCAGTTTTACAAGTAGTTGAATTTTCCGGAGACAAAAACCAGACCAAAGTTTCACCCGTCTTCCACTAAGGTTTGAAGAATATGGGAACAGCTTTATTTACTAGTTGTAGCTTTTCTTGGAGATACCAGCAGCAGATAATTCCTTCTAATCATTTGCTTGCTCAGTCTTCACTGGAAAGTGGGATTTCTAGAGCAAAAGTTACTGCCGATTCAGGAGAGAATGGATTGGTTGGTGGAGAGATTGAGAAATGCTCTGGGTTGATGAAGAGAAGATCAGTTCTGGTTTCTGGGGTTTCTTTAATCTCGTCAGCAGTTTTGGGTTCTCCTAGAGAGGGGTTGGCTGTGGTCAAACAAGGTCTTCTAGCTGGGAGGATACCTGGTCTGTCTGAACCAGATGAACAAGGTTGGTTTTTCGTAATTTTTCATAATATTGTTCCCTTCACTTGCTTTCTAATTGCCTGTCTTTTTAATAATTGTCTAATTTCTGCATTATGGTAAATGATACCAACATGCAGTAGTGGGAAATTTTCTGAGGAGTGAAAATAATTGCTCCTTTATAGTTATCTTACATCCATGGCAAAAAAAAAATGGAAGAGAGCTGTAATAATAATAATAATGAGTTTGTATTTCCATTTTCTGGGGGTATCTTGATATAGCCACAGATTATTGCTATCAATGCTTATCAGAAAAATGCACAAGATTTTTTTTTTTTTTTTTTTTTTTAAAAAAAGAAAAGAAAAGAAAAGAAAAGTAAAACCAAACAATTACCCAGTAGAACCTGATCGATTAGACATTAATATATGGTACCTTAAACCTCTATTCTGTCTTGGGTCATGCAATCACATACTCCCCACATAGATTTCATTTTCTGTGGCTTTCGCATAGAGCCCAAAATCGTGTAGGGAACGCTGTATAGAATGCCTCTCCTGGCACTCAAAATTTCACATGCTTTTGTCTTTTTTTCTTTTTTGGTTTTGTTTATTGGTATGGTCGAGTTCACTAGGAAAACATATGCTCAGACAGGTTGGAGGACATACCGCAGGCCAGATGAGAAGTCTGGAGGGCATGGTGTTGGATGGAGTCCTATCATCCCCTACGCATTTTCTGTCCCTCAGGACTGGCAAGAGGTGATAATATACAACCCAAACATGTTTGAACTGCATATTGAAGTTGTAATTCAAACAAGTCTCCCTCTCATTTCTTGTTTTTACTTTTTCTTAGTTTTCTAAATTTGTCATTGCATCTGTCTACCAGGTTCCAGTATCAATAGCAGATCTAGGTGGCACAGAAATTGATTTGAGATTCGGTAGCTCTAAGGAAGGACGCCTATTTGTAATTGTTGCACCGGTTCTTAGATTTGCAGATGGTTAGTTCACTTAAAATTTTCTTGTTTTTCTAGTAGGCATTCTGAAGTTGGAAGAGTGCCCTTTGATGCTTGTGTGCTCTATGAACTCTGACTAGCTGTGCCGATCTTCACATGATCTTAGCTCTTTGTAAACAATTTTCCTTATTCTCTTTCGGTAAAAGAAGTTTGATATTCACATCTTTGTCATGTTTTTGTAAAATATGTATAGATCTTGGTGATCAAGCTACAATTGAACGAATTGGACCTCCAGAAAAAGTGATTAATGCATTTGGACCAGAAGTGATTGGAGAAAATGTAGAAGGGAAGGTTATAAGTATGAATGTAGCAGAACACTCGGGGAGAACATATTACCAGTATGAATTAGAGCCACCTCATGCTCTTATCACAGCAACTGCAGCTGGAAATCGCCTCTACTTGTTTAATGTAACTGCAAGTGGTATGGATATTTTGATCCTACATTGACATGCTTCACAATAACCTAAAGCAAAGTATTCATATGTTCTTTTACTTTTGTAGGTCTTCAGTGGAAAAGGCACTACAACGATCTGAAAAGGATAGCCGAGTCCTTTCGTGTTGTATAATTGAAATATTTCATGAGATGAGATGGCATAAAACCATTGTTCAAGTTTCTGCAGTGTAGTTTACAACAATATAGGAAAAAGAAAAAGTTCAAAATCAACAAAGAGCTAAGTGTTTTGACGGAAACTCCGAGTTCAACTTGATATTGTATATCTTTGGTGCATATGGAATTTCCATAAAAATCTCTCTTGCAGTAAACCTGGCAGTGTTTTGGAGTATAAAAGTATGTTTTGAAGGACACCCTTCCAGTTCTGAATATGACCGAATCTTCAAGGTTCCCCTCCTTTGCAATTGAACTTTTTGATGATCATTAAACTTAATAGACAGCTACTGAAAACCTCTACTTGGTTCGCGGGGGGAGATTTCCCCGATGAGACCGAAAGTAGCACGTGTAAATGACCAAAGTTTCTTCTTCCAGTGATGGCAGGAGGACCTACGAGTTAGAAGCAAACATGCTCAACAGGTCATTTCCCCATTCCTGTGGGTGCAAGTTCACTTATAGGGTTACAATCTAGTGTAGACACAACGCTTTATCTAGACATTACGGAACTGCAGCCTGGGATCTTTTGTAACCCTTGGTTAACCATGAACGTCCTCATCCTTTCAGCCTTCTCCCAGCTATCTGAAGCAGCATAAATATGTGACACAAGAACGTAAAGTGAGTCGTTAGCATTCACCGTGTTCAAATTTCGTGTGCTCTCTTTCATGATCTCTTCTGTCATCTCCTTGTCCAGATGAACCCGACAAGCTCCCAGCATAGCTGTCCAAACCGTGTCATTGGGTTTCATTGGCATTCTCTTGATCAAATCATAGGCCTCTTTCAGTCTCCCCACTCGCCCCAAAAGGTCAACTAGACACCCATAGTGCTTGATGCTTGCTTGCAAGCCATACTTCTCCATCTTGGAGAATATTTCTATACCTTCACCCACATACCCTCCATGTGCACATGCTGAGAGAACAGAAAGAAAGGTTATATCATCAGGCATTTTGTTTGAATTTTCCATTCTGCCAAAAAACTCAAGAGCCTCTTTGCATTGTCCATGATTAGCATAACCTGAGATCATAGCATTCCAACAGGTAGTGCTCTTGTCAGCAATCCTTTCAAATACCAACCTCGCAACGGCTAAATCCCCACATTTTGCATACATGTCGACCAATCCATTTAAAACGAACACATTGACATTTATCCCCTTACGATGTATAATACAGTGGATTTCTTTACCTGCATCCAACAGCCCCAACTGAGCACAAGCAGATAGGACACTCACAATAGAGACTTCATCAGGCTCAAATCCTTCAGCTGGCATTTCACGAAATGCTTCCAGAGCTTCCTCACAAAACCCATTCTGGGCATACCCGGATATCAATGAATTCCAATTCACCAAGTTCCGGACTGGAATTCGGTCAAAAATGGCCTTGGCCTCCTTGACATCACCCTTCTTGCAGTACCCAGAAATCATCGATGACCAAGCAAAGAAATTCCGCTGTGGCATCTCTTCGAAAAACTCCCTTGCAGCCTCCATCTCCCCATTGTCGGTGTACCCATCAACCATCACAGTCCAAGTGACCACATTCCTCAACTCTGGAGGAACCCCGTTGAACAATTGCCTGGCAGTAAGGGTATCTCCACCCTTTGCATACCCATCAATCATTTCAATCCAAGTCACCTCATTTCGAACCGACATCTTTTCAAACAAAATGGACGCGGATCTTGTATCTTTATTTCTCAAGTACCCCCCGATCATCGCATTCCATGTCACAACATTTCTCTCATGCATATAATCAAACACTTTACGCGAATCAACGACATTGCCACACTTAGCATACATATCAACCAATGAGGTCCCAATCATTACCTCACAATCCACCCCGCCCTTAATCGACTCAGCGTGCACTGCTTTTCCGAAATTAATGAAGGAAAGAGAAGCACAAGCCTTGAAAACTAAAGGGCCTACTACAGCCAAACAGTGAAGTCCTTTACGGCGAACTTGGGTGTAGAGAAGAAGGGCTTCTTTTGGAGATCCTTGAGAGATGTGATTCCTAATGAGGTAACACAAATTTGAGAGATTTTGATGTTTGCTTATTTGGGTTTTTGATTGAGGGTAGACTGGGTTGTGTGCATTTACTTGTGGATTTTGGGACGAAGATATTGTCATTTCAATTCAGTCTCATTTGCTTTGCACTTCCAATTTCCAACTGTTTATCAATGTTTAACAATGACTGAAATACAATTAATTAAAAAAAATTGATCTTTTAAAACTAATAAATACAGATATAATAAAATTGAACTATTTAATTTAAAAATAATGGTGAAGATTTTAAAAAGTTTAGAACTATTGTTAAAATCTGAAGATTTTAGTGGACAATGAAATCCAATTGAATTAAAAAAGAAAAAAGAAAAAAAGAAAAAGAAAAGAAAAAAAAAAGGAGCTAAGACCGAATATTTAAATATCTAAACACTATGAAGTAACTAGAATAACGGTCTTTTTGAATGGCCAATAACCAGAAAGCAATGGACCTGCGAATGCTGAGACTCTTGCAAAACTGTAAAACTATGAGAGAACTGAAGCAAACCCACCTTCAGGTTCTCATGAATGGCCTTCGTGGCAGCGATTTGGTACTACCTAAGCTTATTACTCTTGCCTCGGAACTTGTTTCCCTTGACTACGCTGTTCGTATATTTCGAAATTCTCAGCACCCAAATGTGATTTCCTATAATAATATGATCAAATGCTTTATTCGAAAGGCCCATAAAGGCGCATTGCGTGTTTACCATCAAATGAAGGCGTTCACAATTGCACCGAATAGTTTCACCTTTACCTTTCTTTTGAGGTGTTTCGAACCGTTTGAAGCTCTAGAAGATGGTAGAGTGGTTCATGGAGATATTGTGAAGCTAGGATTTGGTTCAAGTGTGTTTGTTCAGAATACCCTTTTGGATTTCTATGCAAAATGTGGTCGGAATTTGGATTTGGCTCGTCGGGTGTTTGAGGAAATGCCTGACAGAGATGTTGTTTCATGGAATTCAATGATTGGTGCGTACTTGGCTCATGGGGAGATAGAATCTGCTATTCGATTTTTTGATTCGATGCCTGAGAGGAACATTGTGACGTGGAATTCTGTTGTTTCGGGGCTTTCTAAGGCTGGAAGTATGGAATTGGCACATTCGGTATTTGATAGGATGCCTGAAAAAAATGAGGTTTCTTGGAATTTGATGATTTCCGGCTATGTACGGTTGGGTGATGTTGAATCTGCACAGTGTATTTTTGATCAGATGTCAGAAAGAACTGTAGTTTCTTGGACGGCTATGATATCTGGGTACACTATGATTGGTGATCTTGAATCTGCAAGGAACATTTTTCATCAGATGCCAATTAAGAATACTGTCTCTTGGAATGCTATGATTGCTGGTTATGTACATAATCATGATTTTGATCAAGCTCTTAATGTGTTTCATCAGATGTTAATTGATGGTAAGTGCAGGCCTGATCAGACAACGTTGGTCAGTATACTGTCTGCCTGTTCTCACTTGGGGTCTCTTGAACATGGGAAATGGATTGATTCTTATATTAAGAGAAACCAGTTTGAATTGTCTATTTCTTTAGGCAATGCTCTGATAGACGTCTTTGCAAAATGTGGAGATGTGGGAAACGCAAAAGCAGTTTTTGATAAGATGGCTAAAAGATGTGTTATTACATGGACAACAATGATTTCAGGTCTAGCTGTTAATGGTCAGTGTAAAGAAGCACTAGCTCTCTTCGATAGGATGCATGAAGAAAGAATTAAGCCAGATGATGTCATTTTCATTGCTGTTCTGTCAGCTTGCACTCATGGAGGGTTGGTGGAAGAAGGTAGAAGGGTATTTGACCAGATGGTTCAGGAGTTTGACATTGTACCCCGAATTGAGCATTATGGTTGCATGGTTGATCTTCTGGGTCGAGCAGGGCAGTTGGAAGAAGCAGTAAGATTCATTGAAGGCATGCATTTGGAGCCAAATGCTGTCATTTGGGCCACTCTACTAGGTTCTTGTAAGATTCATGGGAACAGGGATATGTTAGAGTCTGTAACCAGAAAGATTATGGAGCTGGAACCTTCAAATCCTAGCTATCTAATGCTAATTTCGAATTTGAGCGCATCAATTGGACAGTGGAAAGATGCTTTGATCTCTCGGGTAGCAATGAGACAGCAAGGCATGGAAAAAGTTCCTGGTTGTAGCTCAATCCAAGTTGGGGATAAGGTCCATGAGTTTCTAGCCAAGGATACAAGTCATGAGCAAAGAAAGGAAATCTATAGGGTTTTAAATTGTTTAAATGGACACTTGAAAGCAGTATGTGATGGTTCATAAGAAATCGCATGGTTCATTGCACTAAGAACAGTCGCTCCCCTGTGGATGGTTTAGATGGTATGCGCTATGAGGAAGTTGAGAATTAAAACCAGGCAACATGTCTGGGTAAAAATTCAGTTTTTTGCCTTCGTATCAAAGCAAATTTCACATCAAAATCTGGTTCCTAATTTCTTCCAAGATAAACCCATCTTTTATGGCCCACAAAATCAGAAGGTATTTGAGGTTTAGGTACAAGAAATTTTGGAGGTTGAATTGAAAAAGCCCGAATTAAGCAAGAGAAATCTGTGGGCAGGCATGAACTTGTAAAATTGAGGTTGGAATAGCTAAAGGGGAGCTGGTGGACATTTAACAAGGGGATAACTATCTCCAGGGAGAAAAACGGCTATTGTGACTGACTTCTGTATCTTCCAAGTAAGATGAAGCTTAAAGTTGTGGCTGCATGGTGGCCACTCATGAATACCAAGAATGAAGCAGAGAGGCGGGTTAATTCTCTAGCAGGAAATGCATAGCCTTCAATTAAACCTGTAGAGTGGATATACGAAGGGAAACAAAACATTAAAAATTCGAATGTTATTGTAATTTATAATCTAGGTATAAAATTGTGCTTATACCTAAATGATCAGCCTCTCTAACGCTCGCAATGGGACATCTTTCTATTCACGAAATAATGTTTGGGCTTATTTTCTTTGAATAGCTCTCTTGTAGTGACAGTCTATAGTTAACTTGTGAAAACTCTTTGTAATGTTTTTGCCTGCTTCTCTTACTTGATTTAATGCTTCTCGAGACTGGTTTTTGTTTTTGTTTGAGCTTTTTTGTTTTTGTTTTTGTTTTGTTTTGTTTTGTTTTGTTTTTTTTTTGTGGGCTTGTTTCAACTGGGCCATAAATTTATTCTATGCAATTTGGTGACACATGAAATAGAAAGTGATCAAGATTTAATGTTGGTATACTTAATGGTATACATGAAGCCAATGTTGCACGTTATTTTAAAACATTTAAATAATGTGGTATTTTATACATGGTTAGATACATCAATTTTAAATCCTGAATTGAAGAGGATCTTTGTCCCCACTTTGGGCGCCCCTCTCATTTTAAAATAGTAAACTTGAAATTCATACCGTGCTTGGAGCATTTAAGTATGTATCTTCCGCTAGAATAGAATCAACAAGATTCACTGAAATATCCCACTTTTTGTTCGTAATCAATCTACCATCTTACATGGCGTTGTTACAACTTACAGAAGGGGAATTTGATACAAATGGTTCAAGAATTACAGAATTATTGAAAATGATATGAACAGGAGATTTTAGTCGTGCCCTTGCAGAGCTGATCCATTTGCGGTGGATTTCTTCTCTTGGTGATGAGGTTTAGGAAGGCCCATCTCCACAGATTCTTCAGGAGTTGGTTTCCTGTTGTCACGGACCCGGTAGATGAAGTACAACATCAGTTGCATGGCCCCCAGACCGCAGCCGAAGCCATTGGACACCTGCAACAGCACAACACAACACATTCCCATCAAATTAGGACATGCACCAGCCACTTGCGCGCTTTGGAACAGATATTGGAACTTTAGCCATCAATTTCATCTCATACACTTACAGAAACAAAAGGGTCACGACCGAGTAGACCATAGATAAACCAGGAAGTGCCGCACAAGAACACAGACAGCGACAGGAAAAATGGCATGAATTCCACACTCTTAGTTCTAATCACGATCATCTGCATGTACATTAATTTGGAACCCAATTAGATATATGATATTTATCATCTCAATATATAGAGGTACATCCAATTTTTCTCAATTAAATATATACCCTGCTTAGAAAATGGCCCTTACAAAAAGCAATGGTCCAAAAGCATGAAATAACTTACCATAATTGACAGAGGGGAGGCAGACATGATGACGGAGAATATGGTAGCAAGAAAGCCACAGAAGAGTTTCCTGGTGTTGCCACGCAGGGCAAAGAGGGACACTAAGGCCACGGCTGATAACATAGTGAGCACAATTGTCAGGATCCCCAAAATCTTAGCCTTCTCTTTCTTGGGGGCATATAGGATGAAGATCACCACGTATATGAACTCGATTGCTGCACCGGTGAGACTGATTGTTGATAATAAAAAATTGTGAGGGGATACAAATGGAAGGCCATACCTGTTATTGTAACATTTTTTTCAAGTGAAAATTCAGTAATTAGACAACAAAAATTATTTATTATATACAATTTGAACTAAACTATGTTAGGAATTGAAGTTCCAAAAGGGGAAAAAAATTAGCGGGAACACAACTTCTTTTGGGTATAAATTTCCAAAAAGAAAAAAGAAAATAACTTTAGTGGGATATTTTCATAACTTTTTTTTTTGGTACGGTATAAATTAGGAGAAATTTGAAAGATCTTGTTGTGTTCATACATTTGTTATTATATTTCTCTACCACTTAAAATCAAAAGATTATAAGAATTCATAATTTGTTACCTTGCAGACAATTTGAGAGGAAAAATTCAGAAGAATCTAAAAGACCAAATAAAGTTTCGTGCACAACATATAAAAGTATTAACTAACCAACATACAATTTTAATTTTGTTGTTGATATTTCCAATAGGTTTGGCCCACATTAAATAGTGAAATACTGGCCCATTTCTCGAGGTCGGCCTATCTTCGATAGATCTACGTCCGAGAATAGCCCCTCAAGAAAGAAACACTAAGGCCCAAATTAGAAAGGCCAAAATCCTTTGGAAGGCCCAAGACTAGTAGACAAAGTTAGACATCCCCCGGTCCATTTCGACTTAAGCATTTAAGAGAAAGGCGACACAAATGATTCTTGTCAGAAGAATATCGGCGCCTATCCTACATGATTAGACAACAGCAGGACATGCACTAGAGGTGCCGCCCCTACTTCATAGCAAGAAATGATTAGATTACAGCAGGACACTAGAGGTGCCGCCCTTACTTCATAGCAAGACCCTAGGGATATACAATAGGGGCGCCGAAATGCTGCCCCTATGAATAGACAACCCGGATAGCCCTGCTATAGCCGAGAGTCCGGGCGCACATAGAAGAATGACGACATCAGGCACAGAGGCGCTCATGCGAGTGCAGAGTAATGATAGCAGGTGGAAAAACTTTCCTTAACGAAGAATGAAGAATAACAGATATAGGCGGTGCTGAGCAATGGATGTATATAAATACAACTCCCAGTCAGGTAAGTATGGGTCTCTCTCTCCCTCTCTTTTGAAATGTTCTTCCTCTTCTTCTTAATCTCCCCCCAAAAAGACACTGAATACTGACTTAATCATCGGAAGAGGTTCCGCCGAAAGCCCCTGGTGTCCCTTTACTGTTTTGCATGTTGTTGAGTAGCCAAAGGAGAAACCAACCAAGAGCTGACGTGTCACTGACCCGGAAACTGTCTCAACAAATTTCTTTTTTCTAAAGCAAAAGATGTGGGGCTAGAAATGTCTTTCCCTCTAATTGCTACCCTCCAAACATCAATATATAAGAGTAGCCTCGGATAGCATGAACTTAACGTGGATTAAGCTTCTTGAAATGACCGAATTATTTATTTGTCTAATTTTTTACTTTTTGTATATATTTTGGTACTGTTTCGATTTGTTTTTGGTCTTTTGTTGGGGAGTTCATCCATTTTTCTTTTATAGGATCATCCACTTTTTCTTCATTTTGGGATCAGGAGTGGTAAGGATCCCCATTGCGGCCCATATGAAACTGTTAGATGGTCGAAACATGATGGTTCTACATATTTTGTACATTTTTTTTTTTAAATAAACCATTTAATCTGGAGGATCCACGTGTAGGTTCAATGATTGATTTAAAAAAAAAAAAAAAATTTAAAAAGATCATTAGAGGGAGTGGCGCTTGAAAATCTCAACTATTTGTGATTTTTGGCTGCTAGGGCACTGTATGCCTACATATATAATACTAAAACCCAAGATCCCACAAAGAAACGTGGGCATATGAACACAATCGACAATAAGCATAATATTAATTTCAGCAGTAACAACAATGACAACGTCAGACAGAAAGATAATCATGTAAAATGAATAAAGGAGCAAGTGATTAAGAGTGACTGGCATAACCATAAGTCAACAATGGTTGGCCCTTAAGAAAATGTTAGGTTCGGGTATGGTCGAGAACATAAGGTGTTGTTTGTGGGTGGACGAGCTTCTAGCCGAGTTTAATTAATTTGGTTAAAATGTTTGTTTTCCAGATATTCCCTTTAGTTTGGAAAATTATGAAAATTATTTGTGTTCTTAGCCGATCGAGCCATTTGAATTAGCAACATCAAACATTATTCTTCTTCTTGTTTAATATTGAAGAAAGGAGAAGGTTACCATCCGAAAAGGAGGCAACTGAGCAAGGACATCAGGTATGGAATGCCAGAAAACTCTTCTGTCGACTTGTGCCTTACGATCCTCTTAAAAGTAATCCTACGATGATAAGTGCCACAATTTTTTCACAATTCGTTTAATAATAATAAAAACAATTTATTGTTCTAAATTGTATGTCAGATTGAGTAGATAATTGAAAATATAGTGTCACGTCAATATTATGAAATAAATATAAGATAAAAATATAATTTTTAGCATTAGTTAAATATTAGAGTAATGTTATTTACGAGAGCATCTCCAACAGTAGTATTGGTTAATTATTTTAGATACTCAAAATACATACATATATATATTTTTTTTTAAAAAAAAGAAAAGAAAACAGATTAGCTACTAATTTTTTAATACAAATTCTAACAAATTATCTATCACATTCTTTACTTTCTTTAAATATTATTTTTCAATGTATTTTTTATTATGAAAGTTGAGGGAGAGGGGGAGAGAGAGAGAGAGAGAGATGAGAAAAAGGAATAAAAAAATGACTAAAGTGCGCTACATTGAACTTTCACATTAACAAAATGAATAAAAATACTCCATTTCAAAGTATATGCCGGAAGAGTAAAATGGCTTATAATAGCTTAATATAACTATTATGAGCTATTTTGAAAAGCCTACTAGAGATGTTTTAAGTAGAATGTTACACGACTGTCATACAATTTAAATGAAATGATGTGACAACGTACATCAATCCTTAATTTTTCTTTTTTATAAATATTTATCAATCAAAAAGTTGATTTTCACTGTTACATCATCTAACTACGCCGCATAGCAATATACTAAATATAAATAACTTGGGGGCTCCAGTGATATGTGCATAACTGCATATCAATACCCTTCTGGGGGAGAAATGATATATACAGTCAAAAAGTGGAAAATATCGATACATTATACATACATTGGGGCCAAGAAGAGGAGCATAGCAGTAACGTTTCCTTGTAGCCAAAGATAAAGAAACAGATGAACCATTAGTCCAAAAGCCAAGAGAAAGAACTTCAACAGATAAAATGAAGGCAAAAGAAGAAACCATTTTGGAAGAAACTGAAAACCCACCAAAGATTCCGAAGAAGAAATGCGTGTTAATATCCATTGTCTTCAGTCTATTTTCTACAAAATGTTGAAACAAGACAGAGATATAGTACAGCGGCCGCTGGATCGGATATGTCTTCCTTAGTTTTGGGTAGATGTTTGTGGGCAAAGAGATAGAGAGAGTAGAAGCAGATATGAAGGCGTTTCTTTGCAAATGGCAATGGGATGAGCGGTGCAACAGAAGCGAGTGGGTTTATACAGAGAAAGAAACACTAGATGGTATCAAAATAATAAGGTTAGTGCGCACGTTTGCCTTTTGTGATTTGTCTCTTGCTCTAATGATCGAATTTCCTTGTGTAATGCGCACATTTGCCTTTTTTTCTAATCAGTGGGATTTGTTTAATTTCTTTGTCTGTGGGTTTGATTTCCTTTTGACTCGATCAGCACCCTGATCAGATGCTTCTTTACCATGAGACACTGATATTAAGGTACGTAGCAGTTGATCAGGGAGACTGTTAATTTGGGTTTATTTAATAAGGATTAGGATTATTTTAAGATTAGTTTTTATGAATTAGAATTAGTACTAATTTTATGATCACCATGACAACGTCCCACGGTGATCACTGAGTACAGTACTCTGCTAAGGTTTTGTTCTACACTTTTCACTAGGAAAAGAGCATTTTAGATTCAGACAGTGCTTAGAGCATTAAAGCGTTAAAATCACCAAGAAAACCATAAAAGATTCACGGAAATATCCTACTTTTTGTTCGTGTACAATCTACCATCTGGCAGCAACAAAAGGGTCACGACCGAGTAGACCAAAGATAGCCAGGAAGTGCCGCACAAGAACAATATGTTCACAAACAGCGACAGGAAGAATAATGGCATGAATTCGACACTCTTAGTTCTAATCACGGTCCTCTGCAATCTGCATGTACATATATTTTTAATGATTAAACGCATTATTTGATCCCCATAAACAGGATTGATAATTTTTTCCACAACATGCGAATTCAATACCAACCCAACACGAAATTAAATGGTTAGAGTTAAAGAGTTTGACTCGTTTGATTAAATTGGTCGGTTTTTTATTAACTTATATAGTCTTATATATTATGCTTTGACACAGAACATAATTGTATGCAATTTTGACATTACACGCGAATTCGATATGAACCCAATACAAAATTAGAGAGTTAGAATTAAAGGATTTGACCAATTTAATTAAAAATACGTGTCGAATTATAATTAACTTATATAATTTTATACACATATCTTAACCCGACCTTAACTCAACACACTAACACGTACAAATTGTCACCCATACCCATAAATAACCCCTCATCACAACAATGGAACGCATCCTTTCACAAACAGTTTTTCTAAAGAGGTTTTCTTTAATTCCCATAAATAACCCCTCGTCTCAACCATACACATCCCTAATTTCCCTCATAATAATGGGTTAATATCATACTCCACACCAACAAGTGAAATTAAGGAGAATTATTCTATGGTATAAATAAAGTTTTATAACATTTAACTATGTATATGATATCGCGTTATTTATAAAATTTAAATGATGTGACAATATATTCACATATATATTGTTAGATGATGTGATATTCTATCTAGATAATGAAATCATTCATTTCAATTTCAAGTGAAATAGAAATGATCATATTATCTGCTTCACATGGGCCCCGGGGGGTGGGGGGGGGGGGGGAGGGGGAGCGGGTTCATGGAGAAGGTATCACTTATCTTGATATTTCTAATTTATTTGTAGACTCTAATGAGAAAAATTAATCTTTTGATTGGTGATTAATATGCCTACAACAATTAATATGTTTTCATTATGTCTTAATCACATCATGTTTACATTGTTAACTTTATTTGTATTTTGTTCATTTCTTTTTGAGTAATGAAATTTAATATATATTTTGTTTATATATGGAGGCATGAATCACACTGATTGAATGATTCAAGATAAGAAAATTTTTCAATATTTAATATTAAACAAAACTAGTGTCAATACAATATCAGGTTCATCAAACCTAATTGAAGACTCTAGAAGAGTGAATATCATATATATTGTCAAAAAAAAAAAATATTAACGATGCTTAATATTCTTCTAAATTTAGAAGAAATTTAATTAGTTTTTAAGGATATTCGTCTGAGTGGTTATCATGTTAAAATCACTAATGAAGGCATTGACGAATATCTTTATATTATTACTTAAATATTTTCAGGTTAGAAGCTCACATTGAAAAAATTGCCTGCTTTTTCTTTCGGGTTGTTATACAATAATAAGAACAATTAAATCACATATTGTGATGCACCAGAAGTGTTATAATCCAAAGATGTTTATGCTTTGGAATGTTCGTCTTGGACATTGGGAACAATTATGATGAATCGAATAATTAAGAATTCTTATGGACATCCCTTAAAAAATCAGAAGATTCTTTTACTAAGTAATTATCCTTGTGCTTCATGTTTTCAATGTAAACTTATTATCAAACCATCCCCTTCAAAGGTAATTGTTGAATCTTCATCATTTTTACAAAGAATTTAAGGGGTTATATGTGGACCGATTTACCCTCCATGTAGGCCATTTAGATATTTTATGGTTTTAATAGATATATCAACTAGATGATCACATGTTTATATGCTTTTTTACTCGCAGTATTGCATTTCTAGACTTCTTGCCCAAATAATTAGATTACGAACACAATTTTTTGAATATCCAATTCAATTTATTCAGATGGATAATGTGAGTGAATTTTCATTTCAAACATTTTTATGACCATTGCATGTCAATTGGATATAATTAATGTTGAACGTCATGTTGCTCATACTCATAATGGTTTAGCTTAATTGTTTATTAAACGACTTCTGTTAATTGCTCTACATTTATTTATGAAAACAAAATTTCTTGTTTTTACTTGAAGACATGCAATATTATATGCATGATGCATCATTAGTTGAGATCAACTACCAAATATTTTTTATTTTCATATTTTTTGTTATGCTATATATGTTCCAATTGCTCCACCTTAATGCACTAAGATGGGATCTCAACGTAAACATTCAGTTTATGTTGGATTTGATTCTCTTTTTATTATTAGATATATTAAGCCCTTAACTGGTGATCTTTTTAAAACATGTTTTGCAGATTATCATTTTGACTAATAATCCCTCTCATTTAACGCTCACAGTGTCACCCAATACGTACCCACGTTCATGTCAGGAGGCAGTTGGCACACCGCACACGGTTCAGAGAAAGAGACAGAGAGCGAGACAGACGGGGTATAAGAAGCTGACGGATTTCTTTACTCAAGCTTACGTACCGATAAGACCAAATTCAAGAATCAAGATTTACAGCCAAAAGGCTAAGTAGTTACTTTGTGATTATTTTCCTATATAAACCCACTTGCTTCTCTGGTGTTTCACCGCTCATCCCCATTGCCATTTGCAAAGAAACTTGAAACTTGCAAAGAAACTTGCCCCTTCATATCTGCTTCTGTTCTATCTCTTTACCCACACACGTCTACCCAAAAGTAAGGAAGACTTATCCAGTTCTTTGAGTCTTGAGACGCTTTCCTCATCTGGGTTCTCTGTCTTTTCTCAAGATTCAAGACAATGGATATTGCGCATTTCCGAACAAGAAATGCGCAATATCCATTGTCTTGAATCTTGAGAAAAATAATAGATAAACTGTGAGCGTGGGTACGTATTGGGTGACAGTACTGTGAGCGTTAAATGAGAGGGATTATTGAATTTATTGGATTAAGAGATAATTACGGAGGTGAAAAATGGTTTCATTGTTATGCTGTAATTCAATTGCTTGAGGGCTTTGTGTAAATTTGGGTAAAAAAAAAAAAAAAAAAAAAAAAAAACAAGCGTGAGGTTGGTGGAATTTTTGAGAAGTATCACACACTTGAAGAAAACTTCTGTATTTTAGAAAAAAAAAAAATACAGATATTATGTTATATCCTTATATGTATATATATATTTTTAGAGCACCCGAGGTGTTTTTTAATATTTTTAGGGTGCGTTTGAGATTGCAATTTCGTAAAAAAAAAAAAAAGTGATTTTAAACTAAATCGTAGAAAATAAATCGCTTGAAAACTGCGTTTTTAAAAAATTGCGATTTGAAAACGCAAAAAAGTGCTTATTCAAATCGCAGGCAATTGAGTATTTTTTTTAAAAAACGCAATATTTTAAAAGGTTAACTTGCGATTTTATAGGCCAAGTTTCGATTTGCCAAACCCTTAACTGCGTTTTTAAAAAATTACTTTTGAAAACCATACATTTTAAAATCGCAAACTCATATGGACCCTTAGAGGATTGCAATTTTCTTTTTCTTCTGAATTTTTGGGAGACCAATTTTTATTTTTTTTTAATTTTTTTTTAAAGGGCCATGAATGGTATTTTTCATTTTTTGAAGGAAAAATGGAGGAATTTTCAGATTTTTGAGGAGTCATGGCCCCCGCCAGCAGCACTCTAGCACCCCTCCCTCCACCCGTACGTGAGTAGAGAGTATGATATGAGATATGTTAATTGCACAACTTTTACATAACAATGCTGATGTGTTAACATTTTTTTTAAAAAAAAAAAATATTGAAAATGCTAAACACATTTGTATTGTTGTGCAAAATTATTGTGCAGCTAACATATCTCAATCAAGAGTGGAGCTTACAACGTATCATTCTAGAGGGAGATTCCCTGCAAGCGGTAAAGGCTTTAAACAGTTTTAAACCCAGTTGCAACATTATGGACAAATAGTGGAGGATATAAAAGGGTACTTTCCAATTGTAGCAGTTGGAAAGTCTGTCACACGAAAAGGAAGGCCAACAATGCAGGCATGCAGCACATGGGCTTGCAAAGGTAGCAGTCAAACAATGTCTGGAATTGAGTTTGGGTAGATTGTATTCTTAAGCAGGAATTCAGTCAGAAGTTTTTAATTATGGGCAGGGGCAAAGAGTAGGGCCAATAAACTTAATTTTTAGTTTTTACCTTATATATTTTCAGAATTTTTTTTCCAGCCTTATAATTTTTTTTTCCTAAGAAATTGGGGTGGGGGGGCGTCCCAGTTCCTAAGAATATCCAATGTATTGTATTGTCAGAGTCTTGCACTCTGAAATTCATAGTCTTTGTACTCAGTTTTTTCAAGCCAATGAAGTCAGAAATTTTGTTCAAAATCAATGCATTTAATGATAAAAAAAAAAAAAAAAAAATGGAAGAAGAAGAAGAAAAACGCTTTAAAATGTTTGTAATATAACTTTAGTTTCAACAACTTATTGTACTTTGAAAGGAAGATGCAGCACTAACAAAGTTCTTTGCAAGCATTGTTATATGCATGTTTGGGTTATTACTTAATGATGAGCAAATCTTTTACAAGTAGATTAAGATCTTTTAGATTTTCTAAAAAAAAATTACCTTTTAAAATAGAAGGCAATAAAACATAATGCAGGCTTGTGATGCTAGATTTTAGATTGCCCATGTGCCTGAGAAAACTGATCTAGGGTAAGTCGTCATCCAAAACTTATCTAAGAGTATAAAGTTTAAAGCGGTAATATAGTAATTTCTACAATACCAGGCACCAAATTAAACCATTATTTACGTGTAGGATTTTGATTGGGTTCACATGAGTTCAATATTAATATGTTAAAGTATGCATGGTAAGTCCTCTATAACTCCTGGGACTGAATTAACTCGAATTTAATATCCATGCAGCATCTTAATAAAATGAGGTTGATCAGGTGCATGTTGCATGCACATGACACATGCCACATGAAGAAAACTACTCTTAGTCAAAATGACAATCTATAAAATATGTTTTAAAAATATCACCAGTTAAGGGCTCAATATATCTAATAATAAAAGGAGAATCAAATCCAACATAAACCGAAAGTCTACGTTGAGGTCCCATCTTAGTGCATTAAGGTGGAGCAATTGGAACATATATAGCATAACAAAAAATACGAAAATAAAAAATATTTGGTGGTTGATCTCAACTAATGATGCATCATGCATGTAATATTGCATGTCTCCAAGCTGAAACAAGAAATTTTGTTTTCATAAATAAATGTAGAGCAATTAACAGAAGTCGTTTAATAAACAATTAAGCTAAACCATTATGAGTATGAGCAACATGATGTTCAACATTAATTATATCGAATTGACATGCAATAGTCATAAAAATGTTTGAAATGAAAATTCACTCGCATTATCCATCCGAATAAATTGAATTGGATAATTAGAAAATTGTGTTTGTAATCTAATTATTTAGGCAAGAAGTCTAGAAAATGCAATACTACGAGTAAAAAAGCATGTAAACATGTGATCATCTAGTTGATATATTTATTAAAACCATAAAATATCTAAATGGCCTACATAGAGGTTAAATCGGCCCACATATAACCCCTTAATTTTTTTGTAAAAATGATGAAGATTCAACAATTACCTTAGACGGGGATGGTTTGATAAGAAGTTTAACTTGAAAACATGCAGCACAAAGATAATTACTTGGTAAAAGAATCTTTTGATTTTTTAAGGGTTGTCCATGAGAGTTCTTAATTATTCGATTCATCATAATTGTTCCCAATGTCCAAGACGATCATGCCAAAGCATAAACATCTTTGGATTATAACACTTCTGGTGTATCACAATATGTGATTTAATTGTTCTTATTATTGTATAACAACCTGAAAGAAAAAAACAAACAGTTTTTTCAATGTGAGCTTCTAGCCTGAAAATATTTAAGTAATAATATAAATATATTCGTTAATGCCTTCATTAGTGATTTCAACCTGATAATCACTCAGACGAATATCCTTAAAAACTAATTAAATTTCTTCTAAATTTAGAAGAATATGAAGCATCGTTAATATTTTTTTTTTTGACAATATATATGATATTCACTCTTCCAAAGCCTTCAATTAGGTTTGATGAACCTGATATTGTATTGACACTAGCTTTGTTTAATATTAAATATTGAAAAAAAAATTTATCTTGAATCATTCAATCAGTGTGACTCATGCTTTCATATATAAAGAAAATATATATTAAATTTCATTACTCAAAAAGAAATTAACAAAATACAAATAAAATTAACAATATAAACATGATATGATTAAGACATAATGAAAACGTATTAATTGTTGTAGACATATTAATCACCAATCAAAAGATTAGTTTTTCTGTTAGAGTCTACAAATAAATTAGAAATATCAAGATGAGTGATACCTTTTCACGTTTCCTCATACAAATGAAAGAATAAAAACAACAACTATCATATGAGTAATGCTACATGCATATCATCCTCTTGTCCTCCTTTTATCCTCCCAAAATTGATCTGGCTCTTAAAATTACCATTAAATTTATAATAGATCATTATTAGATTTTAATCATTATTAGGAAAGCATTGGATGTGGCTCTTAAAATTACTATTAGATCAAAATCTAATAATGATCTATCATAAATTCAATGGTGATTTTAAAGAGCCATATCAATTTTGGGAGGATAAAAGGAGGACAAGAGGATGATATGTAGCATTACTCATTGCAAAGATAAAAGAAATGGAAGGGAACTCTGAAGCGAAGGTATTAATAAATTATAATTATTTAATGCATTTATAAAATATCATGAATACAAAATTCAACATGCCAAGGTAAACAACAAATGATATTTAATTCACACACATATATGTTTAAATATATAGAAACATCTCTTCCTAACAATTTTGGAATGAAAGCAGGTATATGATACAAATTGAAGTATAAGATACAACAGATTCAACAAGATTCATTATCTTCGACAAAGACGTTGAACAACTTATAGGCAAAACTGCAAATGAACTTGCAGATTTGCAAGATGAGGTAACAAATCTTGAATTTTTTAGAGTACCGTAACGAAATAAAGTCAACAATTCAATAAAAAAAAATATATATCATGTTCTAACCTTTTTTTAACAATATGCTATATTTATATAGAATTTGAAAGACAAAATCGTGCCAAAAGAAATCACAGCAATCATTTCCAGAGAATATGTCTTACAATTGAAACTTAATGAATATAATTTGAAAAAATGTTGGAAAAATTATACTGTTTATAGAATCTTTGAAGCGCAAGTTGCAGAAGAAGCTAACATTCAAATTATAAGGTAACAATGCATTATATGTTGAATCCTTAAAATCTACACCATATTTGCCTACATAATTATATGCAACTTCTAATGAAACTCGATCTCTTATTACAGGAAACTCCTACTGTAAAGCTTAGGGGTCTGGCTCCAAACAAAAAAAGGAATACGACGTTGTTAGCCAAACAATAGAAAACGAACAAATGTTCAGTCAAGATTCTTCCTTGCATTCTTCCCTACCTACAGAAGACACAGAGTCAAATGATGATGAAATACCTCTCAAGGTTCTTTACAAACGATTCAAAGCTACTAAAAAGAATGCATTGAAGAATACAAAGCCTCACAAACAAATTATCATTGATTGATTTGGTCCAACATTAATGTTTTAAAATGAACTCTTATTTATCTTTTTATTTGTAATTTGTAATCTACAATATTTATAATATTTGACAATATAATATTTGGCAATATAATATTTGGCCTAATATTTTGTAGTTTATAAATTGTTAATTATTCATTATTTGATAACGGTGAGTTTGCGATTTTCAGACTTTCATTCTTATTCCTATATTTTTGTTAATTGTGAACACTATTTTGTTCTTTGTTTTTGTGAATTCTTATATTATGTGTAAAAGGTCTTTTGAATTATCATCTATAAAAATTGAATAATGTGATTACTTATTAAAAAAATTAAAAAATTGAATACATGTGATTTATTTTGATTCCTTACGTAATTTCAATCTTATTCCTAAATTTTAATTTTATTTCTTAAATTAAATGTAACATCCTAATTTATTATGCAATTTTAATTAGTAACAATCCGCGCATCACGCGGGTTATAAGCTAGTTTTTAAATAATATAACATCATATACACGGTTAGATACATCAATTTTAAAATCTTTAAATGAAGAGGATCGTGATCCTTGTCCAACTTTGGGCGCCTCCCGCATTTTAAAATAGTAAACTTGAAATTCATACCGTGCTTGGAGCATTTAAGCATGCATCTTCCGCTAGAATAGAATCAATAAGATTCACTGAAATATCCCACTTTTTGTTCGTAATCAATCTACCATCTTATATGGCGTTGTCATCACAGGAGCAAAGCTACAACTTACAGAAGGGGAATTGGATACGAATGGTTCACGAATTACAGGATTATTAATTGAAAATGATGCGGGGGTGGTCCAATGATACAAACAGGAGATTTTAGTCGTGCCCTTGCAGAGCTGACCCATTTGCGGTGGATTTCTTCTCTTGGTGATGAGGTATAGGAAGGCCCATCTCCACAGATTCTTCAGGAGTTGGTTTCTTGTTGTCACGGACCCGGTAGATGAAGTACAACATCAGTTGCATGGCCCCCAGACCGCAGCCGAAGCCATTGGACACCTGCAACAGCACAACACAAATACATTCCCATCAAATTAATTAGGAAACCAGCCACTTGCGCGCTTTGGAACAGATATTGGAACTTTAGTCATCAATTTCATCTCATACACTTACAGAAACAAAAGGGTCACGACCGAGTAGACCATAGATAAACCATGAAGTGCCGCACAAGAACACAGACAGCGACAGGAAAAATGGCATGAATTCCACACTCTTAGTTCTAATCACGATCATCTGCATGTACATTAATTTGGAACCCAATTAGATATATCATTTATCATCTCAATAAAGGCAAAGCCAATTTCTCAATTAAATACCCTGCTTAGATATATAATCGTGATATAGAAAATGGCCCTTATAAAAGCAATGGCCCAAAAGCATCAAACTTGCCTTGGCTTACGTAAATTAAATATGTTGTGTCCAATTGAATGTACTTTGACCTTATGCTTACGTAAAATATTTTAGGCTTATCAAAGAATTAACAAGTAAACTAAAAGCATGAAATAACTTACCATAATTGACAGAGGGGAGGCAAACATGATGACGGAGAATATGGTAGCAAGAAAGCCACAGAAGAGTTTCCTGGTGTTGCCACGCAGGGCAAAGAGGGACACTAAGGCCACGGCTGATGACATAGTGAGCACAATCGTCAGGATCCCCAAAATCTTAGCCTTCTCTTTCTTGGGGGCATATAGGATGAAGATCACCACGTATATGAACTCGATTGCGGCACCGGTGAGACTGATTGTTGATAATAAAAAATTGTGAGGGGATACAAATGGAAGGCCATACCTGTTATTGTAACATTTTTTTCAAGTGAAAATTCAGTGATTAGACAACAAAAATTAATTACTACAGTTTGAACTAAACTATAAATGTTATGAAGTTCCAAAAGGGGAAAAAAAATAAAATTAGTGGGATATTTTCACTTCTTCTTTTGGGTATAAATTTTAGTACTGTTTTAATTTGTTCTAGTCGGGTCTATTATTGGAGAGTCCACCCCTTTTTCTTTTATAAGATCAGAAACTTTTTCTTTCTTTTGGGATCAGGAGGAGTGGTAAGGATCTCCATATAACCTTTTCCTTAAATTAATTAAAAAAAAAAAAAAAAGGGCTGTTAGGGCACTTTTTGGTTGTGGCCATATGAACTTATTAGATGGTTGAAACATGATGGTTTTACATCTTTTTTAAAATCAAACATTTGATCTGTAAGATCCACAAGTAGGTTCAATGACTAATTTAAAAAAGAGATGCAAAAAGATCATTAGGGGGAGTACTGAAGCTTGAAAATCTCAACTTTTGTGATTTTTGGCTACTAGGGCACTGTACGCATGCCTACATAATACTAAAACCCAAGATCCTACAAAGAAACGAAGGGCAATATGAACACAATCGACAATAAGCATGATATAAATTTCAGCAGTAACAACAATCCCAACGTCAAACAGAAAGATAATCATATAAAATGAATAAAGGAGCGAGTGATTAAGAGAGAGAGGATGTGACTGTGTTGTATTGCAAGAGTGATTGGCATAACCATAAGTCAGCAATGGTTGGCCCTTAAGAAATGTTAGGTTTGGGTATGGTCGAGAAAATAACGTGTTGTTTGTGGGTGGACGAGCTTCTAGCCGAGTTTAATTAATTTGGTTAAAATGTTTGTTTTCCAGATATTCCCTTTAGTTTGGAAAATTATGAAAATTATTTGTGTTCTTAGCCGATCGAGCCTTTTGAATTAGCAACATCAAACATTATTCTTCTTCTTGTTTAATATTGAAGAAAGGAGAAGGTTACCATCCGAAAAGGAGGCAACTGAGAAAGGACATCAGGTATGTAATGCCAGAAAACCCTTCTGTCGACTTGTGCCTTATGATCCTCTTAAAAGTAATCCTACGATGAGTACCACAATTTTTTCACAATTCGTTTAATAACAATAATAATAATAATAATAATAATAATATAACAATTTATTGTTCTAAATTGTATGTCAGAATGAGCAGATTTTTTTTTTTTTTTTGGGAACAAAGATTGTGCAGATAATTAAAAATATAGTGTCAAGTTAGTATTGTGAAATAGATATAAGATAAAAATATGTTTTTTAACATTGGTTAATTAATAATAGAGTAATATTATTTATAAGAGCATCTAATTTTAGCTACTCAAAATACATATATATATATATATTTTTTCAATTTTAGCTGCTAAATTTTCAATACAAATTCTAACTGATTATATGTTACACTCATTACTTTCTTTAAATATTATTTTTCAATGTATTTTTTCTTATGAAAGTTGAGGAAGAGGAAGAGGGAGAGAGAGCTATAGAGAGAGAGAGAGAGGAGAAAAAAGATTAAAAAAATGACTAAAGTGTGCTACAATGAACTTTCACGGTAACAAAATGGATAAAAATACTCTATTTATATGCTGAAAGAGTAAAATGGTTTATAATAGCTCAATGTAATTATTATGAGCCATTTGAAAGGCTTGCTAGAGATTTTTTAAGTAGATTAATTGTTATACGATTGTTATACAATTTAAATGAAATAATTTAACAATGTAAATCAACCCTTGATTATTCTTTCGTACAAATCTTTATTAATGAAAAGGTTAATTTTCATTATTACCTCATCCAACTAAATGACAATTTGCATAGCAATATACTAAATATAATAACTTGGAGGCTCCTGTGATATGGACATATCAATGCCCTTTTGGGGGAGAAATGATAGACGGTCAAAAGTCGAAAATATTGATACATACGTTGGGGCCAAGAAGAGGAGCATAGCAGCAACGTTTCCTTGTAGCCAAAGATAAAGAAACAGATGAACCATTAGTCCAAAAGCCAAGAGAAAGAACTTCAACAGATAAAATGAAGGCAAAAGAAGAAACCATTTTGGAAGAAACTGAAAACCCACCAAAGATTCCGAAGAAGAAATGCGTGTTAATATCCATTGTACGTCTTCAGTCTATTTTCTACAAAATGTTGAAACAAGACAGAGATATAGTACAGCGGCCGCGGGATCGGATATATATATGTCTTCCTTAGTTTTGGGTAGACGTTTGTGGGCAAAGAGATAGAGAGAGCAGAAGCAGATATGAAGGCGGCGCAAGTTTCTTTGCAAATGGCAATGGGATGTGCAAAGTACAGAAGCGAGTGGGTTTATACAGAGAAAGAAACACTAGAAGCTAGCAGATGCTGTCGCCGGTATCAAAATAATAAGGTTAGTGCGCACGTTTGCCTTCTGTGATTTGTCTCTTGCTGTAATGGTCGAATTTCCTTGTGTAATGCGCACATTTGCCTCTTTTTCTAATCAGTAGGATTTGTTTAATTTTTTTTTCTGTCCTTTTGACTCAGCATCCTGAGATGCTTCTATACCATGAGACACTGATATTAAGGTACGTAGTAGCAGTTGATCAGGGAGACTGTTAATTTGGGTTTATTTAATAAGGATTATGATTATTTTAAGATTAGTTTTTATGAATTAGAATTAGTACTAATTTTATGATCACCATGACAACGTCCCACGGTGATCACTGAGTACAGTACTCTGCTAAGGTTTTCTTCTACACTTTTCACTAGGAAAAAAGCATTTTACGTTCAGACAGTGCTTAGAGCATTAAAGCGTTAAAATCACCAAGAAAACCATAAAAGATTCACGGAAATATCCTACTTTTTGTTCGTGTACAATCTACCATCTTACAGCAACAAAAGGGTCACGACCGAGTAGACCAAAGATAAGCCAGGAAGTGCCGCACAAGAACATGTACCCAAACAGCGACAGGAAGAATAATGGCATGAACTCGACGCTCTTAGTTCTAATCACGGTCCTCTGCAATATTCTGCATGCACATTTTTAATAATTGAACGCATTATTTGATCCTCATAAATAGGATTGATAATGTTTGACACAATCCGCAAACTCAATACGAACTTAACATGAAGTTAAAGAGTTTGACCCGTTTAATTAAATGATTCGGTTTAGAATTGACTTATATAGTCTTATACATTATATATACTTCAACATGGGACATAATGGCAGGTAATTTTGACATTATACGTGAATTTAACACGAGCCCAATACAAAATTAAAGAATTAAAGTCGAGGGGTTTGAACCAATATTTAATTATATGTGTCGAGTTATGATTAACCTATATAATTTTATACACATATCTTGACCCGACCTAATTAACTCAACACACTAACCCGTACAAATTATTGTCACCCCTACCCATATAACCCCCTCATCACAACCATATACGGAACACATCCTTTTACAAACAATTTTTCTATAAAGATTTTCTTTAATCCCCATAAATAACCCCTCGTCTCAACCATACACGTCCTTATTTTCCCTCATAATAATGGGTTAATATCATACTCCACACCAACAGGTGAAATAAAGGAGAATTATTCTATAGTATAAATAAAGTTTTATAGCATTTAACTGTATATACAATGTCACATTATTTATAAAATTTAAATGATGTAACAGTATATTCACGTATATATTGTTAAATGATGTGATATTCTATCTGGACAATGAAATGATTTATTTCAATTTCAAATGAAATAGAAATAATCATATTATATGCTACACATGGGGCGAAGGGAGGGGTTAGTGAGGCCATGAGTTTTCAAAAATATGAAGAATCCTCTATTTTTCCTTTTAAAATTTAAAAATACCACTTATGACATTTTTAAAAAAGAATAATACTAAAAACTACATTTTTATCTTATAACTATCATATAATGCTGATGTGTCAGTCCCGACCAACCCTTGGATCAGTCATTGTAACAAAAATTCAATGATTAGTTAGGACTGTTACATTGAAATACTTATGAAATTAAAATGTGGTATATTTACTCTTTCAATTAAAATACTAAAAATATACTTTCGGCTTCCCAATATTTTGAAAGAAAAAAAATACCATGATCCTCAAAAAAAAATTGAAAAACCCTTGGATACTCCAAATATATATATATCACAACTATACCATAATGTTGACATTGCAATCCAACGAATCCTTAAATTTTTTTTTTAACAATGATTTATCCAAAGGTTGGTTGCGATTATCATTTCAACAGTATGAAATAGTTATAAAATAAAAATGTGGTATATATATAAGATTACTTTTTTCTAAAACATAAAAATTTGACCTCTTCAAGTTTAAAAAAATGTATATAGGCATAGCATTATCAGTGTTTCCGTTAAATAACACTGCTATATATTATCATTGTCTCATGGTTGTAAGAAACGTCTTGAGCGTTCAACTTATTTTGTTAGCAGCGAACATCTACTTCAAGTAGGGCGGGGATTTATAAACCATAACTATCCACGTAAGCGGATGCGAATACGAATATAGAAGCGGTTAGCAAAACCATTAACTGTACATGCAAATGTAGATAACAGTTTTAAGATAAGTGACGTGGTTAATAACTGTATTTGCATACCCTTGTATATAATATATATAAACCAATTCACCAAAACGACAATGCCTAGCTATCCTAGGATGTTTGTATTTTTTTTGTTATTTTTAAGCTAATTGTTATCAGGTTTTTGAGGGGTTTTCCTCATCTGGATTCTGTCTTATTTCAAGATTTGGTGGAAAATAGACTGAAGACAATGGATATTAACGCGCATTTATTGTTTGCAATCTTTGGTGGGTTTTCCATTTCTCCGAAAATGGTTTCTTCCTCTCTTCTTCTTCTTCTTCTTCTTTTGACTTTATTTTATCTGGTTGAGTTCTTTCTCTTGGCTTTTGGACTAATGGTTCCTCTATTTCTTTTATCTTTGGCTACAAGGAAACGCTATATATTGCTATGTTCCACTTCTTTGCCCTAATGTATGGATAACTGAGAATCACCTCTCTCTCTCTCTCATGGAATTCCTGTAAGTCTTATAAATTTTCCTTAAAGGGTAACGTTTAAAATCAAATTTTTATCTCACAACAATATTATAATATAACGTGTCAATCCCAGCCAATCTTTAAATCAGAATTTAAAAAAATGAAAAAGTTGTTGGGACTGACGCATGCATCGTAGGATAACAAAAAAAAAGGCAAATTCTTACCCCAATACAATCAACAAAATTATGCAGCAAAATATGTAGAGTAAAATTAGTCAATCAACCACAAAGAATACTCATCACACATCAATACAAAGATTTGTTGACCAAGCGGAAATTAATAACATATCAAAGCTAAACCACTCTAAGACAAGTCAAATCAATTAAGAAACCAATTCACTAAGAAAGATTCGTAGTAGAGGCAAAGTGCACTTACAATCTTTGTAATGACTTAGATATCTATGTGCAGAGAAGTACCCCCACTTGCCTCATGTTGTAGCTACTCCAATCCTCACTAGGCAATCCTTCTTCTTGGTCTTCTTACCGACCTACCGGTAGACTTCAATTGGTTGATGACGATGAGAGTGTGTTTAAATGACAAACTCCAAGAGAATATGACATCGGACGCTCTCAACAAAAGTTCTCTTGGCACACAACGAAAAATAGTTAAGCACTCTCTCTTATGGCTTGAGCAACGTGAGCAATCTTCTAATCGTGCTTAATTAGCTAGACATCCTTAAAAAGAGAAAGGATGAAAAACCCTAACACTGCATGTGAAAAACCTTCAAAATCATGTAGGTCTTCGAATGGCGTCAGGGCGTGTAAGTGGTCCCGTCAGGATGCCTATAGGGTTTTAAGTGTCTTGGCATCAAATTTTTAAAGTCAAAACGTTTAGCTAACAGTTTTGTTGACGGTACTCTCAATGGGTTTTTTAGAACTTATCACGTCAGGACATGTTGACAACACATTGTAAGTCTTCTTACTGGAGTTACGTGGTTCTCTCAGTGGTTTCTTTGGGCCACTCACGTCAGAACGGCTAGCTGACGATGCTGTCGGTGGCTCATCTAGACCAATCTCGTTTGGACGGGTTTACTGACGCCAGTATAAAACTCATGACAAAAATAACTCCAAAGTATCCACCATAGTATCTAAATGTTTAATGACTAACAAAACTTGTTATTATCACCGAATCCGCTAGTAATAAAAATCTTACAAACTCTCCATTTGGATAATGGGTTAAAAAACCATAAACCAAAACAAAATTACAACTAAACCAAAAATACTGTTACAATCCCAACCCAAGCCTATCAAATCACTGACTAGACTTAAATTGAAATGAAAACTTGTATCTTTTGCCTGTCTTCCAAATCACAAACAAACACATCAACCACACGTACGTGGAACTGGAATTTTCGAATAAATGTCAAAGATACCACATTGTCTTTTTCTTTTCCTGAAGTTTTGTCATGGACTCGTGGCTTTATGAGTTCTTTAGGGTTTAATCAATCAATCAATCAATCAAACCCAAAGCACATATATTTGAGAGAGCAATGGATATTGTGAGAACACATTGAGAGGCATCACTTTATGGAGTATCCAAACTACTATAGACAAAGTGCCTCAGAAATTAATATGCGTAAGATAAACTCTAATATATAAAGACAGCTACTTGTATACGACTCTTCAGATTACTTGTATCTGATGCTCATTATTTTGATGCCAAGAAATTAAGCAATACGTTTCACCAAATCCAGTTACGGAATTTATTGGAGATATGAGTTGGGAAAGGATCAAATGTCGACATCGATCTCCCTGAAATGCAAATATTCCATTCCACAATTGTTTGCACCTTCCACTCTTTTCTCTGTATGTTATGGTCATCATTTTCATATATATGCAAGAGGTGAGATAGTAGGACTATAGAAGGGTCTAAGAATGGGAACTTTCTAGCTTTGAAAAGGGGGAAAAATTACTATTTGAGAGACTTGGGCCTACCTACAAAACTTACTTTCGGTGATCGATCTCTCAGTTGCCATCAACAAGGATTGCAATCTTGTCGGTGTTTCTAAACTTGAAAACTAATTAACCAATTAACCTACTCTTTGGAGTAGTTGAGATCTTTCTAGGCTCTTCAAGTTGATATGAGGCAAATCTAGTCTCCCACTTCTTCTTTAATTTTCTTCTTCTTCTTCTTCTTCACATTGGTTTTAGAGTACGTAATGTGGGCCTTCATATATATATATGAACGATCCAGGTTGGGGTGGTTGAAGCATCCCTTTGACCACGGGATAGTTCGATCATCCCTCATGACAACTTTTGTGGCTTGCATGCCTCTACTCTCTTCGATCTACGTACATGCTGTCATGATTTGAGTCTGTTCATTTTAAATGAATGGTTCAAATTATAGATATTGCATATATCATATATACCTCAATCGGACAATCGACGATATATAAGGGTCCCAGATGGATGATTTACAGGGGAAGGGAGGGTAGGGTTACCCACTCTGTATTGCCCAACGGTTGGACCAAAGAAAGAATGATATTGATTTCATCCAAAAAAAAAAAAGAATGATATTGATTGACATATAATTTAGGATTCAATCTTGCTCCCACCAGAGATAGAGGTTAAAGGGGAAAAAAGGTGTACACCTATTTTGTAACCCAACCATTGAAAAAAAAAAAAAAATACTGGTATGTCCGTAAGCTTATAGGAAGAGGTGATTTGGCTTGGGTGTCAACAAAATCACAAAGATGTATGTAAAGCTTCTCTTACTGTAAATTAACTTTCTTTTTTTAAAAAAAAAAAAAAAAAAAATCAAATCGGAAACACATGGGTAGAATTGTCATGAGAAATCGAGTCTAACTTTAAGCAATCTTAAAATACTTGTAGGCCACTTTAAAATTAAAGGAAAATAGTTTGTGCTTTTCTCCATTTTGTCTTTTAAACCTCAGTTTTCAATTTGGTCTATTTAATATTTGATTTTATGTAAATCTCTTCCTATATTTGTGTACTAAATATGGGTACCGGGGGATGGAATCAGTCGAAATTAAAAAATAAATTAATTAAATGAGTTAACTCTAATGTCATCGTTTAAAATTTCCTTTTTACATTTATGTGATCTATTGTTATTATTATTATTATTATTATTTAAATTTATATATGTGATCTATTATTAGCATAGTAGAAGCTAGCTAGATGAGCTCTTTTTTTTAAAATATATATATATATATTTTATAAAAATTTCCATTCATGTAAAAGGACTTAATGGCCAACCCCCCACCCCCCCCCCCCCCCCCCCCCCCCCAAAAAAAAAAAAAAAAAAGAAAAAGAAAAAGAAAAAAAGATAGGAATATTATTTTTAATTTTTTTTTCTATTCAATATGGGAAAAGAGAGGAGTTTCAATGGGAAAAATTTGGGGGGGGGGGGGGGGGGGGACATAAAATTAGGAAGAAATTAACCAGGAAAAAAAAAAGAAGAAGAAGACAAAAAGAAAGAAAGAAAACCTGCTTTTGAAATCACATATTGACCCATCTCATCCATTTTGCAGGCCTCTGGATTCAAAGCAAAGTGACAACTATAAGCTCATCAGTTGCCATCAACTTGGTGACCTTTTGCAAACATAAATATATATGTAAGAACATCATTTTCCCTCAAATGTTCTTGCCAAAAAAAAAAATAATAATAATAAAAAGAAGAAGGATAAGAAGAGAGGAAGAAATAATAAATAAATTTTGACTACCTTCGTTTCAATCTTGAATGCATGCAGAGAGTTACCTTGGTCATAGGACACTTGAAAATGGACCAAATTAAAAGAATCAAGGACAAATAGAGCCTCATTTATGAATGTACAAATTGGTTTTCGCCGTCGTCCCTATCCCATACTGAATTATAAATGCTCGGCATTCTATATGTGGCCTAACCTTTGCCTGCATATGCATAGCACAAAATGGTGCACTTTCAGCCAGTAGCATCTCACCAAGAGTCCTCCCCTCGAGGGCAACGTTGCCTTGAAAACCTTTAATTATAGCACCACCGGCCCTCAATTATTCTTTGATTTTGATGTCTTTCTAATGTAACTCGATCGATCTTGATCGATGTTATGTAGAATGGTCCACATGAAAAAATATTAAATACACTTGCCCTTCAATTCTACCACCTTTTACATTTTTTTTCTTAAGGAAATAATAATTAATTAAATCATTTGCCATTAATTCATCTACATTTACTTGGAGACAAATGAGTCAACACGATCGATCACGAAGCCTAGAGATGGCTGGAGTACGTGCTAATGATTAGCAATTCAAATCATCTTTAATTTGGTGCAAACATCATGGATGGGAAATTAAGAAGATCACCGGCCCGCTAGTGGGAAATTATTCATGTTTTCCAACATTTGAAAAAAGAAAAAGAAAAAAAGAGGCGTGTCAAAATGAGAATGAGAATAACAAAGCGAGAATGATTTAGTAAGTCATTAATCCTAAAGGATCTGGTATAACCCCACTCTTTTGTTTAATTTGGACTAATTATGCTGGAAGATCGATGCATCTAGGCATGGGTCCCAACAGTAACCCTACATGCAAGATGATTCAGCTGCTTCATGGCCTTGCAAAATTATCAAGTGGCATATTGTTAGGTAAAAAATTAAGGGATGCGATTTCAATTCGAAAAGTCGATTAAGCAAGCATTCTAGAAAGAAAACATGATTTTCATTCAAGTGATTATACGCTACGACACTTACTTTCGGTAGCTTCGATCCGTGATCTTCAAGTTATGAGATTCATTGAACTAAACAAATTAATTAATTAAGGTAATTAATAGACAAATTAAAGTTCAAAAGTAATTTGGCAAATCTCCTTGGATTAATCTTTTGAAGATCAGTCCTACCAATTATTCCAGATCGAATATCACTCCACGTGTTATATATCCTCTCATGCATTCTCGATCTCGATCTCGATCTCTCAACTCAATTATAGTGATCTCTACAATCGACAGTGACTTTCACTTTTAGTTTTGGAGCCATATATATTCATGTTTTGATCTAATTAACTCTTGTCCTATGTACGTGCATGTGTACAAATCTCTCTCTCTCTCTCTCTCTCCCCTCAGAGCTAGTTAGTTCCTACGTGCATGGGGTTTTCCTGTCCTATGGAGAGGATATGTGAAAATGTAGCCAAATCGTACCTAAAGTGACTAAATGTTTAATTAATTAGCAATAAGTTTTGATATAATATTAATTTGCAGGCCGGCCAGCCAACAAAGTGATGTTTCCCCCTCGATTGTCACCCACGTAGACTTTCAACTGAATCTTTTTCTTCTAAAATAATCTTACAAAATTAATTAAGTTTACATACGGAATAATATAATGCAGCGCTGTACGTACACCATGATCAAAAACACACAACAAAAATCAAGAAGTAGAGGAAGGGCTTGAACCATGACACGTCAGCCACATGCAGATCTAAAACCAATTAAGTAAATTAATGTTTCGATCATTAATTACCTTAGAAAATAAAATGTAAAAATATTTTTGTCAAACCATCTTCCTTAAACCAAGAAATACAAGTCTCACTTACATTTTTAATCGGATTAAAGGTCAACCTTCGATCTTATCTTTCGGGAAAGATGTCATCATCATATGATTTATTTTGTTTCTAATTAAAAAAAAAAAAAAAAAAAAAGATCTCATTTTCCTTTGTATGTCTAAATTGTCAAACAAATTGTTTCCTCAGCAAATTTTTCAAAGTTAATGACATTGTCAATCAAATCTAAGCCAAGTTGCCCCCATCCTTAATGTCTGTGTTTAAATTAATGTCAATATATATGGATATTTTCTAAAAAGCGAAACAAACATAAGTATAAACCCTAATCGTGTTCAAACGGAGTACTCTTTTAGGATTTATGAAAATTCTAAAAATATAAACCATGTTTAATTGGTTACACTTATGTAAAAGAAATCCAAATACTTGTGAGTATTTGAATTAATTCTCTCTCGACTGTCTTTTGTTGGAAATGGAAATATATAAATTCCCTAATCCATGCTTTTCTATTAAAAAGGCACGTTAAACATCTCAATTTTCAAATCTTACAAAACTGTTTCCCTAGCTTGAACTGACTTAAAAACTCCCTCTCAAAATGCATGGGAAATTACTTACAACAGTTACACATAAGTCAGTTTTTTCACATTCCTAATAATTCTCAAACGTGAGTTAAGTCACATTCTCAAAAATTCAGATTTTTAGACATCACATTTATAAGAATGTAAATACCAAAAAAAATGTTAGATTTTCCGAACCACATATAACCTTCCCCGCCAAACATAAACCCTGATTAGCTCACATTTGTCGTCCACCTTGTCCCTATGAACCATTTCTAGAAGTGTTCCATGTGAGTAGGTGTACGTGATAAGTCCAATTCTTGCTTGCGAAGCATGCATGCATGTAAAGCTTGTGGATCAAGGGATGTCATTCAAACTTACATGATGAGATGGGACAACTTTTTTTAGGTTTGGGATAATTAACTTTTGATCTCTAATTACGAGAAAGATGAGACGACTCTCCCCCACCACCCTACTTTTGAGCTCTAGAAGCATAGGTGGATGACCAAATTAATTATCAGAATCTTATTTATTTATTTATTATTTTTAGGAATTTTACTTTGAATTTTCCATGTTCATGATGATCATGGGATTAACAATATATTCTTATTCCTTGGCCAAGTTTACTCATATGATTGGAAACTCCCTTTTCCACAGAATTATTTAGGCTTGATACTAATTTTAATTTCATGTTTACCCATATCAAGTGCATGCGAATTAATTCTATTTCTTTCTTTTCGGGCGATATTCCATTTTAATTTGCTTTTTCTTTTCTTTTGTTTGATTCATTGTGTACGTATCTCTTCTTTATGAAATTCCCAAACTGTTAAGATCAGTGAGATCGATCACCTCTATCGTGGCTTATGAAAATTGAATAGATGGATCCGTTTTCACGTACATGAGATTTGAGTGTACGAATCTATCAATTTGAATGTAGCAATCGAAAATTGCGGAAACAACGATTGAAATTAATTAATGTAAAGAATTAATTAATTTTTTATTAATTAATTAACGATTGAAAACGCTAATGATCCGTTTTCAAGTTCTTGTTGCAAATTGTGTATGGATTAATGTAATTTTATTAGATGACTATATTTTCAAAGAAAATTCTTTGCTCGATAAAACTAGACTCTTCAAGTTTTCCAAGACACCAAATATATCTTCTTCTTCTTTTTTTTAATCCTTTTTCTTTTCAGTTTTACCAGAGTTGATAAGTTCCAAAAACCTCTATATATATATTGGTAACATTCTTTTCTAAATAAAAAAAGAAAAAACATGCTTGTTTAGTACGGAAGTGTGCCAGTAGCATGTTTCTTTCACATTCCAAGGTCCCCTATATTCCAGTTCTCATGAGCAGTAGCATGTGTCTTTCACATTCCAAGGTCCCCTATATTCCAGTTCTCATGAGCGGTAGCATGTGTCTTTCACATTCTAGGTTTCCCTGAATTCAGTATCTCAAAAAGAAAAAAAAAAAATAGGTTCCCTGAATTCCAGCTCTCGTGACTTAATTAAGGTCCCACTAGCTACCTTTTAATGTAAATAATCTGATCACATTTTAACCTAATTTTTCGGGGATTTGGCTAGCTTCATGGAATGGCCAACAAGCTCCTTAATAGAACTCATTAACCATTATTAAGGAAAACGGATCATCTCCAGTTCAAGAGAACTGAAGAGTATTCAATCTCTTATAATGCAGGGGTATTTTTATCCTAAAATGGATACTCTCGAATTCCCTTGAACGGGAGAGGATCCTAATACATTATTGAGGAGCAAATTAAGAACACCATGTCTTTGCTCTAAATGTAACTGGCAGAACTCAACAAATTAACACTTAACCACAGTACGATGTAGTTTGCTTCGAAGTGAAATAAGATGGAAGCTGTGCCCTTTTTCCTTGTCATTCAAATTCGAGTTTTATCATTTTTAAAGTTTTAGATTATTCTCAATATAACTTTATTGGCTAATTACCATTGAAGGTCACAAGAATTGCATGCGACATCTTTTGAAGAAAATTTTTGCACGGCTGGATCAGATGGGGTTCCTACAAAACGAGGAACCCCCGCATCATTTCAATAATCCTGTAATGCGTGCAGAATTCGTATCAAATTTCCCTTCTGTAAGTTGTAGCTTTGCTCCTGTGATGACAACGCCATGTGAGATGGTAGATTGTATACGAACCAACAGTACGATATTTCAGTGTATTAGTCTCATGCTTAAATGAAGATTGAACAGCCACCAATAATACCAATGTTAATTTTTTAAAGTGTATTTTCTAGAATCTACAGTTATTAATTTTCTTGTTTTAAGTGATGTAGTGAGGAACTAATGTAATTTTAAATGTGGAGGGATTCACTTGCACATGATGGATGACACATGTCATTCTCTCCTTCTTAGTCTTTCCACCCTACCATCATCTACCTTGGTCATCTAACCATCACTACCCTTATTCAACCCACTTCATCTTTCAATACAACCTTATACCTTCTCAAAAAACATTATTATCATTTCAAGCACAAATTCGTTGTTCTTCCTTGGTCACATGAAAAGTCATGCTTATCTTCTTAGTTAAATGTAAGAATACTCTAGAACCCTTCCCTAACCCTTATATATACCCTAGGCATGCTTCCAAGTCTCTCATTCCATCATATCCCACCAAAACCTTCTTCTATCTTGTGCAAGTGTTGTCCAACCCAAGTTTTTTCTATTGTTGTATTATTTTATAAATAAGAAGTACATTTTCCATTTAGTTTTAATCTTTCTTCTATTTTTGGTTGTAAGTCCTTAGGCTAGTGTAACTTTGTTGAACTACTTGAGAATCGGTTGTTCCTAATATTTGGACACCGTATTTCTCTACAGATAGAGAACTTGCCTTACACAATAGGAAGACAATTGCATAGATAAAAAAAAATGGAAGGGAACTCTGAACCGAAGGTATTAATAAATTACAATTATTTAATGTATTTATAAAATATCATGAATACAATATCAATTGTTTAATTTTTTATTAAAAAAAATTGCAGGAAATATTCTACACATGTTTATGCAAAGTTGAAAGAATAGACAACAAGTATGGCTGGTATTATATTGGTTGTATAACATGCAAGACGAAGGTTAAGTTTAAAGAAGGAAATTTTTGGTGTGAACGTTGTCAAGATAAACCGAAATTCAGTGTACCAAGGTAAACAACAAATGATATTTAATTCACACACATATATGTTTAAATATATAGAAATATCTCTTCCTAACAATTTTGGAAATGAAAGCAGGTATAGGATACAAATTGAAGTATCAGATACAACAGATTCAACAAAAGTCGATCATTATCTTCGACAAAGACGTTGAACAACTTATAGGCAAAACTGCAAAGGACCTTGCAGATTTGCAAGATGAGGTAACAAATCTTGAATTTTTTAGAGTACCATAACAAAATAAAGTCAACAATTCAATAAAAAAAAATATATCATGTTCTAATCTTTTTTAACAATATGTTATATTTATACAGAATTTGAAAGACAAAATTGTGCCAAGAGAAATCACAGCAATCATTTCCAGAGAATATGTCTTCCAATTGAAACTTAATGAATATAATTTGAAAAAAGGTTAGGAAAATTATACTGTTTATAGAATCTTTGAAACGCAAGTTGCAGAAGAAGCTAACATTTAAATTAAAAGGTAACAATGCATTATATGTTGAATCCTTAAAATCTACACAATATTTACCTACATAATTATATGCAACTTCTAATGAAACTCGATATCTTATTACAGGAAACCAACTGTAAAGCTTAGGGGGTCTAGCTCCAAAGAAGTAAAGGAATACGACAATAGAAAACGAACAAATGTTTAGTCAAGATTCTTCCTTGCATTCTTCTATACCTACAGAAGACACAGAGTCGGATGATGATGAAATTCCTCTCAAGGTTCTTTACAAACGATTCAAAGCTACTAAAAAGAAAACATTGAAGAATACAAAGCCTCACAAACAAATTATCATTGATTGATTTGGTCCAACATTAATGTTTTAAAATGAACTCTTGGTTATCTTTTCATTTGTAATTTGTAATCTACAATATTTATAATATTAACAATATAATATGTGGCTTAATGTTTAGTAGTTTGTAAATTGTTAATTATTCATTATTTGATAATGGTGAGTTTGCGATTTTCAGACTTTCATTCTTATTTCTATATTTTTGTTAATTGTGAACACTATTTTGTTCTTTGTTTTTGTAAATTCTTATATTATGTGTAAAAGGTCTATTGAATTAACATCTATAAAAATTGAATAATGTGATTACATATAAAAAAAAATAAAAAATTTGAATACATGTGATTTATTTTGATTCCTTACAAAATAATTTACAATATACATTTACGTATTTTCAATCTTATTCCTAAATTTTAATTTTATTTCTTAAATTAAATGTAACATTCTAATTTGCTATGCAATTTTAATTAGTAACAATCCGCGCATGACACGGGTTATATGCTAGTTTTTAAATAATATGGCATCATATACACAGTTAGATACATCAATTTTGAAATCCTGAAATGAAGAGGATCGTGATCCTTGTCCAACTTTGGGCGTCTCCCGCATTTTAAAATAGTAAACTTGAAATTCATACCGTGCTTGGAGCATTTAAGCATGCATCTTCCGCTAGAATAGAATCAACAAGATTCACTGAAATATCCCACTTTTTGTTCGTAATCAATCTACCATCTTATTCTTCTACACGGTTAATTATGTGGCATCTTGTTACAACTTACAGAAGGGGAATTTGATACGAATGGTTCACGAATTACAGGATTATTGAAAATGATGCGGGGGTGGTCCAATGATATGAACAGGAGATTTTAGTCGTGCCCTTGCAGAGCTGATCCATTTGCAGTGGATTTCTTCTCTTGGTGATGAGGTTTAGGAAGGCCCATCTCCACAGATTCTTCAGGAGTTGGTTTCTTGTTGTCACGGACACGGTAGATGAAGTACAACATCAGTTACGTTGCATGGCCCCCAGACCGCTGCCGAAGCCATTGGACACCTGCAACAGCACAACACAACACATTCTCATCAAATTAGGACATGCACCAGCCACTTGCGCGCTTTGGAACAGATATTGGAACTTTAGCCATCAATTTCATCTCATACACTTACAGAAACAAAAGGGTCACGACCGAGTAGACCATAGATAAACCATGAAGTGCCGCACAAGAACACAGACAGCGACAGGAAAAATGGCATGAATTCCACACTCTTAGTTCTAATCACGATCCTCTGCATGTACATTAATTTGGAACCCAATTAGATATATCATTTATCATCTCAATAGAGGCACAGCCAATTTTTCTCAATTAAATATATACCCTGCTTAGAAAATGGCCCTTATAAAAAGCGACGGTCCAAAAGCATGAAATAACTTACCATAATTGACAGATGGGAGGCAAACATGATGACGGAGAATGTGGTAGCAAGAAGGCCACAGAAGAGTTTCCTGGTGTTGCCACGCAGGGCAAAGAGGGACATGCCCCACATTACTAAGAGATTATTGTCTTGTAGACTTTATAAGTCACGTACACTCATTCTCTCTCAAGGCGTCTTTTGAGAGTGAGTAAAGTCCATAGACTTTTACATGGTATTAGAGCAGGTTCATTTGACAATGATAGGCCTTTCCCTCCCGTTGTTGAACACGTGTTTGGCTAAAGATGCCACACGTGAGGGGACGTGTTAAATTGTCCCACATTGCTAAGAGATTATTGTCTTGTAGACTTTATAAGTCATGGACATTCATTCACTCTCAAGGCGTCTTTTGAGAGTGAGTAAGGCCCATAAACTTTTACACTAAGTCCACGGCTGATAACATAGTGAGCACAATTGTCTGGATCCCCAAATCTTAGCCTTCTCGTTCTTGGGGGCATATAGGATGAAGATCACCACGTATATGAACTCGATTGCTGCACCGGCGAGACTGATTGTTGATAATAAAAAATTGTGAGGGGATACAAATGGAAGGCCATACCTGTTATTGTAACATTTTTTTCTAGTGAAAATTCAGTGATTAGACAACGAAAATTAATCACTACAGTTTGAACTAAACTATAAATGTTATGGAGTTCCAAAAGGGGAAAAAAAATTAGTGGGATATTTTCACAACTTCTTTTGAGTATAAATTTTAGTACTGTTTTGATTTGTTTTGGCGGAGTCTATCGTTGAGGAGCCCATCCATTTTTCTTTTATAGGATCAATCACTTTTTCTTCCTTTTAGGATCAGGAGAAGTGGTAAGGATCCCCATGTAACATTTTCCTTAGATTAAACTAGAAAAAATTAAAAAATAAAAAAAGGCTGTTAGGGCATTTTTTGGTTGCGACCGGCCATATGAAACTATTAGATGGTCGAAACTTGATGGTTCTACATCTTTTGTACATCTTTTTTAAAATCAACCATTTGATCTGTAAGATCTACACGTAGGTTCAATGATCGATTTAAAAAAGAGATGCAAAAAGATCATTAGAGGGAGTGAAGCTTGAAAATCTCAACTTTTAGTGATTTTTGGCTACTAGGGCACTGTATGCCTACATAATACTAAAACCCAAGATCCCACAAAGAAACAAAGGGCAATATGAACACAATCGACAATAAGCATAATATTAATTTCAGCAGTAACAACAATGACAACGTCAGACAGAAAGATAATCATATAAAATGAATAAAGGAGCGAGTGATTAAGAGTGACCGGCATAACCATAAGTCAGCAGTGGTTGGCCCTTAAGAAATGTTAGGTTCGGGTATGGTGGAGAAAATAAGGTGTTGTTTGCGGGTGGACGAGCTTCTAGCCGAGTTTAATTTGGTTAAAATGTTTGTTTTCCAGATATTCCCTTCAGTTTGGAAAATTATGAAAATTAATTGTGTTCTCAGCCGATTGAGCCTTTTGAATTAGCAACATCAAACATTATTCTTCTTCTTGTTTATTGAAGAAAGGAGAAGGTTACCATCCGAAAAGGAGGCAACTGAGCAAGGACATCAGGTATGGAATGCCAGAAAACTCTTCTGTCGACTTGTGCCTTATGATCCTCTTAAAAGTAATCCTACGATAAGTACCACAATTTTTTCACAATTCGTTTAATAACAATAATAATAATAATAATATAACGATTTATCGTTCTAAATTGTATGTCAGAATGAGCAGATTTTTTTTTTTTTTTTTTGAACAAAGATTGAGCAGATCTTTGAAAATATAGTGTCAAGTCAGTATTGTGAAATAGATATAAGATAAAAATATGATTGTTAGCTTTAGTTAAATAATAGAGTAATATTATTTGTAAGAGCATCTAATTTTAGCTACTCAAAATACATATTTTTTTTAAAAAAAAATAAATAAATAAATTTAGCTACTAATTTTTCAATACAAATTCTAACAAATTATCTATCATACTCTTTACTTTCTTTAAATATTGTTTTTCAATGTATTTTTTCTTATGAAAGTTGAGGGAGAGGGAGAGGGAGAGAGAGGAGAAAAAAGAATAAAAAAATGACAAAAGTGTGCTACAATGAACTTTCACGGTAACAAAATGGATAAAAATACTTTATTTTAAAGTATATGCCGGAGGAGTAAAGTGATTTATAATAGCTCAATATAATTATTATGAGCCATTTGAAAGGCTTGCTAGAGATTCTTTTAAGTAGACTAATTGTTATACGACTGTCATTCTTTCAATTCAACTTAAATGGAATGATGTGACAACGTAAATCAACCCTTAATTTTTCTTTCGTATAAATCTTTATTAATCGAAAGGTTAATTCTCATTGTTAGATCGTCCAACTAAATAACAATCACATAACAACATACTAAATATAATAACTTGGAGGCTCATGTGATATGTACATATCAATACCTTTTGGGGGAGAAATGATATAGACAGTCAAAAGTGGAAAATATCGATACGTACATTGGGGCCAAGAAGAGGAGCTAGCGTAGCAGTAACGTTTCCTTGTAGCCAAAGAAAAAGAAACAGACGAACCATTAGTCCAAAAGCCAAGAGAAAGAACTTCAACAGATAAAATGAAGGCAAAAGAAGAAACCATTTTGGAAGAAACTGAAAACCCACCAAAGATTCCAAAGAAGAAATGCGCATTAATATCCATTGTCTTCAGTCTATTTTCTACAAAATGGTGAAACAAGACAGATCGAGATATAGTAGGGCGGGATAAGTCTTCCTTACTTTTGGTAGACATACGTTTGTGGGCAAAGAGATAGATAGAGAGTAGAAGCAGATATGAAGGCCGCGCAAGTTTCTTTGCAAATGGCAATGGGATGAGCGGTGCAGCACCAGAAGCGAGTGGGTTTATACAGAGAAAGAAACACTTGAAGCAGATGCCGTGGCCGGTTACAAAACAATAAGGTTAGTGCGCACGTTTGCCTTTTGTGATTTGTCTCTTGCTGCTGTAATGGTCGAATTTCCTTGTGTAATGCGCACATTTGCCTTTTTTTTCTAATCAGTAGGATTTGTTTAATTTCTTTTTCTGTGGGTTTGATTTCCTTTTGACTCAGCACCCTGAGATGCTTCTATACCATGAGACACTGATATTAAGGTACGTATACGTAGCAGTTGATCAGGGAGCTAGACTGTTAATTTGGGTTTTATCTAATAAGGATTAGGATTATTTTAAGATTAGTTTTTATGAATTAGAATTAGTACTAATTTTATGATCACCATATATGACACTATGACAGCGTCCCACGGCGATCATCCACTACGTACTCCACACCAACCGGTGAAATAAAGTAGAATTATTCTATGGTACAAATAAAGTTTTATAGCATTTTATCGTGTATAAGATGTCACGTTATTTATAAAATTTAAATGATGTAACAACATATTTACATATATATTGTTAAATGATGTGATATTCTATCTGGATAATGAAATGATTCATTTCAATTTCAAGTGAAATAGAAAGGATCATATTATCTGCTACACATAGGTGAAGGGAGGGGGTTAGTTAGGCCATGAGTTTTCAAAAATTTGAAGAATCCTCTATTTTTCCTTTTAAAAATTAAAAATACTACTCATGACATTTTTAAAAAAGAGTAATGTTAGAAATTATATTTGTATCTCATAACTATTACATAATGTTGACGTGTCAGTCACGACCAACCCTTGGATCAAATATTGTAATAAAAATTCAATGGTTAGTTAGAACTGTTACATCAGCATTGTAAAATAATTATGGGATTAAAATGTGGTATATTTACTCTTTCAAAAAACTGAAAAAAATACTTTCAGCTTCCCAAATTTTGAAAAAAAAAATACCATGATCCTCAAAAAAATTGAAAAACCTTTGGATACTCCAAATATATATATATAAAACATAATATCTTGATTTTTTTTTTATAAAGAGTAATGTTATATACAATATTTTTATCTCACAACTATACCACGATCGATGTTGACATTGCAATCCAACATTCCAACGAACCCTTTTTTTTTTTTTTAACAATGATTGATATAAAGGTTGGTTGAGATTATCATTTCAACAATTTGAGATAATTAATTATAAAATAAAAATGTGGTGTATATATATATAAGATTACTCTTTTCTAAAACATAAAAATTTGACCTCCAAGATCTAAAAAAAATGCATATAGGCATATATAGCATTATCAGTGTTTCCGTTAAATAAAACTGCTATATATTATCAATGTCTCATGCATGGTTGCAAGAAACGTCTTGACTCTTGAGCATTCAACTTATTTTGTTAGCATGCAGCTAGTGAACATCTGCTTCAAGTAGGGCGGGGGTTTATAAACCATATATAACTATCTGCATAAGCGAATGCGGACATAGTTAATAATGACATCTGCATATGTACCGTTGTATATATATAATATATATATAAACCAATTCACCAAAACGACAATACCTATCATAGGATGTTTGCATTGAATTTTCTTTGTTATTTTTAAGCTAATTGTTATCAGGTTTTTGAGGGGCTTTCCTCATCTAGGTTCTGTCTTATTTAATTTCAAGATTTGGTGGAAAATAGACTGATCGAAGATAATGGATATTAACGCGCATTTCTTGTTCGCAATCTTTGGTGGGTTTTCCATTTCTCCGAAATGGTTTCTTCTTCTTCTTCTTCTTTTGACTTTATTTTATCTGTAATTGAGTTCTTTCTATTGGCTTTTGGACTAATGGTTCCTTTATTTCTTTTCTCGATCTTTGGCTACAAGGAAACGCTATATATTGCTATGTTCCTCTTCTTTGCCCTAATGTATGTATAACTGAGAATCACCTCCCTCTCTCTCTCTCTTGGAATTCCTTTTAAGTCTTATAAATTTTCCTTTAAGAGTAACGTTAATTAAAAATCAATTTTTTATCTCACAACAATATTACAATGTTTACGTGTCAATCTTAACCAACTTTTGAATCAGTCATTATTCAAAAATAAAAGTTTGTTGGGATTGACACATGTATTGTAGGATAATAAAAAACGCAAGTTCTGACTCCAATACAATCAACAAAATTATGCAGCAATTTATAGTAAAATTAGTTAATCAATCACAAAGAATACTCATCACACATCAACACAGATTTGTTGACGAAATGAAAAACCTGGCCTTTTAATAACAAATCAAAGCTAAAGCCTAAACCACTCTAGGACAGTCAAATCAAAAAACCAATTCACTAATTAAGAAGGATTCATAGTACAGGCAAAGTGCACTTACAATCTTTGTAATGACTTAGATATCTATATGCAGATCGACAAGTACCCCCATTTGCTTCATGTTGTAGCTACTCCAACTCCTCACTAGGCAATCATTCTTCTTGGTCTCCTTACCGACTTACCGGTAGACTTCAATTGGTTGATGACGATGAAAGTGTTGTTTAAATGACAAATTCCAAGAGAATATGACATCAGACGCTCTCAACAAAAGTTCTCTTGGCACACAAAGAAAAATAGTTAAGCGCTCTCTCTTATGGCTTGAGCAACGTGAGCAATCTTCTAATCATGCTTAGACATCCTTAAAAAGAGAAAAGGATGAAAAACCATAACACTGCATGTGAAAAACCTTCGAAATTATGCAGGTCTTCAAGTGGCGTCAGGGCGTGTAAGTTAGTCCCATCAGGATGTCTCTAGGGTTTTAAGTGTCTTAGCATTAAATATTTTAAGTCGTCAGAACGTCTAGCTAATAGTTTTGCAGACGATACTCTCCATGGGTTTTTTAGAACTTATCACGTCAGGACATGTTGACAACACATTGTAAGACTTCTTACTCGAGCTACGTCAAGACATGTTGCTAATGGTTCTCAAAGTGGCTTCTTTGAACCACTCGCATCAGGACGGCTTGCTGACTATGCTCTTGGTGGCTCATCTAGACCAATCTCGTCTGGACCAGTTTACTGACGCCAGTATAAAACTCACAAAAATAACTCTAAAGAATCCACCATAACACCTAAATGTTTAATGACTTACTTAAACCTTACTTTTATCATTGAATACGCCAGCAATAAAAACCTAACAAACTCTCCATTATTCATATTGGCCCGGCAACAAAATACAAAACCATAAGCCAAAACAAAATTACAACTAAACCAAAAATACTGTTACAATCCCAACCCAACCCTATCAAATCACTGATTAGACTTAAATTGAAATTAAAACTTGTATCTTTTGCCTGTCTTCCAAACCACAAACAAACACATCAACCACACGTACGTGGAACTGGAATTTTCGAATAGATGTCAAAGATACCACATTGTCCTTTTCGTTTCCTGAAGTTTTGTCATGGCTTTAGTTCTCTAGGGTTTAATCAATCAATCAATCAATCAAACCCAAAGCACATATATTTGAGAGAGTAAAGGATATTGTGAGAACACATTGAGAGGCATGACTTTATGGAGTATCCAAACTAATATAGACAAAGTGCCTCAGAAATTAATATGCTTATGATAAACTCTAATATATAAAGACGTACAGTTATTTGTATACGACTCTTCAGATTACTTGTATCTGATGCTCATTATTTTGATGCCAATAAATTAAGCAATATGTTTGACCAAATCCAGTTACGGAATTTATTGGAGACATCAGTTGGGAAAGGATCAAATGTCGACATCGATCTCCCTGAAGTGCAAATATTCCATTCTACAATTGTTTGCACCTTCCACTCTTTTCTCTTTATGTTATGGTCATCATTTTCATATATATGCAAGAGGTGAGATAGTAGGACTGTAGAAGCGTCTAAGAATGGGAACTTTCTAGCTTTGAAAAGGGGAAAAAATTACCATTTGAGAGACTTGGGCCTACCTACAAAACTTACTTTCGGTGATCAATATTCTCTCAGTTGCCATCAACAAGGTTTGCAATCTTGTCAGTGTTTCTAAACTTGAAAACTATTTAACCAATTAACCTACTCTTTGGAGTAGTTGAGATCTTTCTAGGCTCTTCAATTTGATACGAGGCAAATCTAGTCTCCCACTTCTTCTTTTCTTCTTCTTCTTCTTCTTCTTCTACTTCTTCACATTGGTTTTAGAGTACGTAATGTGGGCCTTCATATATGAACGATCCAGGTTGGGGTGGTTGAAGCATCCCTTTGAGTCTTTGACCCCGGGATAGTTCGACCATCCCTCATGACAACTTTTGTGGCTTGCATGCCTCTCCTCTCTTCGATCACATGCTGTCATGATTTGAGTCTGCTCATTTTAAATGAATGGTTCAAATAATAGATATTGCATCATATCTCAATCGGACAATCGACGATATATAAGGGTCCCAGATGGATGATTTACAGGGGAAGGGAGGGTAGGGTTACCCACACTGTATTGCCCAACGGTTGGACCAAAGAAAGAATGATATTGATTGACATAAAATTTAGTATCCAATCTTGCTCGCACCAGAGATAGAGGTTTCAAGGGGAAAAAAGGTGTACAGTACCTATTTTGTAACCCAACCATTGAAAGAAAAAATTAATTAATTAATTAAAAATAAATAAATAAATAAATAATACTGGTATGTACGTAAGCTCATAGGAAGAGGTGATTTGCATGTCAAAAAAAAAGGAAGAGGTGATTTGGCTTGGGTGTTAACAAAATCACAAATATGTATGTAAAGCTTCTCTTACTGCAAATTAACTTTCTTTTTTAAAAAAAAAAAAAAATCAAATCGGAAACACATGGGTAGAATTGTCATGAGAAATCTAGTCTAACTTTAAGCAATCTTAAAATACTTGTGGGCCATTTTAAAATTAAAGGAAAATTTTTTGTGCTTTTCTCCATTTTGTCTTTTAAACCTCAGTTTTCAATTTGGTCTATTTAATATTTGATTTTATGTAAATCTGAAACTTTCTTCCATTTTTTCTCAAATAATATGAAAATACAATTATGTTATTTCTATCAAAAATTAAAGAAATTAAAAAATAAAAGAAAAAAAAACATGGCCTACCCAGGTAGAGGGGTGGGTCGCAGCCACCTCGCTTTGTTTAATTTTTTTTTTTTCTTTGTTTCTTGTTTATAATTTTTTAAATTTTAAATAGAACAGACATAGTTGTATTTTTGTTATTTACTCCAGGAAAAAATAGACAACAGTCTTAAATTTAAAATCTTTGTAAACTCGAGTTTGAAAGATAAAAATAAAATGAAAAAGAAAAAAGAAAAAGAAAGATGAAATGTTTTTCTTTAAATTAATAGGTTTCTAATTTAATGTATATATATTAAGGTTGCTTTACGTACTGGATGGGCAATAACTAGTACTACGACCTTTTCTAGCTCTCATAAATTCATGCATAAGGAGATTAGGAGATACGTACGTATTTGCATTGAAATTATAAATATGGAAATGTTTTTGGGTGGATTTTAAAATTATTATTGAATTAAAATTTTATAATGATTAACTCAATTAATTCAATAATAATTTTAAAAATTACATGACATTTGGAAGGATCGATACAAAGAGGACTCTAATCCTCTTTCTAGCATTACTCAAATTCAACCTAATTTCTCCAATTCGCATTTAGTTCTAATCAAGTTTTAATCACTACTTTAAGCAAAAAAATTTAATCTCTTCCTATATTTGTGTACCGAAGGATGGAATCAGTAGAAAAAATAAACTAATTAAATTAGTTAACTCTAATGCCGTCGTTTAAAATTTCCACTATTGTTATTATTATTTTTCTTTTTGAATTTATATATGTGATCTATTATTAACATAGTAAAAGAGGAGTTTTTTTTAAAGAATATATACTTTTTATAAATATAAATTTCCATTCATGTAAAAGGACCTACCCCCCCCCCCCCCCCCCCCCCCAAAAAAAAAAAAAAAAGAGGAATATTTATTTTATTTTTTCGATTCAATATGGGTTAAATGGGGGGGGGGGGGGGGGGGGGAAAAAAAATTAGGAAGAAATTAGCCAGAAAAAAAAAAAAAGAAGAAAGAAAGAAAACATGCTTTTGAAATCACATAGTGACACATATCATCCATTTTGCAGGCCTCTGGATTCAAAGCAAAGTGACAACTATAAGCTGATCATCAGTTGCCATCAACTTTGCTGACCTTTTGCAAACATAAATATGTAAGAACATCATTTTCCCTCAAATGTTCTTGCCAAAAAAAAAATAAAAAAAAAAAAAAAAGAAGAAGGATAAGAAGAAGAAATAATAAATAAATTTTAATTTGACTAGCTTGTTTCAATCTTGAATGCAGAGAGTTACCTTGGTCATAGGACACTCTTGAAAATGGACCAAATTAAAAGAATCAAGGACAAATAGAGCCTCATTTATGAATGTACAAATTGGTTTTCGATCGCCGTCGTCCCTATCCCATACTGAATTATAAATGCTCGGTGTTCTATATGTGGCCTAACCTTTGCCTGCATGTGCATAGCACAAAATGGTGCACTTTCAGCCAGTAGCATCTCACCAAGAGTCCTCCCCTCGAGGGCAACGTTGCCTTGAAAACCTTTAATTATAGCACCACCAGCCCTCAATTATATATTCTTTGATTTTGATGTGTCTTTATAATGTAACTCGATCTTGATCGATGTTATGGAAAATGGTTCACATGAAAAAATATTAAATATACTTGCCCTTCAATTCTAATACCTTTTACCTTTTTTTTTCTTAAGGATATAATAATTAATTAAATCATTTGCCATTAATTCATCTCCATTTGCTTGGAGACAAATGAGTCAGTCAACTCGATCGATCGCGAAGCCTAGAGATGGCTGGAGTACGTGCTAATGATTAGCAATCCAAATCATCTTTTGGTGCAAACATCATAGAAAGATAACATGATTTTCATTCAAGTGATTACACACTACGACACTTACTTTTGGTATATATCTTCGATCCATGATCTTCAAGTTATGAGATTCATTGAACTAAACAAATTAATTAATTAAAGTAATTAATAGACAAATTAAAGTTCAAAAGTAATTTGGCAAATCTCCTTGGATTAATCTTTTGAAGATCAGTCCTTACAATTATTCCAGATCGAATATCACTCCACGTGTTATATATCCTCTCATGCATTCTCGATCTCGATCTCGATCTCTCAACTCAATTATAGTGATCTCTACAATCAACAGTAACTTTCACTTTTAGTTTTAGAGCCATATATATTCATGTTTTGATCTAATTAACTCTTGTCCTATGTACGTGCATGTGTACAAATCTCTCTCTCTCTCTCTCTCTCCCTCTCCCCTCAGAGCTAGTTAGTTCCTACGTGCATGAGGTTTTCCTGTCCTATGGAGAGGATATGTGAAAATGTAGCCAAATCGTACCTAAAGTGACTAAATGTTTAATTAATTAGCAATAGTTTTGATATAATACTAATTTGCAGGCCGGCCGGCCCAAAAAGTGATGTTTCCCCCTCGATTGTCACCCACGTAGACTTTCAACTGATCGAATCTTTTTCTTCTAAAATAATCTTACAAAATTAATTAAGTTTACATACGTACGAAATAATATAATACAGCTAGCGCTGTACGTACACCATGATCAAAACACACAAAACAAAAATCAAGAAGTATTGGAAGGGCTTGAACCATGACACGTCAGCCACATGCAGATCTAAAACCAATTAAGTAAATTAATGTTTCGATCATTAATTACCTTAGAAAATAAAATGTAAAAATATTTTTGTCAAACCATGCATCTTCCTTAAACCAAGAAATACAAGTCTCACTTACATTTTTAATCGGATTAAAGGTCAACCTTCGATCTTATCTTTCGGGAAAATTGTCATCATCATATGATTTATTTTGTTTCTAATTAAAAAAAAAAAAAGATCTCATTTTCCTTTGTATGTCTTAATTGTCAAACAAATTGTTTCCTCAGCAAATTTTTCAAAGTTAATGACATTGTCAATCAAATCTAAGCCAAGTTGCCCCCATCCTTAATGTCTGTGTTTAATTAAATTAATGTCAATATATATGGATATTTTCTAAAAAGCAATACAAACATAAGCATAAACCCTAATCGCGTTCAAACGGAGTACTCTTTTAGGATTTATGAGAATTCTAAAAATATAAACCATGTTCAATTGGTTACACTTATGTAAAAGAAATCCAAATACTTGTGAGTATTTGAATTAATTCTCTCTCGACTGTCTTTTGTTGGAAATGGAAATATATGAATTCCCTAATCCATGCTTTTCTATTAAAAAGGCACGTTAAACATCTCAATTTTCAAATCTTACAAAACTGTTTCCCTAGCTTGAACTGACTTAAAAACTCCCTCTCAAAATGCATGGGAAATTACTTACAACAGTTACACATAAGTCAGTTTATTCACATTCAATTCCTAATAATTCTCAAACGTGAGTTAAGTCACATTCTCAGAAATTCAGATTTTTAGACATCACATTTATAAGAATGTAAATACTAAAAAAAAATATTAGATTTTCCGACCGACATATATATATAACCTTCACCAGTTCACCCCCAAACATAAACCCCGATTAGCTCACATTTGTCGTCCACCTTGTCCCTGTGAACCATTTCTAGAAGTGTTCCATGTGAGTAGGTGTGATAAAGTCCAATTCTTGCATTCGAAGCATGCATGTAAAGCTTGTGGACCAAGGGATGTCATTCAAACTTACATGATGAGATGGGACAACTTTTTTTAGGTTTGGGATAATTAACTTTTGATCTCTAATTACGAGAAAGATGAGACGACTCTCCCCCACCCTACTTTTGAGCTCTAGAAGCATAGGTGGATGAGCAAATTAATTATCAGAATCTTATTTATTTTTTTTATTATTTTTAGGAATTTTACTTTGAATTTTCCATGTTCATGATGATCATGGGATTAACAACATATTCTTATTCCTTGGCCAAGTTTACTCATATGATTGGATTAATGTTTCAAGTTCTAGTTGCAAATTGTGTATGGATTAATGTAATTTTATTAGATGACTATATTTTCAAAGAAAATTCTTTGCTCGATAAAACTAGACTCTTCAAGTTTTCCGAGACACCAAATATATCTTAATTTATTTTTTTCTAATCCTTTTTTTTTTCAGTTTTACCAGAGTTGATAAGTTCCAAAAACCTCTATATATATATATATTGTTAACATTCTTTTCTAAATAAATAAAAAAAGAAAAAACATGCTTGTTTAGTACGGAAGTGTGCCAGTAGCATGTTTCTTTCACATTCCAAGGTCCCCTGTATTCCAGTTCTCATGAGCAGTAGCATGTGTCTTCCACATTCTAGGTTCCCCTGAATTCAGTATCTAAAAAAATAAAAATAAAAAATAGGTTCCCTGAATTCCAGCTCTCGTGACTTAATTAAGGTCCCACTAGCTACCTTTTAATGTAAATAATCTGATTACATTTTAACCTAATTTTTTGGGGATTTGGCTTCATGGAATTGCCAACAAGCTCCTTACTCAATAGAACTCATTAACCATTGTTAACGAAAACAGATCATCGATCTCCAGTTTAAGGAACTGAAAAGTATTCGATCCCTTATAATGCAGGGGCATTTTTGTCCCAAAATGGATACTCTCGAGTTCCCTTGAACGGGAGAAGATCCTAATACATTATTAAGGAGCAAATTAAGAACACCATATCTTTGCTCTAAATATTACTGGCAGAACTCAACAAATTAATCACACTTATCCACAGTACGATGTAGTTTGCTTCGAAGTGAAATAAGATGGAAGCTGCATGTGCCCTTTTTCCTTGTCATTCAAATTCGAGTTTTATCATTTTTAAAGTTTTAGATTATTCTCAATATAACTTTATTGGCTAATTACCATTGACGGTCACAGGTATTGCATTCGACATCTTTTGAAGAAAATTTTTGCACGGCTGGATTAAATGGGGTTCCTACAAAATGAGGAAAAGGTCATTAGAATGATACCGGCTCCTAGCAAACTGAGGAGCCTCTGATGCTTAAATTAATAAAGGATTACACCAAGGGGCGGAGCTAGGATTTAGGATTTGGGAGACCAAATTAAAATAAATATATATATATATATATATATATATATATTGTGGGAGTCAAAACTAAAAAAAATAAAAATTAGGGGTAAAAAATTAATATATATATATATATATATATTTTAGATTTTTTTTTTTTAGGGGGAGACCTCAGCCCCCCCAAGGCCTAGGGTAGCTCCGCCCCAGATTACGCCGGTGGGCAGCCAACCCTTTGTTTTAATTTTTTTTATTATTATTTTTAAAAAAAAAAATTTTTTTTTTTTATATATATATATATATTTTTTTTATTGTAATGAACACGTGTCGGCTTCCTATTGGATGTGACGTAACTAACTAACGGAATCTGTTAACTTGATTGGTGGAAAATTGGTCCAGGGAGGCCTTCATAATTATTGTTTACCACGAAGACCTCCCATGAACTTTTTGAACCACAATGAGTAAAAAATAATTATAGCGAACCCTAGGGACCAACAGTGCAATTACCCCTGTTTTAATTAAACATATGAATCTTATGATCTATGTGAAATTAATATGAACTAAAATATTATCATTATAATGCTATGAATATTGATGTTATAAATCTTGGAAATACTATTAATAAAGAAAATCAAGCATCCCAGCAGAATCAATCGCGCTAAAGTAATGATTTTTCTTCGTCATCATCTGCGTGATGAATTAAAAAAAAAAAAATGAATACCTTGACTTTGTGAAATAGTTTAAGGGAGAGATACGAGCACTAGAAAACAGTTATCCTCCCAAAAGCTTATTATGGTTGGATGTACCTGAATTGCACTATTTAAAATCAACTCACAATTAAAGATGTGTGATGAAAAAGTCATTTATGATAATATATACCATATTTCATGTCTCGAATGTGCTCTTGCAACAGCAATAATATCGAGAGCGTGATTTCACAAGATATTCTGAATTAATATATTATCTTCTAGTGGTTGAGCAAACAGGAGTTATTAATGAAAAATCACAAATCTCGTCTAACAGGTTTTATACCATTTTTTGAAGCAAATGAAACCTCATTTCCTGGTAATAAAGGAAACCGTGGTCGTGATAGAAAAAATTACAGAAGTCAATGGGAACATACTCATAATTCTTACAAAAGAAATGTTTCATACCACCAAAAGTGAAACCACACTAAGGTGAAATAACATGAAAACAAAGGTTTACAAAATAAACCTACATAGAACTATGAAGTATGATATGAAATGATATTGGTCGCCTATCTATCGTACACCTAAACATTTGGTAGACCAGCCTATATAAAGCCTCCATAAAAAATTAAAAAAAAAATAAAAAAAAATATATTTGAAATGAATTTTGCTAATCACAGCAATCCTGTAGATCATTCGATTTTTCTTGATATTCTAAATGGAGAGGGTATTACTCATCTTGATATTTCTAATTTATTTGTAGACTCTAACAGAAAAACTGATCTTTTGATTGGTGATTAATATGTTTTCATCATGTCTTAATCATATCATGTATACATTGTTAACTTTATTTGTATTTTGTTCATTTCTTTTTGAGTAATAAAATTTAATATATATTTTGTTTATATATGGAGGCATGAGTCACACTAATTGAATGATTCAAGAGAAGAAAAATTTTCAATATTTAATATTAAACAAAACTAGTGTCAATACAATATCAAATTCATCAAACCTAATTGAAGGCTCTAGAAGAGTGAATATCATATATATTGTCAAAAGAAAAAAAAAAATTATTAACGATGCTTCGTATTCTTCTAAATCTAGAAGAAATTTAATTAGTTTTTAAGGATATTCGTCTAAGTGGTTATCATGTTGAAACTACTAATAAAGGCATTGACGAATATCTTTATATTATTACTTAAATATTTTCAGGCTAGAAGCTCACATTGAAAAAACTACATGCTTTTTCTTCCGGGATGTATTATACAATAATAAGAACAATTGAATCACATATTGTGATGCACCAGAAGTGTTATAATCCAAAGATGTTTATGCTTTGGCATGATCGTCTTGGACATTGGGAACAATTATGATGAATCGAATAATTAAGAACTCTCATGGACATCCTTTCAAAAATCAGAAGATTCTTTTACCAAATAATTATCCTTGTGCTACATGTTTTCAAGGTAAACTTATTATCAAATCATCCCCTTCTAAGGTATTTGTTGAATCTTCATCATTTTTACAAAGAATTTAAGGGGTTATATGTGGGCCGATTCACCCTCCATGTGGGCCATTCAGATATTTTATGGTTTTAATAGATATATCAACTAGATGATCACATGTTTACATGCTTTTTTATTCGTAGTGTTGCATTTTCTAGACTTCTTGTCCAAATAATTAGATTACAGGCACAATTTCCTGATTATCCAATTCAATCTATTCGGATGAATAATGCAAGTGAATTTTTATTTCAATCATTTTTATGACTATTGCATGTCAATTGGAATTAATGTTGAACATCATGTTGCTCATACTCATAATGGTTTAGCTTAATTGTTTATTAAACGACTTCTGTTAATTGTTCTACATTTATTTATGGAAACAGAATTTCTTGTTTTTGGTTGGAGACATGCAATATTACATGCATGATGCATCATTAGTTGAGATCAACCACCAAATATTTTTCATTTTCGTATTTTTTGTTATGCTATGTATATTCCAATTGCTCCACCTTAATACACTAAGATGGGACCTCAACGTAGACTTTCGGTTATGTTGGATTTGATTCTCCCTTTAATATTAGATATATTGAGCCCTTATCTGGTGATCTTTTTAAAACATGTTTTGAAGATTGGCATTTTGACTAAGAGCAGTTTTCTTCATGTGGCATGTGTCATGTGCATGTGGCATGCACCTGATCGACCTCATTTTATTAAGATGCTGCATGCATATTAAATTTGAGTTAATTCAGTCCCTGGAGTTATATATAGACGACTTACCATATATACTTTAACATATTAATATTGAACTTATGTCAACCCAATCAAAATCCTACTCGTAAATAATGGTTTAATTTGGTGACTGGGTTGGTATTATAGAAATTAATTACTATATTACCGCTTTAAACTTTATCCTCTTAGATAAGTTTGGATGACGACTTACCCTAGATGAGTTTTTCCAGGTACATGGGCAATCTAAAATCTGTCACCACAAGCCTGCATTATGTTTTATTGCCTTCTATTTTAAAAAGGTCATTTTTTTTCAGAAAATCTAAAAGATCTTAATCTACTTGTAAAAGATTTGCTCATCATTAAGTAATAACCCAAACATATAAAAATGCTTACAAAGGACTTTGTTAGTGCTGCATCTTCCTTTCAAAGTACAATAAGTTGTTGAAACTAAAGTTTTATTACGTACAAACAGTTTAAAGAGTTTTTTTTTAATCATTAAATGCATTGATTTTGAAGAAAATTTCTGACTTCATTGGCTTTAAAAAACTGAGTACAAAGACTCTATGAATTCAGACTGCTAGACTCTAACAATACAATACTTTGGATATTCTTAGGGACAGGGACCCCCTCCCCCCCCCCCCCCCCCCCCCCCCCACCCCAACAATTTCTTAGAAAAAAAAAATTATAAGATTGAAAAAGTAAAAATTTAAAAAAATATAAGGTAAAAAATAAAAATTTAATCTGGCTCCGTCCCTACTTAAGAATACAATCTACCCAAACTCAGTTCACACATTGTTTGACTGCTACCTTTGCAAGCCCATGTGCTGCATTGTTGGCCTCCTTTTTTGTGTGACAGACTTTCCAACTGCTTCAATTGGTAAGTACCCCTTTTATATCCTCGACTATTTGTCCATAATGTTGCAGCTGGGTTTAAAACTGTTTAAAAGCCTGTATCATCTGCAAAGAATCTCCCTCTAGAATGATACGTTGTAAGCTCCACTCTTGACCGAGATATGTTAGCTGCTTAATAATTTTGCACAACTATACTAATGTGTCCAGCATTTTTAATATTTTTTTTTAAAAAAAAAAAAAACAAGCTAACTCATCAGCATTGTTACGTAAAAATTGTGCAAATAACATATTTCATATCATACTCCCTACACACGTACGGGTAGAGGGAGGGGTGCTAGAGTACTGCTAGTGGGGGCCATGGCTCCCCAAAAATCTGAAAATTCCTCCATTTTTCCTTCAAAAAATGAAAAATACCATTCATGGCCCTTTAAAAAAAATAAAAATAAAAAATTGGCCTCCCTAAAATTCAGAAGAAAAAGAAAATTGCTATCCTCTAAAAAATCTGAAAAAACGTCGGGTGCTCTAAAAATATATATATGTACATATAAGGATATACCATAATATCTGTATTTTTTTTTTTAAAATATAGAAGTTTTCTTCAAGTGTGTGATACTTTTCAAAAATTCCCCCAACCTCACGCTTGTTTTTTTTTTTTTTTAAAAAAAAAAATTTACACAAAGCCCTCAAGCAATTGAATTACAGCATAACAATAAAACCATTTTTCACCTTCGTAATTATCTCTTAATCCAAAAATCCCTCTCATTTAACGCTCACAGTACGTGTCACCCAATACGTACCCACGTTCATGTCAGGAGGCAGTTAGCACACCGCACACGGTTCAGAGAAAGAGACAGAGAGCGAGAGAGCTAGAGGGGGTAAGAAGCTGACAGATTTCTTTACTCAAGCTTACGTATGGATAAGACCAAATTCAAGAATCAAGATTTACAGCCAAAAGGCTAAGTAGTTACTTTGTGATTCTTTTCCTATATAAACCCACTTGCTTCTCTGGTGTTGCACCGCTCATCCCCATTGCCATTTGCAAAGAAACTTGCGCCTTCATATCTGCTTCTACTCTATCTCTTTATCCACACACGTCTACCCAAAAGTAAGGAAGACTTAACCAGCTCTTTGAGTCTTGAGACGCTTTCCTCATCTGGGTTCTGTGTCTTTTCTCAAGATTCAAGACAATGGATATTGCGCATTTCTTGTTCGGAATCTTCGGTGGGTTTTCATTTTTATCTGTCGAAGTTCTTTCTCTTGGATTTTGGACTGATGGTTCCTCTGTTTCTTTATCTTTGGCTACCAGGAAATGCTACTGCTCTGTTCCTCTTCTTGGCCCCAATGTATGCATCATTGAGAACCACCTCTCTCTCTCTCTCTCTGATCTCTTATGGAATTTTCTTTAAGTCTAATAAATTTTCCATTTTTGTCTGTTTTATATCATTTCTCCCCAACAGGGTATTGATATGTACAGACCCATTCGGAGTCTGCATGTTATTCTTTTTGATTCTCAGACATGTTGTACAATTTTTTCCACTCTCTTTCCTTGTAACCAGTTGGCACTATATTTTTAATTATCTGCTCAATCTGAAATACAATTCCAAACAATATAATAGTTTTTTTTTTTTTTTTTTCTTTCATTTGTACGAGGAAACGTGAAAAATTTTGGTTCTTGTGGTAGGATTACTTTTAAGAGGATCATATGGCACAAGTCCACAGAGGATTTCTCAGGCATTCCATACGTGATGACCTTGCTCAATTGCCTCCTTTCCGCTTGGTAACCTTCTCCTTTCTTCAACTGCTTCTTTTTACTGTTCCCTTTATTCTATCGCCACCTTTTCACCCTTTACCTTCCTTGTTTACGTCTTGGATTAATTATCTGTGCTTTTGCTGTTAGTTCACGTCAATTTACATGTAATCCGGGGCTCCCCGTGATTCATCTTTGGAGGGTAGCAATTACACCGAAAGACGTTTTTAGCCCCCCCACCTCTTTTGCTTTAGAAAAAAAAATAAATAAATAAAATTGTGTGCTGGTTAATTAATACTTTTATTTTATATGAACTTTTACTGGTATTTTAGATCCCTCTAATTTTTTCCTCTCAAATTGTTCGCAAGGCAAAACAATCTAATTAATATGAATTTTTTTTAATTTTCTTTTGATTTTTAAGTAGTAGAGAGATATAATAATTTCTCCTAATTTATACCCAAAACAAAGCTGTGAAAATATCCCACTAAATTTTCATCTTTTTTTTTTCTTTTTCTTTTTTGCCCTTTTGAACTTTCCTAACATCAAGTCTAATTACTGAATTTTCACTTGAAAAAAATGTTACAATATTAACAGGTATGGCCTTCCCTTTGTATCCCCTAACAACATGTTAGTATCAACAATCAACGGCACCGGTGCAGCAATCGAGTTCATATACGTGGTGATCTACATCATATATGCGCCCAAGAAAGAGAAGGCTAAGATTTCGGGGCTCCTGATGTTTGTGCTCACCGTGTTCTCGACAGTGGCCTTGGTCTCCATCTTTGCCCTGCATGGCAAGAGCAGGAAGCTCTTCTGTGGCTTTGCTGCTACCATTTTCTCCATCATCATGTATGCCTCACCTCTATCAATTATGGTAAGTTATTTCTCATACTTTTTGGATATATGTATATATATATATATGGTTTTTTGAGGCATGAATTTAATATCTATTTGGGTTCCAAATTATGTACATGCAGAGGACTGTGATTAGAACTAAGAGTGTCGAATTCATGCCATTTTTCCTGTCGCTGTTTGTGTTCTTGTGCGGCACTTCCTGGTTTGTCTTTGGTCTACTCGGTCATGACCCTTTTGTTTCTGTAAGTCTGAGATGAATTTGATGGCTAAAGTTCCAATATCTGTACCAAAGCAAGTGCCTAGTGTCCTAATTTGATGGAAAAGGTGTTGTTCTGACTGTGGCAGGTGCCCAATGGCTTCGGGTGCGGTCTGGGGGCCGTGCAACTGATATTGTACTTCATCTTCCGTGACAACAAGGGCGGGCCAAAGAAACCAACTACTGTAGAATCTGTGGAGGTGGGCCTTCCTAAAATTCATCCCCAAGAGCAGAAATCCACCGCAAATGGATCAGCTCTGCAAGGGCACGACTAAAATCTCCTGTTTCATATCATTGGACAACCCCCGCATCATTTTCAATAATCCTGTAATTCGTGACTAAAATCTCCTGTTTCATATCATTGGATCATCCCGCATCATTTCCAATAATCCTGTAATGCGTGCAGCATTCGTATCAAATTTCCCTTCTGTAAGTTGTAGCTTTGCTTCTGTGATGACAACGCCATGTGAGATGGAAGATTGTATACGAACCAACTGTACGATATTTCAGTGTAATAATTTCATGCTTAAATGCTCCAAGCACTGTTCGAATTACAAGTGGAATCCGGCTTCCATGCGGTAGTTTAAGGTGCTGTAGTACCGTTTTCTACAAAAAAGTATTGTTTTCCACCTAAAAAAATTTGCAAAACTTAAACTTAATAATAAAAAATTTATTAAAACTTAAAAATTATAAAAATAATAATAATTAAAAACCAAAAATATAAAAACTTAAAAAAACAAAAAGAGTGGCCATTATTGGCCAAGGTGGAGCCACCCCCTCTGCCGATCTGGGGTGGACGAACCACCCCAGTCGGCTTTGGGGGTGGTCCGGCCACCCCCAAAGGCCTTGGCCACCCCTATATCAGCTGTATGGGGTGGTCGAAACCACTCCCAAAAGGCCAAAAAACAAAAAAAAGTTTGAGTTTTGGAGGTGGCCGGACCATCCCTAAAGGCCTAAGGGTGGTTTCGACCACCCCATACAGCCGATCTAGGGGTGGTCGAGCCACCCCCAAGGCCTTTGGGGGTGGTCTGGCCACCCCCCAAAACCCTAACCTTTTTTTGTTTTTTTGTATTTTAGCTTTTTGGGGTTGGCCGGCTACCCCTTTTTATTTTTTTAGGTTTTCATGTTTTTGGTTTTTAATTATTATTATTTTTATAATTTTTAAGTTTTAATAAATTTTTTATTATTAAGTTTAAGTTTTACAAATTTTTTGAAGTGAAAAATAGTACCGTTTTCCACTACAGCACCCATGCGGTAGTTTAAACTACCGCATGGTAGCCAAATCCTTACAAGTGTACTTTTCTGAAATGCGTCATTTCCTAGTGAAGAATGTAGAAACCCAAAAGGGGACAAAATGTCGAGAAATGTTAAAATTACAACAAGTGCACGTGGACCCTACCTCAAATGTGCCACTTATAGCGCATGTATCACTGCCCCAAAATGCCGGTTGCGCATCACTGCCCCAAAATGCCGGCCTCATCAATTGTATTGGCTGATTCAGCTTAGACCTTGGTGTAGCCTTTCAAGTATTTGATAAAGACGAAAGCCATGCCATTAATGCATTCTGGAAAACGTCCATTCCCATGAAAGAGTTGTGGCCTAAAATTCGCCTGAATTAGAGGCTAATATAATCAGAGCTTATATCATTGGTGATAATATATATGAGCTCTGACAAAGTCTTCTTGGGTGTGGATGCTAAAAGATTTGTTTTAAACCACAAGTGATAACAATCACGTAATAATGATCATTAACAAAGTTGCCAACTTTAAAGAAACATCACATATATCAATACCAAAATCAAAGCAAAACCAGTGTGGGGGCTAGCTGCCAGCCAACCCCAAATGCATCAACTTTAGAATATTACTTGTGTTACATATTGGTCTTACGATAATATGTAGTTTTTGTCTGATTAGATTCAATTCCAAGTCAATTGATATTTTTTACATTATACATTTTGAGAGTTTGTTGTTCGATTCTAATTATTGGAGATTGAATGTTTTATCTCTAAATTGATCACCTCAGAAACTTCTATTTAAGCACAATGTCTACCACTACTGGAATTGATAGTTAATTTGCAATTTGCAGGTATTGTATCTCAGTAAATTTGTATTATTTTATGTAGCCCAAGTCAAGTCAACTCAACATGACCCGTTTGACAAACGGGTCAAACAGGTCGTGACTCGTGGTAGGGTTGAAAGGTCTAATCCATTTAACTAAACGTGTCATGCCACGCACGGTTGATTTTTAACAAGTTGGTGAGTCAAGTGAATCGACCCGAACCTAACATATCAATCCGGATTACCAGCCCTACCAAGCCCCTAACTTGAATCCTCCATTTGCTCGCCACCTCAAGCGTTAAATTAAGATCTCACCTTTGGCTAATTACATGCTACATGAATTGTGGGCTATCCATGAATGGCCTTAAAAAAAAATAAATATATATTTATATATATAGAGCCATCATCTTAGCCCTAGCAAAGGCAACATCAACATATATTTGTTTCAATAAACTCTATGTGCTACATAAGCGCGCACTAAGGGACACAATGTCTTATCTCTACTCCCTACTTAACCACCAGAGGTGGTTGCTCATGGGATTGAGCCAACTTGAACCGGTCGACATACCTTTTCACCATGACATGCACTAAGTAAATGGTGAATATGTGTGTGCTTTTCGGATGCTCATAGTCATGCCACAATGATTATAGAACACATCGAACAAGATCATGTGCACAACGAGTAACATTATCATCTAGGAGATAAATCATATCATGAAGAGTAACACTCAAACCAAAAATCGCAAGTAGTGTTTTAGGACCATTTTTCTCTATGCACTCTATACACGTAGTACTGACACCTAAAAAATAAAGCACCTACTATAATAAATCAAGAGGTTCAAACTTCATCCATAAAATGCCTTTATATATGAGTTATTGCGAAAAAAGATTCTACCATGGGTCCCATTAAATATGCCCCTAAATGAAAAATAATCAAGTCATGAAATTAAAGAAAAGTAAATGAGGATCATCTCCTCATGGAAACAATCTTGAATTGGGTTCAGACAGATTTTATAAAAGGGTATTAGGAAAATCCAGAAAAGCAATAGCAAATCTAACCAAAGAAAATGAAAGCGAGTGAAGTAAAGGTCTAACTAATTAATGCCTTTTCTTGTTTAGTTCGAAGCCGATCAAATATTGTTTTTAGTTTGAATAATGTTATATATCACAGTTCCAATCAACTCTTTAATTTTTATTTTTTTATTATTATTATTATTAACAATGACTTATCCCAAGATTGTTGAAACTGCCGCCTCAACATTATAAAATATTTGTGAAATAAAAACATAATTTATAGCTTTACTCTTTGAGCTTACAAGCTCAAAATCATAAAAAGGTGTTTTTCCTTGCTACTGTTTACAACACCATATGTTGTTAGCTAAAGCAAATACTTTTTTTTCTTTTCTTTTCTTTTTTTTATTCAAGCAAAAGCTTGTTAATATTAAAAGGGATCTCTGCTTTCAGGATTAATGGATTATAGACCTTGAACTTGCTTTCAGGATTTATTGAGGTGGCTAAAACTATTATAGAAATCCATGATTCATTCTCCTGGGTCCTAAATTTCAATAGATGGTTACATTGGGCCGAAAATTGAGAAATCCATAAATAAAAAATTTATGCCCCCACCTACAAAATAAAATTAAAAATTAAAAATTTAAAAAAAAAAAAAAATTTAAAAAAAAAAAGCCCATGAGTAGGAGTAAATGGCAAGCCCAATGTCTTACTTAAGTGTGAAGCCCATCCAATACTAAGAGTTGTATGAAGAGCAGATAGGTTACAATTTGACGGCTAGAATCAACTCTAGTCCAACACTGGGCCTGGAACAAATGGTCAATAATAACACTATTGTTGGATGTAATACTAACGAAATTAGAACAAGATCTTTGAAAAAACAACAAAATAATGTACTAATTTGGGTTGTCTTTTGGTCACCATTCATGGGAATCTAGGGCCAGTTTGCTAACGTTGTAAGTTTGTAACCTTGTAAAAGCTGTTGTGAAGGAATTGGCATGCAGAAGCTATTGTAGCTCTCCTGTTTAAAAAAGTGCTTTTGGTAAATCTTTTGAAGTAGTTGCATACAGTTGTTAGGAAATCAATATTTTCTTTTCTTTTCTTTTCTTTTTTTTTTTAATTTATTTCTTGATTTTATTATGACTCTTTCTATATATGACCCTTTCTATTTAAACTTTGTCGATGTTGTATGGCCAATTTATAGAAAAAAGAAAATTAAAAAAATTGTTTATGATATTTTGAGGTTTATTTTTTTTTTTTTTTTATGATATTTTGAGGTTTATCTCACTAAAGTAACCATTTGCAGGCTCAATCTCCTAGAACCATGGATTTATCTATTTATTTCCTTTTCTTTTTCTTTTTCTTTTTTTCAAGCGACAAAAACTCTCATAGTCTCATGTTCCTATCAACCACTGAAAGCGTGCGGCAGATATTTTTTACATCTGAACCGACCAAATCGTGAAAAAATAAATATATAAATTTGATGTTTATCAAAATAATTTTGAAACTAGGGCTTGTTATCCACGTGGTTTTCTTTGGAAAGCAATCCGACGGCCCAAAGTTTACCATGTACAAACTCGTTCGCTTTACAAATTAATTGTTAGAAGGGATATGTGTTATTTACATGTGAAAAGCATATATTTTTTTAATAGTACGTGCTTTTTATATTTTTTTAATAGCTTCAAAGACTTATATCGCTTTATAAGTTGGTTTATATGAGTTTCTTACAAACCAGTTTGTAAGAAATTTCTGTTCGAATAGCAATTGCTTACTATGAAACATTATGTAACTTTTAAAATTATTATTAAATTTAATATAATCATTGTTAAATTTTGATCCAATTATGATTTTAAAAGCTCTGTGACATTTGGAAGAGCGCAAATAAGAGTCATCAGTCTAGCATTACTCTTTGCGGTCCCTATTGTATCTCTCTGATATTTACACTTCTTGTGCACAACAACTACACTTACACAAGACACATTGGGGTGAGACCCACATACTGGGCCCCACCTCAACGTGTCTTGTGTTAGTGTAGTTGTTGTGAGAATGATGTGTAAGTATCATTTCCCTTATTTCAGTAGTTAATTGACATATGACATGGAAGCATTATGCCAACACAAAAATCAGTTGAGTAACCCTCAAAGAGTGTTAACATTAGTTTGAAGTATGTCAATAAATCTTATAAACAAGAATGGAGATGCTGCTTTTCCCTTGTTAAAAAAAAAAAAAAAAAAAAAAAAAAAAAGAAGAAGAAAGGGAGAAGCTGCTTTATTAGTCATATTTGTTAAAATAATTGAAGAATATTAAAATATATAGAAAATAGCGTAAGCAAGAGAGAAAATAACACAAAGACTTACGAGTGGTTCGGTGTTAGACACTTACGTCTATCGCTACGAACTAATCTAAAAACTTACCTTCTGCTCATTTGTCTATATTGTTAGAATATATTTTTTTATATATATTCTATCAATATTCAAACTTGATTTGGAAAAAATACACTCACCTCCTTAAATTATTGGCTCTGTCCCTAGATATAAATCCCTTAAAATTCAAGTAGGATATTCCAAAAAACCTAAGTTCTTTAGAAGGAATCTTGGCATAGTAGGATTCTGTTCATACTGTGTTTCTTCTTCTTCTTCTTTTTATTATTATTATTTTTTTGGAGCAAAGTGAAAATATTAAATGTAATAAAGAGAGAGATACAAACAGTAGAATGAAGGAGAAGTGTAAGCAGTAGCACAATCCCAGCAACAACAAGAGACTGAGTTCAGAGGCCGGAATGAATAGTTGAGTTGTAGCAGGAAACAAACAGCTCAAGTCAATGGTCAGTAAGGATGCATCAGAGGTCAGATTCTCCAGTTTCACGAGGGATCGTCTAAGTCTAACTACAGCCTGAACAGGATGAAATCTTTTATAGATTGACCAAAAAAAAAAAAAAAAAGTTAAATCTATTATTTTCATATTGCATTTAATTATTATTACCATATCTTCGTTATCTTGGTACATTTTAGTTTATACCCTTTTTTCCACTTTTATTTTACCATATGGAGGAAGAATTATACTTTCATGATTATTTACCCATAACAAGTTAAATTCAAATTAACTTATTTGAATTCATTTTTACTGAAAATTATAGGATTTGAATTCAAGACATATATCTTGTTTTATTATACCCTATCATCATTTCAAAATGAGTAATGCTATATATAAGATTTGTATTCCCCTCTTATCCTCTTAAAGGCGGTGCGGTTTTTAAAATTACCATCGGATCAAAGTCTAATAATGATTAATTCAAAATTCAATAGTGATTTTGAAAACCACATCGCATTTAAGATAATAAGAAGAAGATAAGAATCTTGTATTCAAAGAGAAACTACATTTATTCCCCTTTAACTACCGTCGTTTCTACAATATTTTCCAATATTTTAATTTTGTAACGACCTAAAAAAAATATTAGTCATATCTGCGACTGCGCTATCACCTCAAAATGACTAGTCAATTTGAAACTTCCTTATAATTTTTTATAAAGCTCAATTTCACCAAGTAACTAGGCTGTGTGAGACTTAACACTTATGAATATCTTTATAAATCTCGCATTCTACGTAGATTACTCTTTTTCTCTTTTCTATGAAACCGAGCGTTACATTCCTTTTCACGACTCAAACTAACATGCTAACAATATGACTCATAAGAGAAAACTCATGATATATTATAAGAAAATTTCTTGATAGTATTTTTCTTTAATTGAATGTATTGGGTCAAAGTCATATGGTTTTAACGGGGTAAGTGGTTGGTTTCCCTCTCTTTTCTTTTTTTCTTTTTTTCTGTTTTAAATCAATGTGTACAAACTATTAGGACAAGATTTACAGAGCACCACCTTTTTTTGACGGTATTAAAGAGCACTAACTGCATTTTTTACTTCAAGGGATCTTCAATACAAAAAAAGAAAAATCACGTGATAAATGGTGTTCTCCTGATAGATTAGAATCATTGTATTAGTAGGATGTTCGGTCGACGGGCATGTTTGGCTTGTATTTTATTTTTGATTATTTTTAAAAATTATGTTTGGGTAGGTTTTTTAAATTCAAATTCTACTAAAGTATTATCCAACTTTATCCAATTCTGTTTCCGTTTTTTAAACCATCCAAACTTAATTTCAAAAAACAAATTTTTGTCTGTATTCACAATTCTGAATATAATAAAGAATAGTATAATATAATAAAAAAATCGCACATCTAAACGATATTGTGTATACAGTTAAACATAATATATGAAAAATATACACATTTTAGTTCAGCCCCCTCAAAAAATAAATTAACGGCTCCATTGTTGACATGTGTCCAAAATGTTCACATGCATTTTTAAAACTTTGTGTACTTGTCCTTTGAAGGACCAACCTCGGACTTGTACAAGGTGCTCCCATACATATTTGGGTAAGACTCAGCTTCACCGCGAGCATAGCCCCTAAAAATTGTTTGCACCCCAAAAAAAAAATTTGAACCTTAAACAACCATTTAGGGATGAAAAATCACATATTCTTTTCAAAGTATATATAAAATTCGTATTTATTTTGAACACATGAATTTAATATATCAGAAAGAAAACTACGTTCTTAGATCACCTACACGTAACACATTTCAATACGGCAGCCCCCTTTCTACCTCAACAGCTCACCCTATTGAAAACCAAAAAAAAAAGAAAAAAAGAAAAAGAAAAGGAAATAAAACAAGAACTGGGATAAAGTCGTTAATTAAAGACCTTATGATACAGTGGAGTGCTCTTACCGTAGGCTTCTCTTTCCAGGCACACAGGAACGACCAGACAATCCACGTATCACCATCCAATGGTTCAGAAACAGAGGATACCACTTAATATGGTTGCGTGGAACGCACAGAACCGGACCTCAAAAATAATTTATAGAAATGTTTCATATTAGAGTGAGAAAGAGAATCTTCTTTTGAAGCACTTAAGGTCAGGGTCCAACTGTCAGCTAATAAGTTGATAGTATTAGCTTTAAACGGCCGTTATGCCTTTTCTCTCTCTCTCTTCAACATAACGGTGCCTTTCCGTCCATCCACGTAACACGTGAGCCTATCCCACGCATGCCATGCATTCATGCGCACATTACTTATGCACCCCATGGGATGAATCATGTATGTATGTATGTATGACTTTGACAAAAGACTGGACGTTTATGTTTCCTTCTAGGTCTAGGGTTTCTTGTAGTCCAGCTCTATCCGTCGTCACTTGCGTCAAATTTAGAAAATTCTTTAAAATTACGTTTGTCGCCTCACTTTGCCCCGTAATACCCATTCTATTTAAAATAAATAAATAAATCAAGGCCGTAGGATGGTACGTGGTCTCATTCGTTATACATCTTATTTTTAAATTTACCTTTAGATTTATGAGATCTATATTTGGATTCATAAATTCAATAGTAAATTTAAAACTTGATTGTATATAGATGTACAAGCGCTGTATAAGATATTAAGTATTTTACAAAGAAATTATTTTTTAATATATCTTTTTCTAAGTTAACTATTGGATCTGTAAAACGAGATATGATATATTGTCCATTCAAGACACAACTTCTGACCACATTTGTCCACGTGACAACTTTTACTTTTATTTTTTTAAAAAAAAAAAAAAAACTATAAAGGTAGCTAACTAGGGGACCACCCTGTCACATCGACAAGGTAGTTAAAAGTTATGTCTTGAGATAACAAAAGATCATATCTCCTATAAAATTCATAAGAACTCACATGTAAATTTTACATATTTAATGTTGATTTATAAAAGAGATGTATGACAATTCTCAAAAATCAATAATTATTAGACGTTAATCAGCATATCATCATCTTGAAAAAAAAATTTAAAATACGTTTGACAAACAATTTTTATAAGAGAAATAATTAAAACACTCACACTACACAACACCAAGGCACAATGGAATGAGGTTAATGTTGTGTCATTATTGTGTAGTGTGAATGTAAGGATCACTCTTCTTTTTATAATTATTATGATAACACTTGGCACTCTGAGAGCCATCCAGATCATTTTATTTATTTCACGTCAATCAATGCATTTTACAATTCTCCACTAGAATTCGTTACCAACCATACCCGTAATTTGTAGACTTACTCATTCGCAACAAATTCAACAATAGCCCACGCTACAAATGGAAGGAAATTGGATCCTTTAAGAGCATTGAATCTTGTCTACGTAGGGTGGGTAGGCATTAGAGAAGGCTATACGGATCTGTTTGGTAAGGAATTCTTTTATTTTTCATTTATTCCTTTTTTCTAAACAAAATTACAATGGTATAAGAAGAAGAAATATCGAAGGAATGGAAGAGGCAAGAGGCACCCCAACAAAGATTCTATTAACCAAAAAAAAAATGTAGGAATAGGCCAATTAAACCAATGGTTTCTTGACATGCAAGCCAAAAAATAGGCCACAAGAAATTATAGTTTTTTAGGTAGTTTATTAGATAAGGCTGCATATAAAAACTCCTATTGCAATGAATCCAATGAGTAAAGGTGTACATCGGATAGTTATTTTTTATTTTCATTTTTAATAGATACAAGACAAACCAATTACATCATAAAATAAAAAATACAAACACAGTAGGGTTCGGGCAACCCAAAAATTAAACTACGAATAAAAGTATACAGGGGCAATGCTTTCAAAGATATGGGCCCTTTGACTCAAGGTACGGATGTCACAAAGTCGGGGTCACTAATAAAGGTGATTTGACAAGTGTATTGAGTCACAATGACCCAACCACAAAAACAGGGGTGAACAGTGGGAGAGGGGTACAACAAAAAAAAACCCAAAAATACAATAAAAAAAATCACAAATAGCAGTAACTAAATGGGTTGGGGTGTGAAGTTGGGTGGGAGCCGTTCCTGGAGGCTCGTGAGAAACACGAGCCGCCCAAGGGCGGCCTCTCAGAAACAGGGAGAAACGGAATCCTTTGGAGCCACCAAGGCCTGAAACGGAAGGTGAAGAAGGACGCAGGCGTGAGCTCCACACGCCGGTTGAAAGGAAGAGCAATCGGGCGCGTGGAAAGCACGCGCCGACATCCAAGCGACGATGGAGATAGATGAGACCACCGACGGACTCCTGAGACTTCAGAGAATCCGTTGCCGAGGAGCATATCTGTGACGTCCTACATCGCTTGGGAATGAAGATGTGCTTATATGTATAAATGCACCATTTATGACACAACGCGTTTTAAAGCCGTGATAGTTATGAACCTATCAGAACTCCGCAGTTAAGCGTACTTGTACGAGAACAATCTTAGGATGGGTGACCTCCTGGGAAGTCTGGTTTGGGGAGCCAAAAGCGGACAATATTATATCATTGGAGGTGGGTCGTTACAAATGGTATCAGAGCAATTGCTCAGCCTGAGATGGTGGGAGCGTGCACAAGCCCAATGAGGGACGCCAGCGGGGACGCTGGGTCCAAAGAGGGGGTGATTGTGACATCCCACATCGCCTGGGAATGAGGATGTGCTTATATGTATAAATGCACCCTTTATGACACAACGCGTTTTAAAGCCGTGATGGTTATGAACCTATCAGAACTCCGCAGTTAAGCGTGCTTTTGCGATAGCAATCCCAGGATGGGTGACCTCCTGGGAAGTTTGGTTTGGGGAACCAAAAGCGGACAATATTGTGTCATTGGGGATGGATCGTTACAATATCTTGAGAGAGATGACGGAGGTGAGATGATCTAAGTCCAAAAAACCAAAACCAAACACCAAATGTTAAAATCCTCAAAACATGGTGGGTGATGGGGGATAGGCCGAAAAGACGCTGTTGGTTAGAGGAAAGTAAGTAAACAACTGGAAAATGGAAGATAAAATCGATGCAAAGCCGGCTCGGGGATGGAACATCCGATGCAAAGCCGACTTTGGATTCTGAGAGAAAACTCTCAGATTTATTGGTTGATGGGGAAGAAAGGCGGGTGGGTGGGTGGATGGGGAGAGGGAGATGAGGGTGAAGGGACAAAGGGGAGGGAAGCACTCTCATGGAGGAAACAACAGCAAAAGGGGGAAGTCGATCGTGCTAAAATCGCCTTGCTTCTCTCTCTATGGGTTAGGTGTTCATTACATCGGACAATTATTAAACCACCTAATAAACATAGGACAATTATTAAATCACCTAATAACCATTAATTTTATAATCAATTTTGTAAACGGTTGGAAAAAAATCACTAAATGCCTACTTTTATATATATATATAAAACGACTTCGTTTTGGTGCATTTGATATGTAATTTTTCTTTTGAGTATAATTAAATTTATCTTTATTCATAAAAACAATAATAATCTTGAACTTTGTTACATTTTGAATTCTTATAATTATTTAAGAAAAAATGGTTAAAACCCACATAGGCCATAAAAAAAAAAAAAAAAAAAAAGGCAAGAGGAAGGTCCAAAACACCAAAATAAACCGAAAATGCTTATTTTTTTTAAAAAAATAATTATGCGGTGCGGTTATGAGTTTTAATAACAACTAAGCGATAGTTATTTTAAAACCACTAACCACATCAAGTGGAACGATTGCAGCTATGAAAATTCAATAACCGCCTAAGACAGTTACGATTAACAATTAGAGGTAATAACTTATAACTGCAACCGTTTGTACACTCCTACTAATAATATATAAGAGAACTTAGTAACTACAATAAGGAAGATAGTGTTCATAACAACTGGACCAAAGTCGCATAAGAGGATTTCCATTACAATGTCCAGTGAGAAAGGTGTCTTGCAATTGACACTTAGGGGACATTGGACCTGAATATCCCCGTCTTCATAAGCAAGCAAAAATTGAGCACAAGCTATACAAAGGCAAATATGGCAAAATAATGTATAAGAAAGCTAATGAATGGTTAAATAAAACCAAAATGAGTGGCAGCACATGAGGTGCACGTGACGGTGGGTAGTGTAGAGGTAGATAAAGGTGAGGGAGTTGAGGAAGGAGGATGACACCAGCCGATGGGGGGAGGTCTCTTGCTATGAATGGAAAAGTTTCATGCAAGGAGAAGAGAGGGGTTCTCTCTATAAAAATTAGAGAGAGAATCCAACTCTATCTAAAGAGCACTTGATAATAAAGATGGTTAGCTTTATTAAATAAATAAACTTATACTTCCCGACTTCCCATGTAACACTCCGATCCATATTAAGAAGAGATGAATAATTTATATAGAGTGAGTGATTTATAAAAATATTCATTAAATGATTTTTTTTTTTAATAAACCGTGGTTCTATTAAAAAGAATAAAAAATAGTCCAACTTTACCCTGAAAATATCTTAAAACCTTGGAATAGTCATCTTTGAATACAGGTTGGGAGTTGTAAAAGAAAATATCTAAATCTTTGTAACAATGCATGTAGTCGATCTATCATCTGCGATATCTTTCTTAAGAATTAAATGCTAAAATTAGTTCAATATTTGAAGCTGAAATATCAAATTTATATTTGAAATTTCAAAATTCAAGACTCCAGTCATATATATAGATTTCAGGCACTAATCCTTCCCCTCCTGCAGAAGTACTATGCTGGCCTTCTCAAAGGTAAAAGAATAAACATTTTCAGGAATAGGTTATATATAGCGATAGTTGCTCCAGATATTCATTAATATAAAGCACTTTTATAAGTTCACCCCAGGATACCTCTGCTATATTATTTATATATCAAGTTTTTTTGTCAACCGGTATTTTTCCATGTAGATTATTTATTTATTTATTTTTTTTTTATGAGAGGCTCGAAGGCAAGTACAGTGAATAAAGGCACATCAACACTCTATACACTAAGCCAGAAAAATCTAGCTTGGTTGCTGCCTACAAATAAACAAATATTACAAAAACAAATGTTTGAGCCGCTCTTTAACAATAAAGCACCCCCAACAAAGAAAATATGGCTGATCTAGCTAACAAACTATAAAAAGTCCAGTAAAATCTACAAATTTAACAGACAGACTTTCAAAAACTACTCTAAAAAAAAACAACAACTACAGAAAGCACCCAACACAAGCTGATGTCGAAAGAAAAACTACGTGTATCTTGTAGAAACTGATGGAAAAACATTGATCTAGCCTTAAAAGTACATGTAGAATAAAAAAGCTCAGCTAAACTTTCGCCAGCGATGCGGACGGAGAAGCCGCTTCCCTACGAGACGTATTGTGTTAACCTTTCTACCTGAAGAAACAAAAAACAAGAAAAAACACAAAGTTCCATAACCCTATAATGACTAGGAGACCCAAAGCTTCATAGCCATAAAATGACTAAGAGGACAAAATCTCCACTGAATCTAAGTCAGAGGGAAAACAAAAAACCTTCATAGTCCTAAAAGAACTAAGAGATAAACACCATTGAGGGGAGGAAGGCGTGGAGCCTCCCTATTTCCATTTAGATTTTAAATGCAACTTCAAATCCATCTGGTTACACTGCATCAAACTTTGACTTTAAATTTGTACAAATTACAATCCATGCAATTAAATGAGTAGAAAAAAATAAAAATAAAAATGGATATAGAAGAAAAGGGGAAGAGGAGATTTAGTGACCTTCATTTCATTTCACGAGGTGTTGATCCCGATCAATTATAGCTTCATTATGGTTTTTAAAAAAGTTGATGTTTTTCTTTGATATCTTCCAAATGATATTACTTGTTAGGTTTTTTTTTTTTTTTTTTTAAAAAAAAAATATTAAAGGAATCGAGCTAATCTTATTAAAAAATAAACAACTTCAGCACAACACTGTACACATATAATATTAGAAATACATGGAGGGATTTCTTCAAGAAGACCAATTTCCACACTAAGATATAACGCTTTATTAACGAGACGGTGAGCCGTACCATTATGATCTCACTTGACATAATTAACCTCCTAATTATGCAAACAGGTCAATACCCCCACTAGTTTCCTCTATTAGATGTCCGTAACGACTCAGTGCCTGCACAATTTGTAAAGCATCACCTTTTAAGACCATCCTATTAAATTAAACCTCACCTCAAGACTAAATTTCACAAATCGCAACGCTGCTGTAGCTCCTACAATATCATGTGTAATTATATATCTTTTGGTGCGGACAAAGTTATCAACACCTCTCCATGCTAGCTCAAAACCGATCTCTAGAGCATGGGTTAGGTCTTAATAACAAAACCTCTCCATAATAGTGATTCATATCATTAGTTTTTGTAATCAACTAGCATTTCTTTAATTTTTAAGGTATATACAATCCAATTGTTTACAATTTATTAGAAACGTGCTTGAAATTTTAGGGAAAACTATCCATGTTGTCACATAAAAAAAAAATAGTTTAACATTTAAATAATTATAATTTTTTTTTTGAAAATGCTGTTTAAATATGAATCATATTCGAGATTTCTCTGATTAAAGGAGAGAGAGAGAGAGAGAGAGAAATAAATGTAAATTAGTACCCTGAGTTTGAGGATGTTTTCAAAAAGCTCCATGAGTTTCAAATTTTGGTAATGGTAGTCTTGGGGTATAGTTTTTCAATCATGTTCTTTATTCCCATTTTCTATCAAATTTTTAACAAAAAACCATATAAAATATCAACTATACTCACAAGGGCTTTTAAAAATAAAAACATTAAAAATTAGGGGTTGTCGAACTATCCCCTTAGGGTTTGAAGAGTTGTCAATCCAAGCTCAAAAGCTCTTGAGGGGTGGTCCAAAGCTCTTTTTAAAAATAATATATATATATATATATATAATCTTATCGGATATACTTAGATATTTCGTTTGATTTTTGTTAGAAAATTGACAGAAATACATGGAATGATCTGAATGAAAAACGACTACAACTCAAGACTATCATTCAAAATTTGAACTCAAAGGAATTTTTTGAAAATAGCTTAAAGCTCAAGGTGCTAATTTTGATTGACTTAAACCATTATATTTCCCTTTCTTTTCCTTTCGTTGATGTTTCAAATTCAAAACCAATACGACTCTGGTAATTACTGAGAAATTTGATTTGACTCAACCCAAAGCATTACAATCCATATATTTAAGGGAAAAATGCCCCTCAAGCTCATTAAGATATAGCTTTGAGTAACACTATTGGCTATATTTTTATCTTATAATTATTTAACAATGTTGACATGACAATTACAACCAACTTGTTAATAAATTTTTTTGTTAAAAATACAAAATAAAATTCAATAGTTAGTTGAGACTGTCACGTCAACATTATGAGATACTTGTATGTGGTATATAGAATTGTTATCAAATCGATTTCTAATGTTTAAATTGAGTAATGCGACGGACTACACAAACATCTCACAAATATCCCACAAAGTTGACATAGAAAGGTTTTTAATAGCCCTTCAATCAACCTTTGTTAAAATATATATATCTAATGGCTAATAGACCACCTTGTCACATTAGCTTTATGTGATATTTGTGAGATGCGTATATAGTATGTAACGTTACTCCAATAAATTTTGTCAATTTCCTTCTTAAGGTTTTAATCTTTCTCGAATGAGATATGATAAGTTAACAACTTTTGTACAACTCCAACAATTTTTATTTATTTTTTTTTTTTTAAATCAACCATTTAATATGTAGGACCCATATGTAGAAAAACAGATACAATGATTTGTTTGAAAAAAAAAGTTGTTGAAGTTGTACAAGAGTTATGTCAAGAGTTGTACAACAATCATTTCTATATCTCTTATGAAATGAGAATATATATATATTTTTTTTACATCTTCGATACATATTTTTTTTAAATTAACTATTGGATATATAAGATTCACAAGGACCCACGTGTGGGTTGATTCAATGATTGATTTAGAAAATAGACGGACAAGAGATATATAAAAAATGTACATGAATAGATGTTTCGGTTCCATATAAAAAAAATTATATGTAAACTAATAAAATTTTAAACATAAAAATAAAAAATAAAAAAAAATAATAATAATTTCATAAAAAATAATACCTGAGGAAGCTTTGAAGTATTTTTCATATTTTTAATTGAGTGGCCATCTATTTGTATAGATGAGCTGGTATACGGTGGGATAGCCCTGCGCGTGACCTGTACTTCTCAAGGAACTTTTACAATTTTTATTTTATCAATTGTTTTGCCTGTCTGTTCCATAGGGGCATTGTTGTCAACCTCGAAAGGTCAGCTAAGATATTGTTGATGTGTGGGCTACATTCATCATTGGAAATGATTAAGCTGAGAGCTAAGCACTATGGGAGCATCCCCATAACGAAAGTACCCATCTCTTTGTCAGCGAAATGGCATTTTCGTCATTTAGCTGACATTCTTCGCTAAGCATTAGCCAATAGCCACAGAGATCTTCCGCCACGGGCGGTGCCATTAGCATTGCCCCCTCCCTCCCCCCACCTTTCGACGATTCACTACCAATTTTAATTGCTGTTATTTAAAATAATATTTGTGCACATACATCTTGAACAAACTTTTTATACATATTTATAATGGATGTAAAATTTATGTACGTTGTAGTCGTTCCATATGCATGTGACACCCATTTCATATGGGTCTCACATGCATAGATTCCACACATATTATGAATGTGTATATAATATATGTACAAAATAAGTGTGCAAATAACACAACTCTATTTAGTGAGATATTTTTTTTTGTATATATGTGCTTTTATTTTTTAAACTCATTTATCATACGGAATTGAGTTATTATTATTATTATTATTTTTTATTATCTTTTCAAGGTTCAGATATCTTTTGATGCTATTCCATTGCCATGGTATGTTCCTTATCTTTTTAATGAACAAATTGAAATAAAGAGAATGTCATCAAAATTCAAATTATATTTTACAATATTTAATGATATTATACGTTTTTTTATAAGATTATCATGTTATTTTAAATTTTTAAATGATAAACTTCAATTAATAATTATTCAAGTGTGAACCATTACTTAGGTAAAGTCATCAAGAGCTAATAAACTCTTGAAGAACTTAAGATGGTTGAATTCGATATTTTTTTTTAGCCTTTACCTATAAAGAAATTCTATATATTAGACAAGTATCTGCATTCCAACTATGTAAAATCTAATTTGAATCATTAAATGAAATAACGATATATATGTTGATTACATTATCATGTTATTTTAAATTTTTAAATGATAAACTTTAATTAGTAATTATCCAAGTGGGAACCATTACTTAGGTAAAATCATCAACAACTAATAAACTCTTTTTTTTTTTCTTTTTCTTTTTTTAATTAATGATCTGAGTATTTTATTGATCAAATATTACGAGTATAAAGCTCTTACATCACAAAGTATAAAGTTCTGTAAAATTATAACTACATGCTGTGAGGTTATAAAGTCATTTCTTACAATAGAGTGCTATCTATGACTTTCATTTTTCGTTAATCCATATACAAAAATAATTAAAGAATAAATTTACTCCGAGCAGACTAGATCTAAGACAATGGTAAATCAATATCTTTTGTTTAACCTTTATCTAGAGAGAAATTCATTCTATCTATGTAAAATCTAATTTGAATTATGAAATGATCACATTCTCTTTATTTCAATTTGTTCGTTAAAAGGATAAGGAACATATCAGGTCAATGGATTAACATCAAATTATAGATAAAGTAAGTTCATTATTCTTGGATATCCCAATAAGTAAGGTCATTGTTGAGTATTTCTATTATTGTTTTTGGGATATTTTATGTTAAAAAGTTTGAAGTATCTTACACAATATAGTACTTTTTGAAATTTCAAAATTATCGTTGAAAGTTAGTGATATGTCTATGACCAAGTCGTCCCCAAGAGGTAGATTGATCGGCTAGAGACCACGTCTCATGAAGCAGAGGTCACTAGTTCGAATCCTCCTCCCCTCTTATGTGGACACGTAAAAAAAAAAAAAAGAAAAAAATGTCTATGAGCAAGTCAATGGGTTATAGTAGTTATAGTAATGTTTATACATTTGCTTTTATAAGTTGCCTGATGTTGTGACGTTTTGTGTGCATGAAAAAGGTGGGAAAAAGAAAGAGTAGACAAATAAAAAAGAGGAAAATATAAATCATCTTATGACTGATTTTCATCATGATAATAATTTGGGTAGCCCTATTTTCATGCTAATTTTTACTTTTAACTGATGTTATTTTTTTATTATCTTCACGATGATAACCATTTGGATAACCTTATTTTCACACTAACTTTTATTTCTTTTATATCGAATTCTCTTACAGAATTTGACAATAATTTTCACTTTCGGAGAGGTAAAAAAAAAAAAAAATAGTATATAAATATTATGACCCTCGCAATTTTGATCAAACAGCCTTTACATAATAAAATTTTGATTGATTAGCATGTGTTTTTTCATCAAGAAGGGTAAAAAGTGAGTCGGCCTAGGACCCTTCAACGGCCATGATGGAGACCCACAAACGAACAAAAGATTGTCGTAGCACACAGTTCAATTTAAGGTGCTTTAGATTAAGATTATCTAACCAATGTTTGACTTTTAGTGTAATTAAAAAAATATAAAAAATTATCTTTTAATGATTAATTTCTTTAACGATGAATTTGCACTTCTTTTATACATAGATGGACAAAAAATAAAATAATAAAATAATAAAATGAAGCAATTCTTTTATTTATTTTCTCGAACTTTTTATTATCATATATATATATATATATGCTACGTTAAACATGTAAAACAGAGACTATCACATAACTTATACAGTGACTTTGCACATTGAATTTGAGTGCTATTTGCAACCATTGTAACCACTTATGTGATAAGGCCACTAGTCCGGGGAGGAGCTAGTTTTTAGACTTTAAGGTGTCAAATTGACAAGAAAAAAATAAATAAAAAATTAAGGGGACCAAAATTTTTATTTTTAAAAAATATGAGTAAAACTTATTTATTTTTTTGGAAAAGCTTGAGGCATGGACCCCCCAAGCCTTTACCTAGCTACGCCCACTAGTTGAATGGATCACCCAAGGTTAGACCCTGCTGATCAACTAAGGGATAACTCGCTATGTGCATTATACATTGGCCGTGAAGTTGTACCAAAAGTCCTACTGGACGCGCAAACCTAATTGTAAGAGAGTTAAGGGTACAAATAAGCCATATGATAAGGGTTATGACTTATGAATATTTTCTTATATTTTATAATGATTGTGATTTATTTAAGGATAGTACCCCGAGAATCAGAGTAAAGATTTACTCATGATAAATTACTCAATCAATCATCATTTTATTTACAGACGTTTCTGAAATAACATATTTTTAGAACTTATATTTAGGGTGCGTTTGGTATCATGATTTCATAGACAAAAAATGTGATTTTAAACCATATTGCATAGCATGAATCGTTTGAGAATACGTTTTTTTTTTTTTAAAAAAAAAAAAATAAAATTACAATTTGAAAATGCATAAAATCCGCGTTTTCAAATCGCATGAAAGTGGGTAATTTTATGAAAAAGAACAATTTTAAATGCTCAAAGTGCGTTTTTAAAAAATGGAGTTTTCAAATCGTACATTTTAAAATCGTTATTCTTAAATCGTATTTTTTGGATCATGTTGACGTAAGGACACTAACTTTGTGAAAATAATAGCTTTGTTTATCTTCTTTTGTGTCCCTTCAAATCTAATGTGGTTTTTAAAATTATTATTAGATTTATGATAAATCACTATTGAATTTTGATTTAATAATGATTTTTAAAGTCACGTAAGTTTTGAGAAGGCATGGAGGTGACATATATAATTAATGGAGAAAAAGGGAAGAAAAGAAAATAAAAGAATTGGTGAGAAAAAAAGACAACCTTAGATAGTATAAAAATTTTTGCCACGTGTAATTTGTTGTTGAGGTAGTAGTAATAACACACTAAATAATTTTAGTGTAAAATATTTTGAGGGCGTTACAATCACGGTTGAACATTGGTCTTGAAGTAAGGAACACATTTAGGGTTTGCATTTAGCTTCAGAACTTTGCAGAGGAAATTGTGTTGAATTTTCACCTACTTCTTCTCTGGTTTTTCTTGCAAATAAGAATTTGGTGTGTCGAGATTTAGGCTAGTCACTCAGAATTGGAAATTGCAAAAACCTAAGAATTGAATTTGTTTTTTTCCCTTTTTTATTTTTTTTTATTTTTTATTTTTTATGGTACTGTTTATTGAGTAATCAAATGAAATTTGATATAAATTTAGAATATTATGTTGCTTTGGAATTAAGTTCTCCTATCATTTATCAAACACATTAACACGTGTCAACCAGTGCATTTAGCATATGAAGGACATGGTTACATATGGCGGAATAAATAATGCATTTAATATTATAATGCATTATAAGCCCATTTGATGTATTTGAGGTATTAATATTTGATTTATATTAAAGCATTTCTAATAGCCTCATCAAAATAACTTTTTAGTTATTCCTTTTTAATCTTTTGCATATTGTTGACATACAAGATGCACATTTGATGTATTTGATCAAATCAATGATAACAATTAGAAAGGGAGTGATCCATTGTTTATGGAGCCTTTCAGGTAATCCCAGGCACAATTAGCTAACTCGACAAACTCACTAACAACGCCGGCTGTGTTATGTATTCAAAGCCCTTCAAGTTGCGGTCGTCCGATGACAACCATGCCTCATTCAACTCAAGTTTCGACATAAACATTTACAGAAAGCTGGACTGGATTGCTGGTCAAGGTCTTGCCTTTCTCATATCACCTGATATCTTGATGCTGGCAGCAAGTTTCGGGCAATGGCTTGGCCTCACCAATGCTACCACTGGTGGTAACCATACTAACTAGATCGTGGCGAGAGGTTGAGCCATTGAGGTATTTGAGGAAGATGAAATGAATTTCAGAGAGAGACTCGACTCGAGTGTGGCGCTGAATGAGGACTAGGGCTGAAAGCATATAAGTTTAAAATTCTAAGGTGAAACGACGTCGTTATATATATATAAAAGTCGATTCTGCCTCACACAAAATCACCTTCAAAAGCAATTATGCGGTTAACAGTTAGTAATTTTGAGAGATTAGTTTATAGTGGGCGGCCATTAATTGCATACATTTTCATTGTTATGTTATCCTAATTATATGACAATCATATAATAATTTACTAAATAGTATTACTCAAACATGATAAGCTGCAAAAATCATGTCAATTAGCCACCAAAAGCTTAACCCAAGTTACTAAAAAAAAAAAAAAAAAAAAAAAAAAAAAAAAAAAGAAGAAGAAAGAAAGAAAAAAAAAGGCTTAATTTAAGTGTACAGATGGCAGGCGCTGAAGCTATCAAGTACCATGTTAGGGTCAGAGCACTCGCACACAAGAAACTCCAACACCACACCGAATCGTGGCAATCCCGTAAATAAAGCACGCTCCGTAACATCATGTATGATGATAGATGACGATGAGTCGATGTTGTTGATGATGATGATGATGATGATAGTGATGATATTTATATGCATGCACATAAGCGGAGGAGAAGAATAGCATTTGACTTGGTTCGTCACAGTGAGAAAGAGAGAGAGAGAGAGAGAATGAAGGAAATTCAATCGGATCGAATACAATTTTGACGTCCGCAAGGACAGGCACGCAGGCACACAGACACACACTCTCTTTCTCGCTCTAAAACTGTCTTTCTCTCTCTAGAAGAGTACAGCGAGGAACAGGGATTTGTACTGAGCAGAAGAGACTGAGATGAAACCCTAAAGAAAAAGCTTTGAACTCGTTTTTTTCTCAGCACTACAATTCGAAGCCAAAGTAATCCAAGAAATATCCGTATATGTGTGTGTGAAAGAAGGAAGAGTTCGAATTTGGTGTGGTCTCGGGATTTTGTGTGACTGGGTCTTGAAGAATTTGTGCGCTGTTCAAATTCCAACTTCGGTGAGTCTTTTCTAGTCTTTGACTCCGTCTCTCTCGCTTTTTGCCTTTTGTTTTGTTTTTCTGAATTTTGTTAATCAGGTAGTTGCTGTGAGTTATTGGAGTGTGTTCTGCTCATAGGGAGCTCTGGATCGTTGATTCTTGGAGTTTTGGGTTCGATCGATGTGGGTTTAGTTGTCGTTGTTTGCATTTGTTTAGCTATTTGGTTTCGATTATTTAGGAGTGTTCGTGTTCTAGTTTGATAAACCTTCGTTTTCGTGCTTTTTGGGATTGTTTTGGGGGGTTTGAGTTTGAAACTTGAGCTCGGGGTGTGGGAAACGAGTTATGGGTTTGGTTCACTTTTGTTAGAATTTTTTGCGGGTTTGTGAAATTTGGTGATGTGAGTTTGTTTTGGGATTTGATTGCAGCTGTTGGCTGACAGTGTGAGCAATTTGAGATTTGGAATCTGGGTTTGGGAGTAAATTTCTGATTGTCAATTGCTTGGTTTCTTGCACAATGGTCGAAGCTATAGTAGATCTAAAAATTCGCATAATATACAGAGATTCATGCGGAAACGGCTCGGAGATTGGTGGTTTTGCAGAGACACTACACTTCTAGAATGTTCAGAATTGATGCCCGTTCCTTCGTTTCGGCTTATATCGGTATTTGGCTTGCCTTTGGAAGAAGTCAACACGATATGCACAGGAACCAAGCTTGTCCATTTCTATTGGTGCACAATGAGGGCTTTCAGGCCTGTGGCCTTGGATGTGGGGTTGAAGTGCTATCTGGATTGACCTATTTGTCTGGTTTTTCACGTCTTATTGTGTAACTGTAGTTTGTTCAATTCTTGTTGTTTTAGATAGTTGTAGTACTTCTGTGAGCGTTTGTAGATTGTGCTTTTGGAAGATGGTACCTTCGGGGCCACCCACTCCGATCGGTGGCACCCAGTCCGTTACACCTTCACTCTTGCGATCTAATTCTGGAATGTTGGGAGCTCAAGGGGGTCCCATGCCTTCCCAGACGGCTTTTCCTTCGCTTATGTCGCCCCGTACTCACTTTAATAGCATGAATATGCTTGGAAGCGTGCCCAATGTTTCGTCTCTTCTTAATCAGTCATTTGGAAATGGAGCTCCAAATTCTGGACTTTCTGGTCCTGGGAGTAGCCAGCGTGGAGGTATTGATACTGGGGCTGAGTCAGATCCACTTTCTAATGTTGGCAATGGTATGGGTTTTAATACTCCTTCATCTTCATTTGTAGCTTCAAACATGGTGAACCCTGGTTCATCCGGTCAAGGTCAGGGTCAGCAATTCTCGAACCCTTCTGGTAACCAGCTATTATCAGATCAACAGCAGTCCCAGCAACTTGAATCCCAGAATTTCCAACATGGTCAGCAGCCAATGCAACAGTTCTCTACTCCTCACAGTGCTCAGCAGCAGCAACAGCAATTTCGAGGAGGCTTAGGTGGTGTTGGACCTGTAAAGTTGGAGCCACAAGTGACAAATGATCAGCATGGACAACAGCAGCAGCAACAGCAGCAGTTGCAGTCATTGAGAAATCTTGGTCCAGTGAAGCTAGAACCGCAACAACTTCAATCGATGAGAAGTCTAGTACCAGTAAAAATGGAACCTCAAAATTCTGATCAGTCATTATTTCTGCAACAACAGCAGCAGCAACAACAGCAGCAGCAACAACAACAATTCCTCCACATGTCGAGGCAGTCCTCTCAGGCTACCGCTGCCCAGATCAATCTTTTGCAACAACAAAGATTCTTGCAACTTCAGCAGCAACACCAGCAACAGCAACTCTTGAAGGCTATGCCTCAGCAGCGGTCACAATTGCCGCAGCAGTTTCAACAGCAGAGTTTGCCTTTGAGGCCTCCTGTAAAATCAGCCTATGAACCTGGGATGTGTGCTCGGCGTCTCACACATTACATGTATCAGCAGCAACACAGACCTGAAGTAAGATTTTCTTACTGTTGATAGCTTTTTGTATGCATATGTGGTGTGGCTGTTATGATTTGTAATAATGCATAATTTTGTTGTAGGACAACAATATTGAATTCTGGAGGAAATTTGTTGCTGAGTACTTTGCTCCCAATGCCAGAAAGAAGTGGTGTGTTTCTATGTATGGAAGTGGCCGGCAAACAACTGGAGTTTTTCCTCAGGTTGCTGCTAATGACAATAAATTATTGCTAAGGACATGCAAATCTGCTTAAGCTCATCTTAGTGGTATCTTGTATTTATTTGTATGCCAGTGATAACAACTTGCTCTTTTGAAGTAAACTATTTCAATCCATATTCTCGAAATGTTAGTAGCACTTTGATCTGTGTATACATCCTGATTAGGATGCCTATTAATCCCAAGTAATAGTGCACATGATAATGACCAATCTTGCAAATTTTGCAGGATGTGTGGCACTGTGAAATATGCAATCGCAAGCCTGGCCGTGGTTTTGGTATGTCACTGTTAGTTTTTTACCAATTTTTATTGTTCACTGTAGCTTCTTCTAGTCCTTGGTGCTCACTGCTGCTCTAAATTCCTGTCCTCTTTTAAATATCTCTATCATGCTGTTGGTTCAATAGCATCTTTGTTTTTTTGCTGCGTGGATTGTTTTTTAGTCAGGGTAGTTGCTTTATGTATATGTTGTATAAATGGATTTGCCATGTCTAACTGGTATCTGAATTCTGTTTACTGCACTTCCAGAAGCAACCGTCGAGGTTCTTCCCAGGCTTTTCAAAATCAAGTATGAAAGTGGTACTTTGGAAGAACTTCTCTATGTTGATATGCCCCGTGAATATCATAATTCATCTGGTCAAATTGTCCTGGACTATGCAAAAGCAATACAGGAAAGTGTTTTTGAGCAACTTCGTGTTGTTCGTGACGGTCAACTTCGGATAGTTTTCTCTCCAGACTTAAAGGTAATGCACAAGAGAAAATGGCTTCTTTACTTCTAACATCTTATATATTCCTTAGGCATCATTCGTTGACATTCTATCGTCTTGTTCATGCGTTATACCAGATATGCTCTTGGGAATTCTGTGCTCGGCGCCATGAAGAGCTCATCCCTCGAAGATTGTTGATACCTCAGGTAAATAATGAAAAAGTTTCGTCTTATAACAAGAAAAGCTCCTCCGTTTTATTATTGATCCCTGCAAAATATCTTGTCAACACCCCCCTTCTGCCCCCATGGTTGGGGGAACCAAGTTAACTGGCTGATTGATATGCTGATTGGGCTTATCATTTGTGAAGTATTTTTCTTTTTTTGGGAGTATGACAAGGTGCCATTTTTTTTTTCATGCAAATAAGGTATTTGTATTTGTACGCTTAGAAAAAATAAGTATTTGTACAAGGAGGTTAATTTATAACCTTTTGTTTTTATACTGGTGTGCTTGTTGTACTGATCCTTTTGTGCTAGACTTCCTGGAGGAGAACACAAATATGATCTGTTATGCTTGAATGTGTTAATTTTTTATGTTTTTTCTTTGTGTTACCATTTATGTATGATGGAGCTGAAATCATCCCATGGTCTAATACATAGAGTGACCTCAACTTAATTTGTCTTTCGGCATCTCTTGGATTGAGTTTATTGTGTCTGATTTAAAGAAATTAAACCATTCATGTTGATTATATCTCAGCTGGTTATGTTCCCAATGTTTGCTGTAAATCCTTTTTAGTTTGGTAGTCGTGTTAACTTTGTTTGCCTCTAATGCAACATGGAGGTAGCTGAAAAGACCTAGCATTTCAATAAATGGTGAAACCTAATTGGATTAAATGTGGAAGTGCTGCAAATCCTATAAAGATTCTTGCAGAAATCTTGACTCTTAATTTATTAAAGTTTTTAGCAGAACACTTGCAGATCTACAGAATTAAGTTTCCTAGCAGAGTTCAGGTCTTATGGGGTGGGGGTGTGGAAAAACATTAGGAGGGGGTGGGGGGATTTCTCTAAATATGTGAGATTTGATGTGAGAGATGGGTCAAAGATTAGGTTTTGGTGTGATGTTTGGTGTGGAGATCATACATTGAAGGAAGCTTTTCCGGTGTTGTTTGGTATTGCTCAGTATAAGGAGGCCTCAGTGGTAGACCATTTGCTCTTTTCTAACGACACCTTATAGTGGAATATCACTTTTATGAGATATGTGCATGATTGGGAGGTGGAGATGGTCACTTAGTTCTTTAATCTCTTGTACTCTACCAGTTTGAATCGAGGTGGTGAGGATAGAATTTGTTGCATCCCTCCCAAAAGGCGGACATTCGAGGTTAGATCTTTTTATCATGTGCTTAGCCCCCAAATCGTCTTTCTTTCCCTTGGAAGAGCATTTGGAGATACAAGGCCCCTTCAAGAGTGGATTTCTTTGTTTAGACAACAACGTTAGGGAAGATCTTGACTTTGGATAACCTAAGGAAGAGGCATGTCATAGTAATGGATGATGTTGCATGTGCAATAAGAGTGTGGAATCCATTGATCATCTTCTGTTACGTTGCGAGCTGCCCTTATCACATGCCTTCTTGGTGGAAGGAATGAATGGAGGGATGCGCATTGCGAAGTAGCTATAATTTTGTGGGTCTCTAGTTTCCATTTTTTTGGGATAGAGTGGGTCATGCCATAACGGGTTATAGAGTTATTGGCTAGTTGGAGAGACCATTTTTGGTAGCAATCGCATTATAGAAGTATGGAGGATGGTTCCCTTGTGCTTGATATGGTGTATTTAGAGAGAGTGCAACGCCCGGAAATTTAAAGATTGTGAGAGAATGGTAATAGAGTTAAAAATTATATTGTTCAAATTTTTCTATGGGTGGACGATTGCTTTCAATTGTTCTTGCTTTGCTAATTTTCTAGAATTTCTGGATTTGTATTCCTTGTCTCCTCCCTAATTAGGTATTTCTCTTGTATACTTTATGTGTATATGGGTTGCGCCCATTTGCGCTTTATAATAAGATTGAATTACTTATAAAAATAAATAAATCTTTAGCAGAAAAAGTTTTGGTTTTTTAGTTACCTGGAGAGGAAATTTTCAATTATTTTGTCTTGTTTCTATTCTTTGTCTTCTAGATTGCACCTTTTTATTTTATTTTATTTTATTTTTATGATTTCATGTTTCAGCTTTATATTTATACTTCTAGTCTTGCTGAATGTCTCAACTGGATACTTGTTCTGCATTGATTGAAATGATATTCATTGGATTTATATGATATTCGTTGGATTTATATGATTTTTGGATTCTATGTGCACTGTACCTTGGTGGGTTGGTTTTCGAACATACCATTACTGGAGTTTGTATCTTCTACATTCCATTGCCCGGTTACTTTTCCCTGGGATGTCCAAAGCACCCCTTAATTGTCAAAATTCTCGTTGCTCTAATATTGATGTCAAAAGTAAATTCATTGGATGGCATAATGTATATGGGAACATTAAGTACTTTTGTCACTATAAGATATTGCTCATTTTTTACTGTGGTTATTTGTGATGCGCAGGTTAGTCAGCTTGGAGCTGCGGCTCAAAAATACCAGGCCGCTACTCAAAATGCATCATCCAATTTGTCTGTTCCAGAGTTGCAAAATAATTGTAATATGTGAGTCCTTAATTAATTTGTTTCCTTGTTTGTCTACTATCTGTGAGCTTTTGAGTCGTGCTTTATTTTTGTTCAGAATTGTAATTTAACAGTTCGATTAGATCCTTTTCAAAAAGAAAAAGGTCCATATTGGCCCCTTCTTATCTTGTTTAGAATGTTTGAATATCTAGAGGGCATCAAAATGTTTATCGCTTAGCTCTCTCTCTCTCTCTCTACATACTGATACTTCTTTTCTTCACTTGTGCTCTGTTCACTCATGCATGTTGAGATCGATAATGATGAAGTTGTTGCTATCGTTATTTATTGAGCGGTGGTGGTCCCTACAGAAAGAATTTGTCTTTAACAGTTTCTCTTGACACATGCATCCATGATTTTCATGAGGTATAGATTGCACAAGTAAACCATGAAGTTTGGCAGCATATAAATGTTAACTTCTAAGCTTGTTTCTTCTGAACTTGGAAGAGTATCTATAAAAGACAGGACATTTGATTCTCAAATTTGCTTCATTTATGACACATAGTTTCCATTCTCAAATTATTCTTCACGCAAGGCTGCTATTGTAATATAATTGTTGCAGTTGGTGCTTTTGTTGCATATAAATCTGGGTTTGTGGGGGGGGGGGGGGGGGGGGGGGATGTACTTTTCACCCATTTATCTGCTGTATGTCCATTTGATAGTTACTGCTCAGATGATTGTGGGTATATCTACGTTTGAATTGTTCATGGTGATTTGTGATCGACTTTCCTTGGCCTTGATCTACATTGTATGACATTTTGACCTTTCATTGATCCTTTTTGTGCGCGTTTATCTTCAGGTTTGTAGCATCGGCTCGACAATTAGCAAAAGCCTTGGAAGTGCCATTGGTAAATGATTTAGGATATACAAAGAGATATGTTCGATGCCTTCAGGTAATGCCTATTTTTCTTGACGTGCTATTTAGCATTATTCAGTGTATTCCTTTTAAGTATTAAAAAGTTGAATGCTCTGTATTTTCTGCATTTAAGAGCTGCGGAGAATCTTGCCCATACATAAAAGAAAAAATTTAGAGATACATGCTTGAAGTCACTTCAACTTCTGTTCAGGAACAGCATATGTTTTTTGCTTTGAGTACTGCTGCATATGGAGTATGGGCTGGGTACTTTCTATGATGCAGGATAATATTCATTTTCCTGATACACATCTCTGTCCACCAGTCTTATTTCCAATTTGGATTGTCCATTGGCATGTGATATTATCTTCTTCCCAGGGAAATTTTCAATTCTTGTAGTGAAACCTCCTTCCATTGCTTTCCTGGATAAAAATTGCTGTTTTAAATTTGATTGCTCCAAAAGATTCTTTGGTTGACACATTGCTAATACTTCCTTTCTCCTCCACCAGATCTCTTCCAAATAGATTCCATTCTAGTGTTAGGTTGAATATGTCTTTTATTTCGGATCAACTGCATCATGAGTTGTACTTGACGTTTCTCTCCATTGATTGAGCTCGACTTTATTTATCTTTCTACTAACTTGATTAAATTGAGTTTCATTTAATCTAGCAGTTCAAACACAGTGCCATAATCTTTTCTATCTATTCTACGTGCCTGTGGGAATTCGTATTGCTTCCAGCTTTTCCACCTCACTCAAAAACCCTATTACCTAGCATTTGTCCTTTTATCTGTCTTTGGACCACAATGATATGCTCCTCTAATTAAAATGCTTATTTGTGGATTTTTTAAGGATAAATTTGGAAATTTCTGTAGGTCTGAACTGTTGGTTTATTACAATGTCTTTATTGGTCCAAAACATCATAGCTTTCCATGCAATGCTTGAAGTGTATAAGTTTTTGAAATCTTGGAGATTTACAGTCGTTATATTTGAGCATTGAATTTTTGTGATAAGATTCATGATTATAGATTGATGTTACAGTCATGGTCCCAGCGTGGAACACTTGTACCTCCAATGGCTCTCTGTTAATTTGACTACAACCAGTAGCAACTACTTTCTTCTTTCATTTTTATTACATTCTTCTTTTTCTTTTCACAATGTGTTATTTGGTAAAGATTAGAACTAGATAATATGTCAGATTAATCCTGGCTTTTCTCTAGGGACTCTGATGAACCATGCTAATGAAAATTGTGTGCAGTATTGACCACTTTGTTTTTGTCTATCATTTTCTGGCTTGCAGATATCAGAAGTGGTTAATAGTATGAAAGACTTGATTGATTATAGCCGAGAAACAAGGATGGGACCTATGGGTAAGTTTGATGTGAATTTTCTTTCATTAGAACTTTACCTTTACATATATATACCACATTGATGGATTTCTTCTAAGGCTGAGTGTCATGTTGGGGAATGTTAGAGCAAAGAAGTGGAGCTGGGAGACTCTTAACAGTGCTCATGGTTGTGTTGTGATACTGTCAGACTAATTTATTTAATGAGATTTTATTGGGGTGAATAGCCAGCCAGTCAATATTACACACTTCATTTGCCGTAGAAATTACGGGAAATTGATTTCCCATCAGTTTGTGCAATTGAAGACGATGACATAATCTTCTTATTGAAGTAGGCCGTCAACACCCCCCCCCCCCCCCCCCACCCCCCACGAAAAAAAAAGAAAAAAGAAAAGGGAAATGTGTTAGTGGACCAGAATTTTATGCCGGCAAAAAATTAATGGTTGATTGCAAATGTCTAAACTATCACCGTGACTTTTTGCTAGTCTTTCCTTTTTGGGTAAGTTTTTGCCTGTCATGTTACTCAGTTTATCTATGCACATTAGTTATGTTTGTTATATGGTATATATTCTGTGTTTTTTTGTTGGAGATCACACGGGTCCTGTTGAGTGTTTTTACCTGTTAGTTCGAGGACATTGAGAACTCATCATATGCATTAGGCTTGTTTGGAGAAAAACTACAGAACCTTCAAGAGTGGTCTATGTTGAAGTTTATCATTGTTTAAGTACTTGGAATAATGGGGAAAGATGTGCTGATTTTTCTAGGATGAGATAAATGCATTGCATTTGGTTAATGCTGCACGCATCAAGATTGAGGGAAAAATTATTGAATCTATAAGAAGACTCGAGCAAGAATGTTTAGAGATCTGGAAAGAATGTATGGGCTAGAAGTAATAAAGTCTTTAAAGAGGAACGATAAGCGTATTGTAACTAGTAAGAGATTCTGAATATGATTGAAGGGGTAAATTAAAAGTTTCTATGATTTTTGAGTTAGTACACTATCTACCCACCACCTTCCCATATTGGAGGTGAAGTGGACAGGCAGAATTGAGATTCATCAACAGGTTCGCTGTCAATTAATTGGTATGACCTACTGAGTAAATGCTTCGTTGGAACTACACTCCCTTGCCTCTCTTGTTTGCGTAGGTCTACAAAAGCTTATTACAGGACTTGATTATTGAACATAGTTCCATTGTTATCGAAGTACAGAAATTGGCCCATCTTTTTCCCTTAATAAAGAGCTTTTCTTAGATTTTTATTTGCATGTTTTGTTCATGAATCAAGAGTGTCCTGGGCCTTGTGTCACCTTTGGTTTGTTATTGGTCTCTTTTTGAGGACTCCTCTAAGCATATCTATGTTCGATGAGTTTTGGGCACTAAACCATTAGAAATTCGGAAAGCCAGTAACACAATTTTGGAGATCCTCTTGTCTTGAGGCTGAATATTTTGGGTTTCCAAGATTTCCTTCCACTGATGCATAATTATCAGTAATGGGGGAAATGAAGGGTCAATAGGTATGGGGAAGTTGTGTGATCTTTCAAGAGAGGTGAAGGAAATTTTTTCATGTTAAGTGTTGTGGTTGCTATCACATCCACGTATAGGGAACTTGGATTTGTTTGCGAAATAAGGTACTTAGAGGGATTGATTAAGTGGACATGCCATCTTAGTTTAAATTTATCATTTAGTATCTAAATGCTAGGTGGCATAATGTGTCCAAACTTGTTAAAGTTTCCAAGGGATGTTTGCATATCTATCAGCCTATGAGAGTGTCAGGCCTTTAGATCTCTTAATAAAGGGGTGTTTTTGTGTTTTTTTTTTTTTCCCTCCCCGGACCCCAGTTGAATAGTAGGAAGTCTCCAAATACTCCTTATAGTTAGTTATAAAGGTAATCTAATTGTAACCATGGAGGAAGAAAAAATTCTTGATAGGTCTTTGTGACATGAATATGAGGCAAACCTGTGGAAGCAGTTTTCAGTAAGGGGTGAGGACTGGCTGTGGTGGTCTTTGAACCGACGGTTTTGACAACTGGAAACCCTCCACCGATCCAAACCCATCGGTGCATGAAACGGAACCGCACCAGCGCGACGACTGTTGGTTGGTTGTCGGGTGGCTGGTTGGTTGGGCTAGATTTTGGTTCTGGTTCGGCCCATTGGACCAATTGTTCATTGTTGGTCTCGCTGCCACCTCGGTTGATGCATTGCCTCCGAGACAACACTGCTTTGAGATGTAGCCATCTTGTTGAAAACAGAAGATTGCAACTTCCTAATTGAGAAAGTCCCAAATTGAGGCTTGAAGTGGAGCATAAAGCTAGGTTTTTTGATACCCAAGCGAATTGAACTCAGTTCTTATCAGCATCAAGCTTGAGATTAAGAGCCATATTGTTTTGTTCTAGTCTTACCGTTAACCATGAGTAAGAATGGGTTCCACATATTGTTGGGGTGCTACGCGATCTCAATAGATGACCTGGATTCGAAGAAGACACTTGCATTGAGAGTGAGCTCCTTGGACTTGCTGGCGACGATTCTGCACTAAATGGCAAGCCCAAGATGCTGAGTGGGACTTCGGGGTTGAGTGTGGCTTCTGGTCCTGGTGAAACTTGAGAGAAGCTTTCATTTTGGGTATTTATATGGCTGTCAATCTTATCGTTTTTCATTTGTCACTGACACCAAAACCAATGATTGACCTGATGGTTGTTGGTAACTCATCTACAAAACTGGACTGCCCAATGGAATTTTCAGAAAGCAGCAGTTCGGTTTTGAGTCGGTACTATTGGATCAGTCAGTTTTTGAGACCTGATGCTTGCCCTTAGTTTTCAAGATTTAAGGACCTGATTCTGACAAATGAAGAGCTGCTACCTTCCACCCCAAAGTATTTTGCTGACAGTCTTCTGATGGAATTTTTTTTTTTTCTTTCTCCATCCATTTTCATGTGAAACTCTTCATGTTACTATTAGAAATAATATGCAAGTGTATTGGTATATTTCTATGCCCTTAGATTTGTGTGTGCGCTTGTGATTTTTGCATGTTCTTTTGAATGTGTTATTGCATGCGAACTGCATTACAACACTACACTGGATTATCAAATGCCAAAGGGTAGCTTATTGTTCTGTTTCTTCACAGAAAGCTTGGCCAAGTTTCCTAGGAGGACAAGTACTTCATCTGGGTTTCACGGTCAGTCCCAACAGCCCGAGGATCAGTTACAACAGCAGCAAACAATGGCTCAGAACTCAAACAGTGATCACAGCTCTGTCCACGCTGCCACTATGCAACTTGCTGTTAGCAATGGTGTGCCTAGTGTAAATAATTCTCTCAACACAGCATCCACGTCAACCTCAGCGAGCACGATTGTTGGGCTTCTCCATCAAAACTCCATGAACTCCAGACAGCAAAATTCTATGAACAATGCAAGCAGTCCTTATGGAGGAAGTTCTGTTCAGATTCCTTCCCCTGGTTCCTCTAGTACTATCCCGCAGGCTCAACCCAACCCTTCCCCATTCCAATCACCGACACCCTCCTCGTCTAACAATCCCCCGCAAACGTCTCATGGTGCCTTAACAGCTGCCAATCACATGAGCACCTCGAATTCACCTGCAAATATGTCATTGCAACAGCCAGCACTTTCCAGTGAGGCTGACCCAAGTGATTCACATAGCTCTGTCCAGAAAATCTTACAGGAGATGATGATGTCGAACCAACTTGGTTCTCTGGGGAATGACGTGAAAAATGTTAATGGGATATTGCCGACAAGCAACAACGCAGGTCTCAATAGTGGCAACTGCCTGGTGGGGAATGGGACAGTAAACAGTAATTCAGGTATGGGGGGTGCTGGATATGCTACTATGGGTGGACTTGGTCAGTCTGCCATGGTTAATGGAATGAGAGCAGCAATGGGAAATAACTCCATGATGAATGGAAGGGTCGGAATGGCGTCAATGGCTCGAGACCAAAGTATGAATCATCAACAACAGGATTTAGGAAACCAGCTGCTTAGTGGTCTAGGAGCAGTTAATGGATTTAATAATCTTCAGTTTGATTGGAAACCATCCCCATGAAAGGCTCTGTTGATCACACTGATGTTCCTGTTCTTGATTGTAGCTGCTTGTGCAGCATGAGGAAATGGCAGAATTGCCTGCGGCCCTGTGTAGATGGGTTGCATACGTTGAAATTTTTACAGGGCTTTGCTCCCACTTTGTACTAGTCTGTTATTCATATATAAAAAGGAAAATTTGGTGGCTGGTTCTGGTTGTGTGGCCGAAGGGGCAAAGTTGCTGTGGTATAATGTACGTTTTCTACATAGAGGCGAGCTACTTTTTGTAAATAGTACATACCACTTAAATAATTTTCCTCTTGAATCAGAAATTTGTCAAATCCACCGTTGGATTTTATTTTTTCACATGCTAATTGTGCCCGCTGAATTTCAAGTCGATTAGATGTTATTTATTATCTTATTTGTAAAGAAATTCGTTTTTAGTATATTTTTAAAATATAGAAAACAAAATATTTTTAAACTTTTCCTAGATGGATTATTTTTTTTTCTCAACCTCTGATCATCTTGAAATATGATGAGCGTAATTGGTATGAGAAGAAATAATCCAACGGTGGGTTTGACATTGTTTAGTGGTATTCAAATTTACGATCCAAATTTGGAAATGCATTGTAGCTCAAGGTTATTTTTGATTAGGGATGGCTAAACTAGGGCTTCTATCTAAAGTTTAGCTGATAACCTATTTTAAATAATCCAATGCAAATGCAAATGCAAACCCACCCCCTTCCTCCAACCACCAAAAATGTCCCAACCAAAGGGGAGGGAGAAGAAGAAAAACCAATCCATGCAAAGAGAATAAAAATTAGAATCTTTCTTCCCCTCCCCCCCCCCCCCCCCCCCTTCTCTCTATCTCTCTCTCTCTCTACTCTTTCTTTATTTCGGCTACATCACTTTTCACCACACTTCCCATGAGTGCCTCTTCCCCTCTGTCGCGCTTCTCTATGGCCTCTACCACATAGAGGCGCGACAAAGAGTGATGATTGTTTATGGTTGTTGAGCACCTATCTCGCCAGACATCAGAGCTGAATTTTTATACGGTGGTTCCAGTCTAGTTATTTTTAATGCAATCTTTCCTGTTATGGTTTTCAAATTTCCTTGTTGCTGTTATAGCTCTCTTTCTAAGTAGCCTATCCTTAGGATTGCTACCGTTTTCTTGACCAGTGAGCCAACAATCAATTGGACCGAGTCAATTCTTTGGTCCATGCCCATTTTTTTTTTTTTTTTTGAATGTTTTTAGGGTGCTATTTCAACTATATTGGGGTGATTGTTGAGAACAAGAAAGCCTCAGCCCAGAAATTAATGCTTGCAGTAGCAGCTATTCTTTATTCTTGCCCCTCCCGACTCCCAAGCAACAAAACCTATTTTCACTCCTTTAGGCAAGTGATTTGAAGTTCTCTGGAGATGGGGATGGTTATCAAATTTTCATCAGCGGGTTGAAGAACCAATTAACGATGAAAAACAATTTGATTGCTATGTTACCAGATAACCCAAGAGAAGGATTTAAGTTTCAAGCTTGGAAAAGAGAAGATTTAGGGAGTGAGGAATCAGAGGCATTCTTAAACAGATCGAGATGAAGGATCATAAATGCCCCCCTCTCAATGTCTAGCCTCACGTTTGAAGCACTCTTGAGTGCATGGCAGATCCGTGAGGAATTTCCCATGAAAAAGACTCAGGAATTGAAGGCATTCTTGAGTGCATTGAGGTCACTTAAAATAAAATATACAAAATGAAGGAGAGTACAATGATTACATTTACATATTGAGATGATCCTGAATACTTCCTTGAATGAATGAAAGCTTCATGAGCATAACGTCAGTGTGCCATTATGCCAAAGGCAATGATTTTCATTTCTCTCTTCAATTTTCAACCCTCTGTTATATACTTCTCTATTGTAGTAGATAAAGTGGACTTGGGCACTGCCCCAATTACACTCTCTTTCTTCTCTCCATTCTTGAAAAACAGCACAGTCGGAATGCTCCTGATTCCATACTGAGTGGCAATGTTGGGGCAGTCATCGGTGTTGAGCTTGCAGCAGATAATCTTCCCTGCATATTCTTTTGCCAGTTCATCAATCACAGGTGCAATCATCCTACATGGTCCACACCATGGTGCCCAAAACTCCACCAGAACTGGGTTTTCACTTGCAATCACAAGATTACTCCAGCTTGAATCTGTCACCACTTGAACTGCAGAAATTCAAGCATTTGGATGAATTAGAAGGGCTGAAAATGTTCTGAATTTTTTCATATAAAATGATAACTACTGCAACCCAACTGCTTTCAGTTCTTCTTCTTCTTCTTCTCAGAATTCACCTATTCTAGGATGGGACTTATTTTAGCAGCAAAATCTCAGGAGGTTATTTTTAGAAGTTTGGCCAAGCTAGAAAAGACGAAACTAAAAAGGCTGAAAGCAGCAAACATCTTGAACAAATCAAAGAGCCTGGGCCATACGATTAATCATGAGCTTCATTCAGGTATCGCCTTCTTACTAACTTGGAAAATTGAAAGGAAAAAATTAACCTCCTGTTAAGCGTTCTCCTCTGAAGTTGCTTAAACACACACCTTTCAGTTGTTAGAATAAGATGAGAGGAGGAAATAAATGTCTTTGTTAGTTCAGCTGCCATATTTTGCTTAGATGTACAAATATTTACACACCACAAACAAAAGGGCTCGTAATTTTCACTATCCAGCTTGTGAATCTTGCAATAAATCAGTAATTGACAAGGGTGATGAGTAGCTAACCTGCATCCACAGCTTCACGAGCCTTGCAGACAACGCTTAATCGTCGGGATTTGCTGATGAGGGAATGCGGCCGGTAAGATGAAGATGACAAAGAGGATGTTTGTAGGGACTTCTTCAATCTGTTAGATGTTGGCAAATTAAGCTTTTCTTTTGAAGAAAATGGATGATAACATTGTAGAGCAGCAGCTCTACTAGTGCACACTGTGCTCAATTGAAAGCAGTTCTCCAGAGCCATTCTTTTTCTCTACAGTTTTTGAGTATATTTTTTGGGTTTAAGAGAGTCTCGACTACTTAGATTTTCTATGATTCTTTTTGTTTTCTTTTAAGTTTATATTTTCAAGATTTCTTTATATTTTTGTAAGTGGATATTATTTCCAAGATTCTGAGGTGATAAGAGTGCTCAAATTCCTGTGGATGACATTTCTGTACTGAACTCTCAATTTGTGCCACTCGAAAAAAAAAAAAAAAAGAAAAAGAAAAAGAAAAGGACTCTCACTTTATGGAGAAATGGGAAAAAAAATAAAAATAAAAATAAAAAAAATCCAAAAATCACCCGGTTTCCAGGATTTGTTGGTGGACCGCAAGCTTCTCATCCCTTTAGGAGCTTGACTCCTGTTTTGTTCACACAGGGTTTTTTAAGGATATCTTCTAATCTTTTCATGATCCATGAAAATTGCAAGGTTGTTCTTACATAGCTGATGAAGGACAATTTTCCTATCAATTAGCTTTATTTTCACATAGTAGTATTTATTACTTTCCAAATTATTTTTACAAAACTGCTTTCATCTAAAAGAATTACATTCCCTATCTACAATTAGCTTTGGCCGTGTGGTGTGTGCCCCGTAGGGATCTAATTCTAAGTTTTTGGCCTAATTCTTTTCCTATTCTTTCTTAATAACTCACTGTCACGTCGCCCAGCCCACTCTCTGCTTTCTCTTATTTTCTTCTTTACTTCTTTTCTCACGCCCAGCCCACTCCCTTCTTTGAGTTCTATCTCTTACTTTCTTCTTCTCTTCTTCTTTTCTCCCGCCCAGCCCACTCCCTGCTTGCTTTTATTTTCTTATTTCTTTTCTTCTTCTCTTTCTTACTGTGGATGGCCTTAAGTCCCCTAAACTCAACCTTCAAATTGAATCATCTCAAATTTTTTTAATAACGAAGGTTTGGTATTTTTTTTTTGAATGGTCAGTATATTTTAATTACAATACAATTGTCATTATATTTTAATTAAGTATTTATTATTTAGCATTGAATATTAAATGGTTGGATATTAGATTAAAAAAATTAATTAATTAATTAATTTTTTTTAACAATATTTGAAAACCGGTTACCTGATTAATAACCGGATAACCAGCAGTTCATAATAATTGCAGACAGTCTACCGGTTAATCGCAACTGCAACTGGTTGTATATCACTGTGTGGCACGGCTCTACGCTTATATGACTTATTTCCTTGTGCAAAGTCGAATCAGTTGCTATATTTAACGGCAGAAGGCCTCAACAGAAAGCTGCTTCATGTTACCTGGACATGGATCCCCACCAGAAACTTCAGGAGCTCAGGATTCAGGAAACACAAGCAGAATGTTAGAATAGATTTATTACACGATTAATCATGTTTGTAAAGAAGAGCTGTTGTCATATACCGACTCAACACAAACATGCATAGAGAGAGAGAGAGAATTAGAAAATCCTAGTGCAAAATGATTACGTAATAATACTTTCTATTTGAGGGCAATCTGCACAAAAGCACAAATTGAATTCAGTCTGTCCCATCAAAATTGGCCTAAAGGAAGCACTACATAAGATGGTGTATCTATATTCGGACATTGATCAACCAACACAAGTTCTCAAATCCTAAAGTCCAGCTTAGAATGAATATTCCTTCAAATCTGCCCTTGCGTCGCCCATTTCCATGTCAGCCGAGCACTCTTCTTCAGTTAGGGCAGGGAGTTGCCTAGTCTTCCGCTTTACATTATGCCTGTGCCAATCACTCTTGGAGTGATTCCTGAACTCGTTGGAATCACCGAAAAATGTATTGCAGGTACTACACTTAATTTGCTTCCCCTCTCCCTTGGCATTCTCATTTCCACCAGAAACAGTAGCCTGTTTTTGTAATTTCTCACTCAGTTGAGACTCGGAGTCGGCAGATTCCTTGGGTAGGCGTGATGGGCCTTCCGCATAATCATCACAATGATCCACACGGCTGACTTCCTCCAAATGCACAGAATGCGCAAGAAGTTCAAACCTTCCTTTCAGACTGCTCACAAACTCACTACAGTCCCGATATAAACCGGGATCCATTTCACAAATCTGCAAGACAAAAAAATAAAAATAAAAATCCGTACATAACACAAATCTGTTATGCTAAGAAGAGATTTAGGATAATAAGTGTACAAGACTCCACTAAGCTAACAACATGCTTGAAGTGCACCAATTGGTGTTATATTTCACCTAATTTAACTGAAGAAAACAAATGAGTCCAGGAAACACAAATGCTCTTTAGAGGAGGAGGATTCAAAATTCAACAATTATAAAACGATGCTTTGTTTTTCTACACCCAACAGGAAATATGAAGCACCTGGTATGCACCTTGAGTTGTGCTTTTGTACGGGGAGTCAAAGACCCCCTAAGTAACGGTGTGCTTCTTTCTGTCGCTTAATTGGCGACCACTTGGGCCCATGAAGGTGATATTTGATTCTAGGTCTCTGGTGATGGTGCATAAAACTAAACAATCTAAATTTAGCACCAAGAGACTTTACTAGCTAAACAGAGTGACAGTGGATAAAACTAAACAACCTAAATTAACAAAAACCAAAAGTAAAAAATAGAAACGGCACTCCCTGACCTATATCACAGGTTTCACACTCCCAGTAGGTATGGGTGCATTTCAGTAAATCCGTTACTATTTAACTTAATCCTTTCATCCTTTCCATGTAAAAACAACTAGTTTGAAACACCAACACCAAGAGCGGATTCGCGCATACCCTACTCCGCTTTTTTGAACAAGCACGACAGTAATACTGAACTAGCACCAAACAAATTGATTTTGGATAAATGAGTAAATTGAGACTTAAAAAATTTCTATGTAGACAAGACAGGACCGGTACTTACAACAGATGGCTGACTTCCAGAATCATCTTTTGAGACGATGCTGGCATTCCACACATTCAGCTTCTCCAAAAGAGAGGAAAAATCCTTTTCTGGAACACAAATTCGTAACCTCATTGGGGACCGTTTTATTGGAAAGTGCTTCTGAAGCTCATGAATAACTTCTAGTGCCTGCATGAAAGATATGTCATTGACAGGAGAACAATTGATCACACATAGTATATCTTTTCACACCCTCTTACAATATACATTTGCAAGCGTAAAACTTTCATTAAATTTCATAGACCCATCAATTGTTCCATTAAAATGTACCCATCAACATGAAGCAATTGGATTACCTGCTTCTTCGAGCTGCTATTTGGATCAACAGCAAAATGGATTTCATGCATAAGTCGCTCGATCATGCTAATAGTGTAAGGACGTTGTGTTTCGACATTGAAAGTCTTCTCCATAACAATGGTCGCAATATCCCGAAACTGATTCGATAGCTGAGACTCTCTCTCTTTCCCAGCCACTTGAAGCTCCCCTTTATCCAGAATCTGCCACCAACATACATACATGTATACGAGCAAAATGACACATCTAAAAACAAACGAAACCAACATAGACGGTTTGCTAGATTGAGTCAAAGGGCATCATAGTCTTGTGACACAAAACACTAACCTCCAAGCATATCTTACTCTGATCATCTGTTCCAAAAGCCGCAACCAAATCTTTAGACTTGGCAAGAACCCCTTTTGAAACATTCGAATAGACAATATGCGACTGCAACACTTCGTCCAAATCTTTCTCTCTGTTCCCAAAATTCCATCACACTAAGTAACCATTCACATATTGAAAATACCCACGAAGTCATCTAAAAATCATTGCTTAATTTATTCTCAATAGTAGATTAAATTCTAAACATGGGTTAGTTATAAAAACAAAATAAATGTAACAAAATTAAAATTTAGGGCTTAGAAAAAAGATGTAAGGGAGAGAGAGAGAGAGAGAGAGAGAGAGAGAGAGAGAGAGAGAGAGAGAGAGAGAGAGAGAGAGAGAGAGAGAGAGAGAGACGTACACACTAGAGCGCCAAGAGAGGACCTTGTTCTTGTAGCAAGCGATCTCAAAGCGAATGCCGCGCTTCTTGAGGCGAACCACCGCCACGTTCGTTAGCCTCTTTTGGCCTATCGGCTGCACAAGCTTCTGAGACATCTCTTCCTTTTGTTCTTCAGCTCTTCTGAAAATCACCAAATATTTCTTATATAGTTTCATATAATCATATTAACCTATAAAAAACAACTTTCATTCACAACATGAAACATTAATATAAAACAACTAAAATATCAACCTTAAAATTATTCACAAATTCCCATCAGTCAAATGTCAAAAGATTCTAACTGCTATCTTAAAGGTAAGCAAGACTAAGTTCATGATCAGAAACTCATATGACAGAGTAATTTTTGAAGTGATCAAATCTAAAGAAGTGAACTATTTTTTTTTTAATCTAAATACTGATTTTTAAATGAGTTAAATCTCGTGGAGCATTTTTTATTTTATTTTCCTTCATTAAAATAATTCAAAGAAGAGTTGCGATACATTGATCTAAGCGGCTTTCAATCAAATACATAGAATGCAATTCCTTCTTTGAACATCTAGGGCTGCCCATCACAAGTCTTGAACCCGGGAAGTTTACACACGCTTGAGTTGCCAGTGAAAATATTGAACAACCAGTAAAGGAACATGGAAAAGCACAGTGAAACCATCACTACTCTAAACTCTGTAAAGACTGATATCATACATACAGAAAAACACATGGAAAAGCACAGTGAAACCAGTAAAGGAACTGAGAATAAACAAACTTTTGTTATACGAACAATGATCGATTGCAAGTACAAACTGATAAACACTAATCAATACAGATAAAAACAAAAAAACCTAGAAAGGGGTTTTGATTTCCATGACGGTAAGTGTGAGGAATCAGAGAAGTTTCAAACCTTTTGGTATGAATCGTGAGAACCCATGGTGGGAGGAGAAATTGAAGGAGACAGAGAGAGGGGCGAGAGAGAGAGAGGTACCTGGGTTGTAGACAGTCGTTTCTCAGCCGTGAGCGTGGAGTTCAGGGTTCTATGGTGCTTTTGTGGGAACTAGGTAGTTATGCACAGAGAGAGAGAGAGAGAGAGAGAGAGAGAGAGAGAGGGCTGAGAGATAGGAATCTAACAGATATTCTTTTCATTTTTTTCTCATAAGGGTAATTAGGATGTACAACGCAACCGACTGGAAGGCGGTTACCGCTATGTTTAAGCGGTTATTTTATAATCGGCGGTTCGCTGTTAATTAAAAATTATAATTTTTTTTTTTTTTTTTTTTTTTTTTTTTTTTGACATGTCCACACAAGAAGGGGAGAGAAATTCAAACTAGTGACCTCCGCTTCATGAGGCGTAGCCCCCAGCCCATTGAGCTACCCCTTGGAGACATTAAAAATTATAGTCGAAGATTGATAATCGCTTTTAATATGTAGATTTTCGGGCCCATTTTTTAGCTTATTTTAATTATTTGTTTTCTTTTTTTTTTTTTAAAAAAAAAAGGACTTATCAAATAAGTAATTGAAAGAGTTCATGTCGTATCCATTGACAAAAGTATTGTAATCCTCCATTTCATGTAAAATTAAACAATATATATCAAGAAAAGTGTAAAAATTTATATATCCATATACATAAATGAACTTGAAAAAAGAAAATGGTAGAAGCTGTATAACAAGCTTACAAATTCAAATACCCATTTGGCTGATGAGATTTCCATCAAACCCCCTTAATTTGTTACCTTAAAAATGAATTGTATGACCTTAAAAAAAAAAATTGAATAAGGCACCAAAATCTTAGGTTTAAAGGAATGAGTTGAACTTTTTGCATATTTTAAGATATTGATAATAAATTATGATGCCAAGTATAATATTTGCTTGTTATAAAAGAGAACAAAAATTTTAGAGCGGATGAAATAATTTTTTTTTTAATAAAATTAAATACATCACTTTGTGTATCAAAGTTATTTTTTTTTAAATATAATATATAATATAAATATTTATATTATTTATATATAAGGGTACGGTTTAAATTATAATAATTATTCCATTTAAACCAAACGTGCTCTTAAATGAACATAAACTCATAAAAAGACAAAATATATAATATTTGGTATCAATAAACTTTTTAAAGAATAAATTTGTGTTGGTTTGGATAACGCTTTTATTTTTTATTTTTTTGAAAATCTCTTGCAATAAATTAGAAGAGACCAATTGGTCCAATGTGCAGGGAAACAATGAATCCCTAATATACCAAGTCAAACGCACAATGGTAAGAGTTTTCTCCACCTAGGCTAAAAAGACTAAGACCATTACATAATACAACTGCTCAAAAACCTAGACAACAAAAATATGCCTTTATGCGAAACATATAACTAGGTGAGGACACAATCTAAGCTATAAAATAGCATGTACAAAGGTTTTGATCTTAAACACACGACACATCAGCTGCATTAAACAACAACCAAACACAAACAAAGAAAAAGAAAAAAACTAAGATCCATTAGAGACGGTTGATACAGAAAAATTGGACTCCCTTTAAATCTCCAGTAGAAATTGTGCATTGTGTGGAAAACACCAAAACTGTAATTCCCCCAGTTTTGGATGTGGAGAGAAACTATAAATGCACGTTATCCTTAATCCATGAATTGCTCCACGAACTGCCTTGCAGTTATAAGAATGCGAACTGCTCCATGAAGAAAACATGGGACAACCTCCTCACTCCCGTATATGCACTTGCATGCGATATGCGCACTTGCAATAACACTACTCAATGAAGAAAACATGGGACTACCTCTTGACTTCCATCCCATGCTGTCATCACCCTCCCTTGTGCAGTCATCACCCTGACACCTATCCTCCATCACATGGCTTCCTTCTAATTCCATGGGAACCCCAAATGGATGAAAGAAAAAACGAGCAGACCTTCTGCCATCGTCATGACTGGGACATGAATACAGAGGGGATGCACGAAGCCAAGATGCCAAAATTACAATTTTGAATGCTCTCCCTGGTAGATGCTCCGGCGCCCAAACAACCCACAACACCATGACGAATCAAAGTACACCACACTGGAACAAAAATGATTTCACCTAGGACCGTGAAAACATTTATTTCAAAACAAAAACGAACTACAAAGACAGAAATTTACGTCTCAATCCCAGAACAGAACGAGACAAAACTACCTTCTCCTCACAGGGAAATAGTGCCATAAGAGAAGATAACATCTTTCAAATATCTAAGAACACAAACAGAAAAATACCATGGGATCCTCCTCAAGAAGACAGCTTTTTTTCTTCTCTTCGCTCTCCCCCGAAAAATAATTGCTTCAGAGCTATTTTTTTTTTTTTTTTTTTTTTTTTCCGCACTTATCATTTTCACTGTTATCTAGTTTGGATAACGCATTTGACAAGGAATAAATATCAATTTGTGTTGATTTAAATTTTTGGTAGCAGAGTTTAAAACTCAGCAAATAGTTCGATAATTTCACCAAAAAAAAAAAAAAAATTTATTCACGTTTATTTTATATCCAGCCCCAAACTATTTTAATCCTAAAGCTGGACCCAAGCCCCATGCTTTTACAAACCGGGCCATATTATCGGGCCAGCCCATGTAATTTGCAGCCTCATTGATCCCGTACCCAAGGGTTTGCTTACTGAGAGCCCCGTTGCCACGACTTCAAACTTCGAAGGTCCTCTCTCTCTCTCTCTGTGAAGGAGAGTCCGAAATATGCTGTCCCCAAACCAGAAATTAAAAGCTTTTTCTTCCGTGGAAGATAGTTCGAGCAATAATACTCAGCGCTCCGATTTCTTCGATATTTACGGACCTCAAGTAACTCTTCTCCTCCACTTTACTTTTGATTTTCTATTTATTTATTTCTTAAACTTTTTATCTTTGTTAATTCCAGCGCCTTCAACTGATTATTCTTTAATTTATCTTAAAAAGAAAAGGAAAGTAGTATTTGCTTGTTTTGGTGATAAATGTGGCGTCTAAGGTAACCGCTTATGAGGCTATCTTCTCTTTAAAAGTAATCACACTAAAAATGTTTTGGATGGTCTTTTCGTAATCTGCAATGATACTTGAGAAAATTCATTTTGGCTTAATATATAAAGGAAAAAAATGCTTTTGTTTGTGCCGAGAATGCTGGCCCAGTGGTTCTTGGAATATGTTGAATTTTAGTGGTTGTGGCATTGTGTTTAATCCTATGATTTTTAGGAGACTTATCCTATTCAAAATTTGGAATGTTGGACTCGTGACGGCACAACACTTGTGTCAGGGTTTAAAACATTGAAACATAAACACGTATGTGCTTACATTCGTATAAAAGTTAATGCGCGCGCGCGCACACATATATATATAAAATGTAACGACCTAGGAAAAAGTGTTAACCAATTTTGCGCTATCACCTCAAAAGGGCAGGTCAATTTCGAGCTTCCGAAGAATTACTTATAAAGCTCAGTTTCACCTAGTAAGTAAACAATGTGAAACTTTGTAAGACTTAGCACCCATGAACATCTCTTATAAACCATCTATTCTATGTGGGCTCCTCCTCATCTTTCCAATGTGCGACATGGGTGTTACAAACTTTCTCCTTAAACCCCTGACATCCTCGTTAGGGTTACGTCATGCGGTGCTGACAGTACCACATGACGCATTACTAGATGGTTCTAATACCATTTGTAATGACATTAAAAAAATTGCTAGTCACATCTGCGCTATCACCAAAAAGGATATATGCATGTATGCGTGTATGTATGTACATATCATGTGTTGATTTTCACAAGTTGCTGTGTATGATGCACCATGTCCATGCTGAATTGCGACATTTGTGCTTGTGTCCTAGTATCATAGATATTCTTTAATATGCCTTTTCAGGGTAAGGCGGAAATTGTTTTCAAGAAGCCAGAAGCTAATTCAACTTTGAATCTTGAAGTAGGTCTCCGCAAACATCCAAATTTCTTGGAATGTTGATCAATTGTTGCATAAAATTAAGGAAAAGTTGATTGTAGTTTGATCGTGATGCAGGATGTTCAAGGGCTTGTAACTTGGGTGCTTGCTGAAGGATTCATGCCATCATGGGTTTTTATTAAGGTAAAGAAAACAATTAGGTATTCCTTCATGTACTATCATAGTAGCATACTAATAGTGAGCTCAAAACGATACATGATTCAACTATATGCTTAGGTTAGAGATTGTTTTATTTTCTGAGTAAGATTTCCTGAACTTTATTGTGCTTGTGACCAAGTAATGTTGTACATTGACTTCATTTGGGGCCATATTGGGCAATGCATTTTTGTGGTGTATTTCTTGTTACTTTCAGCATTAATGAGCATACACCTATGAGGCCCTCTTGAGCTCCTATATAGCAAAAGAAGACACATCCTTAAGGTGGCTTTTCTTTTAAATATTAGATCATGTGTCACATACCTATGAGACCCTCTTGATAATTTTGTTATCTTTTTTTTCACAACCCCATATTCTTGAATTTTGATATTTCAGCTCTCTTAACATATGAATGATTTGTTCATGGCTTCTGTACTTGCGTACAACTCAACTACAACCCATACTAATTGGTGTTGGCATCCTAACTGACATATGATAGAAGTAAGTTACTGATACAACAGTTTATGAACTGCAGAACAAGCCTCTAATTCCAAAAGTGGTTATGCTTTATGTACCGGGCCTGGATGCAGCTTTGTACTTATCACAGTCTAAAATACTTTCTAGTTTCAAAAAATGCTGCGGAAATCCAAGGGCAGTTTTAGCTCTTAGGTTGGTAATGATATTTTTGTTCCTTTTGCCGCTTCAAAATATTTTATGTCTATCTTTCTCTTCTTGCATTCCTTAGAGTTTTTGTTGTTTGTTATATACTAGCTGTGTATCAGATGGAATGCAGACGATAGATGCCCTTCTAACTTGCAAGCGGAAAAGAAAGAGAGATGAAAGTAATTCAGTGTTAAGGAAATCTAATCTGGCATCTGAACAAGGTATTTAGTCATTATCCTGTCTTGAATTCATCATTTGCATGATAAAATAAGGTGTTCAATACTTTTCTAACTGAGGAGTTGCTATTCAAACTTGTATGAGTGGAATGGCTAGCCATAAGCCTTTTAAAGATGAGACTGTATTTATTTTGTTTCAGTAATTTTTTTTGATAAGTAAAAAGCAATTTTATTAAAAAAGCGTAAGGCGCCCCAGTACACAGGCAGTATACGAGAAGCACTAACAAACCCAAAACCCAAGAACACGCCCAAAAACAGCAGAACGCCCCAACAACACCCACAAAACCCGAAACGCCCAAAAAAAACAAAAAAACACCCACTACAACCAAAACCCAGAGGCACCCAAAGACCAAGCTTGCTGAAGCCGACCGAAACCACAAGAGACACCCAAAATCCAAGCCGACCGAGGCCGAACTGCAAAGCAAACCCAAAATATAACGGAAAAAACAACCCACAACCCGCCAAGGCCTACGTCACGTGAGCCTTGCCTTTCCTACGCCTAAAAGGAACAAAATCGTCCCCATAATTGATGGAGCTGTGCAGATTCAGGAGCTCTCACTTTCCTTTGGACTTTTGGCGCGCAATCATCTTATCCCGTTGAAATTCTTCTTTCATGGCATCCCGAATTGCCATAGCCTCCTCCCCAAAGTCCACATCCAACGCAAAATCCCCATCTAACACCCAATCCAAGGGCAAACCATCCCCAAAATCATCTTCCTCCTCCCAAACCACAATCTCCCCGTTATGATCAAAACCGACAGGAATCTTGGATTGGGAGAAGGCATTCAATTTGTATTAGGTAAATAGAAGGCATTCAATTTGTTGCATACTTATTGATAGTGGTGCAGTTGCTTGCTTTACTACTGACTCCAATTTGGCTAGCAGTCTGTTATATTGCACTTTGTAGCCAGCCTGTTTCATCATTGCTAAATTAATAATGCAAAACTTGGATGCAAGAGCAGGAAACAATGGAAGTAGAAATTGGACTTTCTTTCCTGGAGTGGGGTGTCTCTTGGGTTAAAACCTTAACTCTATGTTTGTCTGAAACGATAGAGAACGGATTAAAAGTGGTAGAAGGGAATGGGAAGGGAGAATAAAGACCCTCCCTTTGGTAGGAAGGAGAAGGGGAGGGAGGGTGAGGCAAAAGCCCCTGGGTCCACCAAAATCCATCCACCCACCCACCCACCCACTTTGGGCAGATTAGAGGAGGGAGAGACAGCCTCTTAAGGCAAGTGTTAATTTTAAGTTTCATTCTAACTTGAGCCAATTTAAATCATGTCATAGTAGTAAAATTATATCTTTTATTCTTTCATTCCCTCCTCTTTTCCTTTCTTTGTACTAAACAACAAGAGGGGGAGGTGAACTCTCTTGACTTCCTCCCTCCTACCCCTTCTTCCCTCCCATCTCAATCTCTCCTATACTTTGTATCCCTCTTACCACACATAGTGTAAAGGAAAATAGGTATGAGATTGGGATGGAAACAAATAAATGCTGCTTGAGTGAAGCTTAATCATGTGCTGTTCTCTTTTGTGGCTTTTTTCATGCTGTCAACTTTTCACTCTATTATTAATCAACACACACCTGCATCTGGGAAGAGCAATTTCTAAACCAGCAAGGTCAAGCAAATTGCAAAACTGTTTTAGCAGTTTTCAATTCAACCACCAGTTCACAAGGGTCAAAAGGGGTTTACTTTGAAGACAATCATAGAGATTAATGAGGGCTGGTCCTAAGACCAGTAAAGAGTCCAACCAGTTGGGTTCCAGACTAGATTCTGAACAATGGTTACAGACATGCGTTCCTTGCTTTGTTCAAAGAAAAAAAATATTTAACCTCTTCTCAAAACAATCTTTTGTATATATAGATACTGAAATGGCATCTTCACTATGCAGAACGATGTGGTACCATTACAGATATGCCGTCCCGTGTGGAACTTATGAAAGATCTACCTTTCCCTGTTACATATTACACCCTTACAGTGAAAGAACTAGAAGACAATGGATATTGTCTCAACCAGCCAGGTGAAATAAATATACTCCCGTGATTCATATATAATTTAGTTTTGCTAGTGAAGTTTATTAAAATTTCTTTTGTTTATATGTTAGATGGTTCCCTAACTTTTGTATCCGTAACGCAGGTTTTCTTTCTACTCTTCCCGCTCCTTTAGGATCTTCTTTTTATGAAATGCTGGCACTTGATTGCGAGATGGTAAGTCCATATATGTGAGTTTAGAAAATGCTTTTAATGTCTAGTGATTTATAATGAGATAATTTTTAACTTCTGCTAAATTTGAACTTAAAAAGAACATGGTGGCCGAAAATTTAGCACTTTCTTCTATTCATTATCATAGCATTCTTGTTAGTGGGTCCTCAATTGGTAGAATTTCCATCAACTTGTCCTATCTGGGCCTATACAAGCATGCTTCTTGTTTCTTTTGGGGTGAGGCAAATGACCTACAATTGCTAAATTTGATGGCATTGTTTTATTGAGTGAAACCAGAAATTAGACATTGGCATCATGTTTCCATTACAGGTATATTTGATACATTTTTTTTTGCCATTTTGCCCCACTTAAAGTGAAAAATAAGTTATGTCCTCTGTCGCAGAAAGGTACAACCTTTAGCAACCTCACTGATTCTGTGGCTTTTGTGCGAGTATTGATGATTTCTCCCTTCGCATTTCTTATTTGTGCTTGTTGGCCTTAACTCTTTTTCTCCAATTTTGTTTTGATAATTTTACCCTTGATCACCAGTATTAATGTATATTAGAAAATGCTTTGATCATTTGATAAACTCATGTTGGGGTGTAACACCTATTTTTAATTTAAAATTTACCTTTCTCGCTTAGCATGCAAGGTTCGGGGATTGATACCTAACATCTCCAATTAACATATGTCTTTATACTTATCAAAAAAAAATTACTTATCAAAAAGTGTAACACCTATTTTTAGTTTCCCTTGTATCGTCTTATCTGGCATCTCATTTAACTTCAAAATTAAAGCTGTCTGTAATGGTCATGAAGTTAAGGATTTCAGTTATATAATACTCTTGATGATTTTGCATTCATTCGCTTGATCTAAAAGAAGTCCAAATAACTAGAAAATTAGATACAAGTACCTGGTACAATACATGAAAACCTCACTTACTGAAAATAAAAAAGTGAAAAAGTGAAAACCTAGGCTATGTTTGACCACTAGTACATGTCTCTTGAAACCCAAATGTCTTTCTATAATTCATCTTTTTTGCTTGATCTTGATTTGCCTTTTTCTCCTTGCGTCTAGACTGTTTAAATGTTTCCATGATTTGATTTTGTAATGATCTCTCACAATAAGACCCTTGCTCGATGTATGTGAGCAATTTTGGCTTCTTTTTCTTTCTTTCTTCTTCTTCTTTTATTTATTTATTAAAAAAAACTTCTTAGTTTTATTATCTAAAACTTGATCACCTTTGCTTCCGGCATTTCATTGATTGTTGTTGAATTTATTGTCACATTAATATGTTCTTTTTTTTTTTTTTCTTTTTTTTTTTTTCTAATAAATTTATTTCAGTTTTAACATATGAAATTATACTATACCAAGACAGGCAGAACATAATTTGGTCCCTCTAGTGGAAATTTGCTACTGAAGAGTCACATACATACTCACATTTGAACTTAAAATTTTAAATCTAGGTTGTTTATTTGCTGAAAGTTGCCTTTTAGAGGTTGAATATAATTAAATGTTTCTAGTTAGAGTAGTACTTCATTTTGAATTTATCTTCTCTTTAAATGACTTGTTGGTAGTGACAGTGCAAATTTTTCTTAGCAAATATTTCACTCATGCACTTACATTGTCTTTTTTTTATTTTATTAGTGTATCACAAGTGAGGGTTTTGAGCTTACAAGGGTGACCTTGGTGGATATAAAAGGAGAGGTATGATCAAAGCTAATTTTGCTTTTAACCCAATTTTTGCAAAAGGAAGTGGCTATCAACAACATTTTTTGAAGTCAAGACCATCTTTCTGTTGATTTCAGTCTCAGAGTTGTTCACTAAAAAGTTGCCCTTGGGTGCCTAAATATCTATTTGTCCTGTGCTGGTCAGTATGCTTGCATGAGTTTATGCGAATGAAATTGACTCATTATATTCAGTTGCCCAATGTGTTACAACATTGATTTTCAACTTATTTCAGCCCCCCCTCCCCTCCTCTCGTCTCTCTCTCTCTCTCTCTCTCTCTCTCAAAATTCCAACATGGTTTCTTTTTTCTTTTATAAGTAATTCAATCTTATTAGACGGTGCAAAGGGGCGGAATCCAAGTACACAAGAAGTATACAAGCCTACAAGAGGGACACCCAACTAGGGAGAAGAAGTAAAGCACAAATCTAGAAATTCTAGAAAATTAGAGAAGCGAGAACTATGGAGAGCAACCATCCACCATAAAGAGTTTTGAACACTAAAGCTTTTGACTCTACCACCATTCTCTCACAATCTTCAAAATTTATGGCATTGCGTTCTCTCTAAATGCACCACATAAAAAAAAGAAAAGAAAAAAAGAGGAATCATCCTACCAAATTGGCCCCTCCAACTAGCCAATAGCTCCATCCGTTGAGCCATAACCTACTCTACCCCGAAAAGACTGAACATACCCACAAATCTCTAGCTACATCGCAGTGGAGCAGAAGTCGGCCGATGGATTTCTCACTCTTCTCGCACATGCACTACCGGTCCATTACAATGACGTGCCTCTTCTTTAGGTTATCCAGGATCAAAATCTTTTCTAATGCTACTGTCCAAACAAAGAAAGCCATTCTTAGAGGGGTTTTATTTCTCCAAATGCTCTTCTAAAGGAACTAAGAGTCAGTAGGATGGCTAAGCGCAAAGTAAAAAAATCTAATCTCGAACGTTCACCTTTTGGAAGGGGTCTAACAAATTCTATTTTCACCACCTCAACTCATCAATAGATTAAAGAACGAAAAGACCATCTTTACCTTTCAATCATGCACTGGTTTGATGAAGGTGATATTCACTGAAAGTTATCAATAGAAAATACCATATGGTCTGCCATCAAAGCCTCCTTTAAAATACTATATTAAATAACACCAAGAAAGATGCCTTCAAAGTTTAATCACCACACCAAATATCTTGCGAAAACTTGATCTTAGACCCATCTCTCACCTCAAGTCTCACAAATCTAGAGAAGTCCCCCTACCCCCTCTGAATATTTGTCTACACCCTAACCTCATAGGGTCCAAACAAGCCTCCCTATCTGTGGCGTAACGCTATAACCATTTCCCAAAGAGAGTTCGATTAAATGACATGTTTCTAATACCCAAACCGCCTAGAGACATCAAAGTTCAAATCTTTGCCCAACTGACTAGGTGGAATTTAAACTCATCACCAACTCTACCCCACAAGAAGTCCCTCTGAAGTTTCTCAATATGGTTAGCAACTCCAACAGCGATGGGGAAAAAGGACAAGAAATAAGTGGGGAAATTGGATAAAGTACTTTTAATCAATGTGAATCTATGCTAGTGCACTATGGAATACTTTTTCAGTCGTGTAGGGTTAGCTTGAGTTATGCTTACAAGAGTAGTAAACCTTTTCGCTTTTTGGAGAGGGCAATTGGGGTAGTATTCAGAATACTGCAGTGTGGAAGATGGTTCCGTTATGCCTAATGTAGTGTCTATGGAGGAAAAGAAATGAGATTTTGCTCTTAGATTCTTCCTTCATGTAGTAAGGATTCAACTCATAGCATGTCAACGCTCCTCTCTCCAGGAATCCCTCTCCATCCACGAAGTCATAAGTTCTCTCTTGCTTTCCCTTGCTTGCTTCATTTCGCCTGAAGTTCGATAGTATTATCCAGCTACCAGTTATTAGTCCAAAAGTTAGTTTTAGTTCCATCTCCAATAAGCCAACAAGTTTTGAAGATTGTGAGCATATAGTGGTGGAATTAAAGCCTTTTTTCTTCAAGAAACTTTACTACTGGGTGGCTGCCTTTGACTTTAATATTACTAGTTTCATTTTTTTTTTCCTTATTTTGGTTAGATATATCTCTTGTATACTTCTTGTATACTTGGGTTGTGCCTTTGCCCTTTTTAACGAAATGAATTTACTTATATATATATAAAATCAATGTGACCCTACCACCCTTTTACAAATAAAGCCACTTCCAACTTGCCAAAAAACGTTCTGTCTTTTCAATTAAAGCATTACATATAGATTTTGTCTTAAACGAAGCCCCCAACGGCAAACCCAAGTACTTCATAGGCAAAGAGGACTTCTGGCAAACCTTGGTTTCTTACTCTTTGCAAAGCCCTTATGATTCCATTTGTGTTTCATTGTTAAATTTGAGGTTTGTAAGAAAAAAAAGAAGAAAAGGACGTTTTCTGAGGTACCCTTGTATCTTGATCCTCCCTAAGATGCAGCTATCTATATTGTTGGTACATGAACTATGCTTTGTATGCTATAATTCTTTCCAAAATAAATAGTATATTAAAATCACTATCATCATCATTGATGTCTTATATCCTTTTGTGGGATTCACAACATGGCAAAGCGTTGTGTTTAAATCTCTATATACCTGGATCCGTCTCCAAAATTTTGACTATCCATTCTTCGTTAACTTTGGCTATAAATGCCTCTTTTTAATTTTGTAGATGTTTGAATTAAAAGTACTAATTAGTTTCTCAAATTTGGATTGCCGTGAACGTTCTTTTTCTTGGACATCTAACTAGGCTTGATTGAATTTTCCCAGGTTTTGCTAGATAAATTGGTTAAACCATCAAACGCTATCATCGACTACAACACCAGGTACACTTTAGTTTGAGCTTCCAGTAAACCTTTATTTGAATATTTTTCAGTTGCTTTTTTAAAAATGAACTCTAGAATTATTTTGGGTTTTTTGGTATCTTGTGTTTTGATAATAAAAAAAAAAAAAAAAAAAAAGCAAGTTGGAATACTAAGAACTCTTTTATGGTTATTGGTGCATTTTGGTGTTTTAGCAACTTCCAATTATGCATATTGATGTTGCCAGTATATATCATCAGTACTACTTTTTCTGTTCATTCCTTGCGGGAGTGGGGTTGGGAGTTGGAAAGAGCCTTTTTCTGATTTGATATGTATATATAATTGTTTATATATTTACTTGAACTTTGTAGATGCTCTCACTTGTGTATATTTCCTTTGTCATAAATAATAATTGCATTATAGTACTGCTTATCAAAAAAAAAAATTGCATTATAGTACTGTATACAAATTATTTGGACACATGGAATTACTTTTTAATTATCTGGGGCAAAAAAATTAAGCTTGCTGGCTTCTAGGCAAGAAAGATTAATGGTGGACTTTCCAGCATGCAAAAGAAAATAAGTCCAAAGATCCCTTAGTGGGGTGGAAAAAAAGGTATGTAATCTTGCAAGGACTATCTTTTCGGGGTGAGAATTCTGATGGAAGGACAAAAAGATAAATCGATCTTATTTTTAAAATGAATTACAAATATCTAGATATCAAGTTTTGAGGGCTTGATATGGTTTACGTTATATTGGGAAGAGTGGGGTTGTGGTACTAGAAAATTTTCAATTGACCTTGCTTATGGGCTATTATGATTTAAAGGGGAATGGACAAACGATGCTAACTTTTGGCAAGTTAATCTTTTGAGTGTGATGGTGGGCTTGATATCTCTCATCTTTTGTTTGCGGATGTCACTTTAATTTTTTGTGGGGCTGGGGGTTGGGAGTTGCCCGTCTGTCTCTTCTGGTGCAGTGAAGCACCCTTAGCATCGTAATTGATGGAACAGTCCAAATTTAGAAGCTCCCTTCTACCCTCAACCTTTCAGGGTGAGCTTCTAAAATGATATCTATCTCCTCATAAGGCTCCCCCATCAAATCCCATTTCAAACAGGTGGTAAGGGGGGAATCACCCAAAGGGTAAGGAAGGTCTCCACCTTCCCCATCCCCACCCCAGCATTCTCCGTCTTCCACACCCCATAAATATATGCCTTCCTCTTCACTATCCACCAACTCCGAAGGAGGACCAACCAATTCTATCACCACACCAGAAGAGGCAGATGGGGCACTGAACGACAACACCGTCTCTGTGTTCAAGTTGTCGTCCATTTTTAGAAACTTACTACCCCTCAACCTATGACTATAGCACTGCACTGGTTTGGATGACATTATTGAGAAGATTGAACGTCGTTTGACTGGTTGAAAGCGGTTGTACTTGTCAAAAGGAGGTCGGATTACCTTGATTAAGAGCACATTGTCTAATTTGCCTTCCTACTTTATGTCTTTGTTTCCCCGCTTGGCTAGCGTAGCCAATCGAATTGAGAAATCACAGCAGGATTTCTTGTGGGGAGGCATGGGCGAAGGGGTCAAATTTCACCCAGTAAGCTGGTCCAATTTGTGTTCTCCTATTTCTGAGGGGGTTTGGGTATTCGAAATTTTCTTGTGGTCAACCGAGCTCTTCTTGGGGAAGTGATTATGGCTTTATGCTTACAAGAGAGAGGCCCTATGGAGATTGGTAGTGGACCTTTAATATGGTAGTCAGTGGATAGGTGGTGTATAATGGAGTCAATGGGTCGTATGGGGTGGGTCTCTGGAAATTCATTAAGAGGGGTTGGGAGCAGTTTTTCTAGTTTTACTAGATTTGGGGTGGAGGACGGCTCTGAGGTTAGTTTTTGGCATGACGTTTGGTGTGGGGTGTTGCTCGGAATTGTTTAGCATTGCTTGCCTTATGGATGGATCCATGGAAGATCGCCTTTAGTTCTCTAATTGCTCGCCTCAGTGGAACGTTAATATTGTTAGAGCAGTGCATGATTGGGAGTTGGAATTCTTCACTTCGTTCTTTGATCAGTTGTAGTCCATCAATTTGAGACATGATGGTGTTGATAAACTTTATTGGATCCTCTCCAAGAGAGAGCAATTTGAGGTTAGAACTTTCTATAATGTCTTAATCCCCCATGACAACACTCATTTCCCTTTGAGGTGTATTTGGCAGAGTAAAGCTCATTTGAGAGTGACTTTTTTCGGTTGGTTGGCCGCTTTAGGTAAACTTCTCACTTTGGATAACTTAAGGAAGCGACATATCATTGTGGTAGATTGGTGCTGCTTGTGTAGTGGGAAAACCATTAACCACCTTTTATTCCATTGCGAGTAAGCTAGTGCCTTATGGAACTCTGTTCGGTTTAGTGTGGGTCATGCCTCATTTAATATTGTGGAGTTGATAAAAAAAAAACAAGCAACTAGCTGGCATTTTGGATATCCAATTTCCATGTGTTTTTGGATACTTTTTCTATATTTGGTGATTAATTATTAGTCCTACTAACTTATTTGTTCAAATCTTTTTTTCCTTGAGAAAGCTTCTTTATTCTAAATCTCTGTAGAAACCCAAATTGACTGATTCCCACTAGGATTTCTGAAATCAAAAGAACACTTGAGGAATCTGTGTGTGTGTCAAAAGTGATTTGGCTTCACTCTTTGCTATTAGTAATCATTCATCATGGATATTCAGGTTCAGTGGAATCACATGTGAGATGTTAACTGGGGTGACTACAAGTCTTAAGGAAATTCAGGTTTGTTATTTGGTTTTGTTTTCCTCCTTTTTTTGGCCTGCTTGATTCATCATGATTGCATGCTGTTGCTTCACTGATCGATTGCATGTTAAGACTACTGTTTTCTAATTAATTTACAGCTGCTTCCATATTCAGGAAGTTTTTCTAAAGCTGGTTTACAAGGAGACCATCCTAGTTGGGCATTCCTTGGAGAATGACTTGTTAGCATTAAAGATCTCTCATGATTTGGTAATTGATACTGCAGTATTATACAAGCACCCCCGTGGTGCATCTCACAAAACTGCTCTGAGAGTTCTTGCCAGGAGATTTCTGTCTCAGGAGATACAACAGTCAGGCAATGGTCATGACAGTATTGAAGATGCAAGAGCTACTATGGAACTAGCACTTTTAAAGATTCGAAATGGCAAGTAATTTTTTTTTTTCCTTTCATGCTTTTGCATTGAACCATTTGTGAAAAGAAAATAGGGCAATAGTGGAGATTGGGGTAATCGATGGTTTGATAATTGGATAGCTGCAACTTGGAAGTTCTTTTAGAAAAGATACTTGTGTATGCTTATTAAGAGAAGTGTATACAAGATGTTAATTATCTTTGTCAATTTTATAGCTATTTTAAAACAAACTTAGGTCCATTTCACCAAAAACAAGTCCTGTGAGGAGCCATATTTCAATTTCTTGAGGTTCCCTACGAATTGAGGCAATGAATAGAGCCACTACGAAGTTCCTTGAGTTACGAAGGTAAGTGGTGGTGATATAAACATAGATGTCATTGCCACCATGGCTATCCTTTTAAGTTCTTCTCCATAATTATACTTCCCTGGATGCATATCTTCTCCAGTTTCAGTTTTCTATTTCTCAAGTCCCTCACTTTTTGGATTTTGGGCACCCTTCATCGTGATCTTTCTTTTGCTAGACGAACAAGCAACAAATTACACAAAGTACTTATCATCCATAAAACATGTGGTCCATTTGCTTTCCAATACACTAATTTTGATGATCCGGAAATGTCTTTTTCTTCCCTTATTTATAATTGAAAAATGAAATTTTATTTCTTATAGTTTTTGGACAAAACCAGTCTAAGTTTTTAACGTGAAAACTAGCTTATCACTTTTTGGCTTCCAATGAAACAACGTATGAGTTGTATATAAGTTATCCCCCATTCATTTTGGGGTAAATTGCATTCCAAGTTCCTGTACCTGTTTGCAATAAAGCATGTTCTAGGTAACTTAAGATGAGACATAGGAAAAATTTATCTGTCAAAATATATCAAATTTTCTTCTGTAAACCCCTTAGTTTATAGTCACACTCCTTGTGACATTTTTATTTTGTTTGAATAAATTTCTATTGCTTGTAAAAAAAATTGATGTAGAAGTATATTTCTCTAATCTGACGTATTCCTTCGGCTCTTTTGCTCTTAAAATAGGACCTGAATTTGGTTCACCTCCATCATACATGCGGGAAAAGTTCCTTACAGTTTTGAGTCAGTCTGGCAAAACCTCTTCTTTCATTGATGATATCTCTATAGTGAAGCGATATTCCTCTGAGTCATCCCATGCCTTTCCTGTGTGTTCTGATGACGCAGCTCTGGCAAAGGCCACAAAGGAGGTATATCTTATAATGGGTGGTAAATGTCCCTTTCTCTTTTTGGTGTTAACTGTCCGTGTAACAAGCTTGTTACATCTATTGTTGCTTTCAGGTGAAGAATGAACAGGTACACTTTGTCTGGACTCGATTCTCAGAACTGAATTCCTATTTTAGAAAACAAGCAGAGGATGTAGAGAAATTGAATGGAAGACTTGCAGAGATGATGTCATTGCTTACGTGTAATAAGAAGTCTTCTAACAGAAAAGGCACCAAATGCAGCGTCACGCCTGAGCTAAAGGAAATACTAACTCGCATGGATGCTAGAATACGTAACCTCTACAATGCATTACCTGCTAATGCCATGCTTATAATTTGCACTGGCCATGGAGACACAGCAATTGTCCATAGGTATGTTCACTGGACGTGTTTTATCCAGTTACTACTATGTCATGTTTCTTTCTGCACATTTCAAACATATATAACTTCATAATCTAAATGCCATGTAATTGACAACGTATTTGCATCAATATTTCCTTACATTCGGATGGTTTTTGATATCGTTGGAGTTCATACATTATATTGTGTAAGTCAGCTTTGCCTTTTCTTTTTCTTTTTCTTTTTTTGCTTTTCGCTTTTGCTTTTTATAACACAATTATCATATTTAAATATGGTGGCAAGTGCTACCATCTTAGAAGGTTGGTTGTCAACTTAAACTCAATGAGATACCATCACTTTGTATTATTCAGCTTCTTTTCACTGGTGATGAATACATTAATGAGGATAGCATACACTCATCCTCACCCTGATTTATTTTACTATTTATTGGGCAAAATGCATTTGCACTTCTTGTTGTTTGCAGATCCTGAAGTTGAGAAAATGAATAAATAGCTTATGCCATGAACGGAATCTAACCAGGAAAATTTTACCAAACATCAGAAACCACCACTACTACCTTTTTTCACCGATTTCTTTATTTTAGTTTATTTTCTACGCTAATTGTGCGCGCGCACCTGAGAGAGAGCGATCAGAGATGTAGTCCATGGCATTCAATAGTGAATACAATTTTCTCCTCTGCTAGGTTGAATCAATTGCAATTGGTCTCTTTATGTCTGATTTTTGTTCATCTTCTGTCTTGCATGGAATGAAGGTTGAGGAAAATGCTTGCAGAGCAGGGTGAAACCAGTCTATGCCGCGAGAAGCTGGTAAAGGTCTTGGAAGAGCTCCAGGCCCAAGCTGAGGTGGCTTTGTGTTTTGTAGGGGTGAAGCATTGAGTATAGAATATGCTTGTCTTAAATTTATTCTCATTATCTTGTAATTTTTTAGTGAATGCCTTCAAAATTTTGATAGAAATAGACATTAACAAGATTGTTGGAAAAAAAAAATTGTAAAATATAGTTGTGGCAGGACCTGTGACGTTCTCTCGGCATCAATAATGCAATTTGGTGGTGGTATTTGATAAAAAAATTGTGCCCTCATTTGTGCCTTCTAAGTGCTGGTGGTTGTGCAGACGTGTTACTGATTTTTTATGCTTGGTCCTTTGTCGTACTATTGGACACAGACGGTACTCCTACTAGAGCACCAATCAATCATAGTTTTTAAATGCCTCTTCCTCGAGAAGGAGAAGGGATCCTGCTTGCTTTTGATGAAAGTTGCTTTGTAGAAAAGGCTCATCTAAATTATAATCTATTCTTTAGTTTAACAACTATTTTGCCCAAAAGGGAAGCAGGTGAAACTTCGAAATTGAGACATGAGGAGTAAAATTTTGATATGGGAATTTTGAGAACAGTCGAGGTGATTAAGCACTACAATTACTGTAACCATTTCCTTTCTTGTTCCTTAAGCAATTCCATGGATTTCTCTATTTATTTCCTACCTGAAAAAGTGCGGAAATGGATCCATCGTTATACCCAAGGAAAAGTTTGGAAATCTTATAAACAAGGTAGTTTGAGCCCATCTCAACGGTACAAAAACAAAGCTCCACAACAAAGAAGATGCTATATGAAAATATTAGATAAGCAGCAATCCCCTAATCATCATCCTTGACAATTCTCTTCTGGATACCATTAAGAAAGCCCTTATTTCTAACTTAGATAATACATCAGCATGCATCTCGATCCCACATATTATTACAAATACAACCAACCAAACGCTACTACTAACAAAATATCTAATATCACCTCCATGCTGAAGCAACAACCAAGCTTTTGTCTTCCCACCCGAAGTGAAGTGCACCCATTTCTTCCTTCATCCCGTACCTGTCACAATACTGCCCAGTAAGTAATTCCCGGATCATATCAATCACATTTGGACCCATTGGACGTGAAGTGAAGCCGGCCATCATCATCCTTGCCCTCCATTTGCCTGCAACTTCATACCGCTCTATCCTCTCCTCTCCCTCACATGCAACGATGTTAACGATGTCCCGTGCCAGGCACTGCCGTTCAACATTCATTCGGTCCTGACTCTCCCTTGGGAGAGTTGCATCAAGAGACTCGAACACAGCTGAGTAGTAATTGTAGGCTTCAACAAATCGAGGTAAAAATGGGGCAGTGTTTGTGTTCACGTCTTGTTCAACCACAGTGACGAGTTTTGGATTCAGGCTCTTAACCATCCGAAGAAGCTGGTCTCGCTGGTTTACTGTCGACACGCTCTCATCTGGCATGTGGTGAAGCTGGAAGGCAAAGTTCACTATCAGTGCTTCCCCAGGCCGGCAGTCAAGCATTGATGGAGAGATGATTGAAGTCTTTGATGGCAAGGGTCGAAACTCAAACGGTACCCCAAATGTTTCTGCTAGCTTCTCCAGTCTTCGTCCAATAATTTCTAGGCCTCCAACAGAACGTTGAACTGACTCAGGGTCATCAACCCCAGTTAATCTCAAATGGGGCCGCTTCCCTGGCTGAGCGGCAATTGTTTGTATCAGTGTAATATATTGAGTCCCTTGGTTGATATCGAAATCTATTATATGGACTCTTTTCTCATCTTTAAATGCCTCTATCATTGCACCATTTGCTACCATAAATCCAAATTTAAAACAAGGGCACACCTCAAAGAGGATCTGCATGGCTGCAAGCCGGTCAGAAGAGGGGGGCTCTTTGCATTTTAGAGCATTGTAAAGACATTTACCAGAGGCAGCCATGCGAGCAGCAAGGCCTTCTACCATGTAGGCGGCAATCCTCTGAGGAGGATCCCCTTGGATTGAGACCATCTGCCGGAGCTCATTAATCATAACTGATGCTTCCAGAATGTTTCCATCTGCGAGTGCACCAGCACAATCCATCAGCAACTTTCTAGGACTCCTAGGAGATACTTGTGATACTTCCTTGTTGCTGCTGATGCTACTAAGGTTAGAATCTGTTGATGAAGATTCCTTAGGCGAGTCATGATGGAGCAATGCGTTCCGCACTGGGTCAGCCCATTCACCATCAATTTCCATGCTGTGACCAGAGCCAAACATGTCATCATCGTCATCGTCATCATTATCATCGAGCAATGCTCTTTCCAATTCTTGAAGCTTCAATCTCATATTATCTTCATCATAGTCTATTGGATCTGGGCTTTGGCTTTCCAAGTAGTTCAATTCAAAATTGGAACGACGGGCATCACCATGTCTGATGGACACCAAAGGAGTGCTAAACGGGTTTTGAGTGCTCATGGAGGCACCACGTTGGTGAAATGAATTTCCTGATATGCCAGAACTGGAAGGCTGTATAAGTTCTTCTGTTGGGGAGTCAAGGAAATACTTCTCATAACTTTCATTGCAGTAAGAATCAGCCATATATGTAATCTTATGCTTATCAGAACCAAATATTTGGGTGGACAAGCCAGGACAGTCATCACTTCCCTTTAGCGAATAGAGCTTTGGATTTCTATATGATGTGGCAGATAGCTCTGCAGACCTAACTAAAGACATAGTTTTCTTCTTACTTACTGTTGGGAGAAAGAAGGCAGCTTCTACCGTAGAACAAGTCCTGTATCGCAAACTCTCACATAAGTTTGACAAAGAAATTCTGATTAAACTCTATGGGTTGGTAAAACTAGAACAAAAAACTAGCAATTGAAGGTGCTATGTAGCAGCTGCCTGTATAACATGCAAATGTTAGATTACACTAATGGGAAGTGTAAGTATTTATAATTCCTAAACTGAAATATTCGCATGATTGATCAACCAATGAAAAGGGCTACCCAGAGAAAGGGTGCATTAGATCAGGTTACCTTGTTTATTTGCTGAAAGGATGAAAGGAAAAGAAAGTATTATGCGGAAACAACCCAACTAGTTTTGGCAAAAGAAAAAGAAAAAAAAAATTCTATAATCAAAGCATTTCCACACAAGTTTATAATGATAAAAAGAAAAAGATCTCTCCGTTTAATATGATACAAAGAATTCACAGAAAGGGCTAAGCAAACATTTTCTCTAGTGAATTTCTGGATGTAAGCCAACAAGAGTGTAGAAAAGTTCAGTAAAGCAAACATTATAAATAGGTATGAGGACATAATTCTTGTTGATTTTGAATCTACACAAGTTTAATTCAGAGTCCGGTAACAAAGTACACACAACTGATAAGTCTGAAATTAAAGAAGAAGAAAAAAAACAAAAGATGCAGTTAGTTCCCTTTTATCATATAGAACAAGCTCAAGGTTCTTTTCAAAAGCACAGAACAGCTAGATGCAATACTATTCTAAGATACAAGATTCATCAGAAAACACCTTGTTTAACATACTAACCTCAAAAGATCCTGAGGCAAAAATTTTCATTTAATTACCAAAAACAGAACACAAGTATAAAGAAACTAACAGAGAACTTTAACAATTAGCTGACCTTTCTAACAAGGAGAAAATTGCCAAGTGCTAAGAAAAGTATATTAACAAAACAAAACAAAAAAAGTTGTGCGCAATATTTCGACAATCAATCTCTAGATTGCAACATAAAAAAGTATGCTGTCAGAAAGAGATCTATGGCTAACCCAGTACATAAACAATTTGAAAAAAATTCAGGCAAACCCAAAGAAAAAAAGGGGGGAAATTGAAGAATAAGAAGAAGAACGCAAAGGCACATACCTGATGATGGAGGAGCACCTCAAGAGGAATCAATAGGGATCATGTCAGAAGTCATATCCTGTGATTAAGCGAATACCCAGATGGAGAAGAATATCAGAAAATTGGCTTTGAAGGAAGAGAAAAAAGCTTTGGTTGACTATGTGTTGTGGAATTAAAGACAACCCAAAGAACAAAATACCTATTTATTGCCGGATATACGTAAAAAAAAAAAAAAAAAAAAATTAAGACTTTGAGGTTGGGTAGGTTGAGAAGCAACAAACGAAAATAAAAGAAGCGGAAAAAACAACAAACTTGACAATAAATATAAATAAAATAAACGGCAGAGACCCAGATAAGGAAAACTTTTTAAGTGCTAAAAAAGTTAACGTGTTTGTTAGGAGGATGTGAGCTACCCGATACAAGAATCCGAAGAGACCGACAAGCCAAGACCCAGTTACAGATTAGTTAAATGACCATGGTAAAAAAAAAAGAAAAATCCAATCTTCTGGAATCTGGGAAAGTTTAAGAAAGAAATGTGGTGAGAAACTCACCTCAGACTCCTTCAAAGAAAAAGTCCTCCTTGGCTTCAATACAACTACCTTACTAAGAAAATACCAATCTTCTGGAATCTGATGAAGTGTGAGAAACAAAAGTAGGGAGAAACTCGCCTCAGGTTGTTTCCTTCAAAGAAACTTCTTTTCTTTTACTTTTTCCTTTTAGTGTGTTCTGTCTGTCTGCATGTTTATACCAACTTGTCCGACTGAGGTTGTTTGACAGTACAATGTCATGCACATACGGTGTGCAACTAGAACACCATTAATGGGTATTCTCCATTGTTCATCAGGCTATCCTGGCCGGTCAATTTCTAGACCAATCATCAAAAAGTTGACTGGTGGCAAGATATTAGACAATTGTACGGTGATAGGGGTGATAGCTGTAAATGGTTCAAAAGCTGGGTGGTGCTTAGTGACGTACTGGATCAACATTAACATTTATAATTGAAAATGAATGAATGGGTGGAATCATAGCACTCAAATGACAAAAAGTCAAAGGTTTTTTTGCAGGTTCCTCAACCCACTCTTCAAAGACAAATGGCAAAGGCGTGTTAGAAAATGTTCAAAGGCGTGTCTGTGAGACAATAATGAGTGGAAACAGGAAACGCCACCTTTTTTTTTTTTTTTTTTTTTTTTTTAATTAAAAGTTTTAATTTTTTAATCGGAAGCACCGCGCGCCTCTTGTCTTTAGAATTTTCACGTGTAACCGAGGAGAAAAATGTTCGGCTTGAATATAAATTTCATAAATTCTTTTTGGGTTAACTTACTGGATTCTTAATTATAATTATAGAAAAAAATTACTTATTTGGTCCTTTGGACAAGATTCCTAAAGTATCAAAAGTAAGTTAAAAGATAATTGGATAATTTATTTGTTTAAAATAATTTTAAATTTTTAGTGTCGGGCACTAGATGGATCGTTAGATGTACACGTTGATTTCGGTTACAATCAATCGTCAATTGACATATGACATAACCGATGGCTTACGCCGTTATAAAATTACAATTTTATGACCAAATTAAAAAAGAAGAAGAAGATGAAGGGTTGATCATTCGCTAGATAAATGGTAACTTTCACTCATAGTGAGGCATTCGACCATCCTCATCCAGTGAGATACGACCTCCCCTCAAAAGAAACTAAGAAGTTGAACAATCCGCCGTTCCTCTTTAAGGGGCTATTGCACCGTATAAATAATTGCTCTCTTATGAAGGGAGGTCACTTCTCATTAAGTGAGAGACGATATATATATATATTTTGAGTGCGAATAAGCGATTGGTTGCGATGTTGATATACGTGTATCTGTGAATCAATTGACGACAATGATCATTCCAGCAAGTTTTTTTTGTGTCCTCGGTGGTTTTCGTTTTCTTTGGCTGTGTTTTTTCTGTTTTATTTTGAGTGCCAGATCTGTGCGTTTCCACCGGTGTTATCCTATCACGCGCTCCGCAGCCGCTTCCGCCGTCGTCCTCCTGTCCGATTGTCACAAACGGAGGTCGCGTCGTTATTCCTTGACCGACGAGTGGCCTGCACGCTCTGGGAACTTGGTTCCTGGTTTGGCGCGTGAGGGCTGTGCTTCGCTCCTCCGATCTTCCTTGTGGCTGTTTGGTGGTGGTCCGTGGTGGTTGGGTGTTGCTGGAGTCTTGGGATATGGCGCGTGTGTCGCACGCGCCGACTCAGGCAGTGACTGGCCTTTTCCGGCGATGGCAGTGGAGTTTTTTGTTTGGATTGTATATTCTTTGTCTTTTCACAGTGTATCTTTGCAATGGGCTAATATTGTATGGGCTTTTAGGTGGCTTTATGCTAGACCAGGCCTCTTATCTTTAGTTGGGTTGTGCTTCATTGTATTGAGAGGTCCAATTTGTATGTTTATATAATATTAGACTGTTGTAATTGATAGCTGCTTTAAGTCGGGGTTTTCCCTGACTTTGTGGGTAGAGATTCTTTATCTCTACTTACTGCCATGGCCTTCAGCCTGTGTTTCCGTCTTTAGGGCGGTGTTAACACCTTCTGTTGCATTTATGTAGACCTTTTGGTCTCTTGTAATTTTGTGTAATCCCTTTTGGGACTTTTATCAAGCAATGAAGGTGAAGTTTACTGTTAAAAAAAAAAAAAAAAAAAAACTTAATTACCTCAAAGGATCTATATTTTTAATACCCAAAGAATTAGTATGGTACAATTGCAAATCACTTGCGAGTTGTGACTTTTGTTGAGGGCTGATTTTTTGCTCTCAGTCCTTGTGGCACAATCTCAAAGGCCACCTCGAACTTAACCATAATTTTGAGCCGAAGTTTCATTAAAAATTGATCCACAAGATTTTCATCAACTATCCTTATATTTTATTCAGCTTATTGCTCATATCAAACATGAAGCTTAAATCATTAATGCTATGCTTGTTTGGACGTAAAAAAAAAAAAAAAAAAAAAAAAAAAAAAAAAAAAAAAAAAAAAAAAAAGGCTTTTCGTTTTCATATTATAACAATTAATTGAAGAACCAAAATATGGGCTTAAGTGACAATTTCGACAGTGTAACAAAATATCTGTGGCTCTATTTTGTGTAAGAACCTCATTTACTTTCTGTAGGCGAAATTTAATACTAGAAAGAAACAATAACACACACATATATATAGCACGTATAATAGTCCATTGCCGATTGAACGTTTTTTTATTAATTATTGGAGTAGAAAACAAAAAGAAAAATAATTACTAGCTAGCTTGTTCTCTCTCATAGACACAAAATTAAATATATCTTCTATTTTCTTTTTAAAGAGAATATACCCTTGGAAAGATCTGTAACATGGACCCCAACGAGGTCGTTAATCATCTCCTCTCACAATTAAGGTCTTTTTTTTTTGGTTAAAAATCTACCTCTATGCTTTAACAGTTTTTTTTTCTTCTGGATACTACTAAATTGGGTTTTCCTTAATATATTATAGCTTAGTATAAGATTTTTAATGTACTCAAACTGCATTCTTGCATGTATTTTTAAAACATATATATGAGACGTGAAAATTACATATATTTTGATACGAGGAGTGATTGATGCACAACAGTTATACAACAACTGTTGTGCACCACTATAGAGATATGAGATAGGTCCCACGTAAGACCATGTGGTGGGATCTACCACATGGGATCTACTCCAACAGTTGCACAATTATTGCACAACTGTTGTGCAAAAATCATTTTTCTTTTGATACATGTCAGTTCAATATTATTCTTGCATATTCTAATATTTACGATTGACTCATTTATTACGAACCAAGACCGAGTCAAATTTATTAAAACCAACCCCGAGCTTGTATTAGGGAAACTACTACTGTTCATTTAAGAGAGGTTAGACATCACCCAACATAGACTAACAAGGTTCGTATTTAATTATTGAAAGGGAATTAATTTGACTCTTTTCCATCTGTAATGGGAAATGAATATTAGAAGTCATCAATCAAAAGAAAGGCAGTAGCTTAGAGCAATTATTATAGGATAAGAAAAATATCTAGGAGCAAGGATTAATTAGGGCGCATAACGACAAAACTTGTAATATTGTAGAGTTTTTCCCTCATCATCCTTCCCTAATCTTATCCAAATCGAGGGTGTACGTGGAAGGAACTGTTTGTCAGCTTCATATAAAGGAGAATTAGCGGTGAAAATCAGGATGGAAAAAGAGAGTAATTTAATTAATAGTTATTTAACGTCGGCATTAGGGGTTGAACCTCGGAAGATATAGTAACCAAACTTCTTTGTCCTATACGACGAATGCTAGTAACAGCCTAGTAAACCAGGCCTGCCGCCTTCTCTAACATTAACTCGACTAATTAATGCTACGTATCATCTATTTATTTTCTTAAAATTGATGTGGCTCTTAAAATTGTCATTGGATTAAAATTCAATAATGATCTATCATAAATTCAATGGTGATTTTAAAAGTCACATCAATTTTGAAAGGATAAATGAATGATACTCCATTAATTCACAACCTTATCTCGTTAAAAAAAAAAAAAAAAAAACTCACAACCCTATCTATAATGTTTGTTATTTTCTTCTCCTTCAACATTATTTTTTTAGGATTTTCTGGTTCAAATTCATCCAATTTTCTTTCATATTATTTAATTAATTTTCTAATATATGAGACTCGGAACAGATACTATCTGGATTTGTAGAACTATTATTGAAAAAATAATCAGATTCGAAGATACCTGGGTCCAAAGTCGGATATGAGGGCCCAACCCGACGAGCCAACCCAACCAGGTCATCTCAGTCATAAACCACCCCAGAGATTATCAAGACCTTATATGGCAAAACTCTCTCGGACTATAAAGCCTTGGATGAAAGCTTGTCTCAAAGTTGGAGCATCTTCGATCTAAAATTCATAGGACGCAAAACATCCTGGTATCCCAGATCTCGGGGTCAGACCATTCCGGGTATTTCAGGATGACCCAAGATCCCAGATATCTCGGAACCCCGAAAAATTATGGATATTTCGCTCCCAGACGTGCAACCAGAACTGAACCACGAACCCCGAACGATCTACATATTCGAACCTACATCGTCACTAACTGTAGATCCCCAAAAATTCGGGATGTGTGCAGAGTTATTCGGTTACATCCAAAACCTCTATAAATAGAACAATTTTACGGGCATTAAGCACACATTATCTCCTCAAAATTGCCCTGAATATTCTATCTCAAATTCCATCCTGACTTAAGCATCGGAGCGGGATTGTCGGCATCCATCGATGCAGTTCTTATTTTTTAGATCCCAAGAGAATGAGAACTCAGACGAATCGCAAGGTGACACGTCATCAATCGAAAATCTGTATCAACAACTATTTTGGTTAAAATGAAATGGTTGTATTCATAAAATGAAGTTAATTTTGGGTACACCAATCGGAATGGTAGCTGGCCTATACATGTGATATATTGATATATGGTCAATCTTCCCAACCCTGTTTGTGTTAATTAATCAACTCCGATCCCTGTGAAATTTATAAGTATTAAGTATTAAGTTTTAAGTTTACGAAATCTTTGGCAATAAGATTGGTTGGGCAATCAACTTATTGCTTTGGGTTTTGATGGGATCTTATAGAAAAAAGGGGAGAAGGTGGGGTTGGTCTGGTTATTGGGTCAACCTTGGTTGTCTTCACAAAAGAGAGACAGCCACGGAGATTGACGGTGTCCAACTTTTGATAGTTTAATATGCTATTATTGGATTTTTACCTAACAAAAGTAGAAAAACTGAAGAAAGGTTGGGAGAGGGAGAAGATACTTTTTAACTTCGGAGTTGTCTTGGTCATTAAGATGATAATATCAAGATCTGTATTGTTCATACAGTTGACCGTACCAGTCTTCAGTCGAGTACATCGTTAAAGACGAACTAAAATACAGTTGACCATACCAATCACCAGTCGAGTGCATTGTCAAATACGAACTAAAAGAAACACCGATAACTACTCGTCGGAAGAACCGGGTTGAGTGATACTTCTTATTACTAAGTACGTGCATTGTTGGTACGTAACAATTAGTGGGCTCTCTTTCGGAGTGGCACACTAAAACTTATATATATAGTTGATTGCATAACTTTTTCTCTTTTCTTTTACAATATATTTTTTTTTTTTTGAAAAAGTGTTCTAACTTTACATAAAGATAAAATTGATTTTGTGTTTCTAGATGTGTTTTATAATTGGATTGCTTGTTAATGATTTTGTTTTGAGGAGAGAAAACAAAATTCTTAACGATCGATCAGAAATGAGCAACAAGAAATCTATGATAATTTTGTCTTGGAATTCCTAATTTTTGAATGGATTTTGTATGAAATGTATAACAATATACTCTAATGATTTATCTAAATTTCTATTTAAAATGGTTAATCAAAAGCTAGCTACTTTTTCTATTTTAGCTAATCACTTTTCAAAAACATCGTATACCCGCTTATCTAAATTCTTTCTTTATTCTATTAAAATAATTATTTTAATAATTTTCTATTAATTTGGTTTATAAAAAGGGAGAGAGGGATAAATAAATGAATAAAGAAAGATAAGGAGGGAGAGAGAAAGTAATCAAAAATTAATCCATAGACCTATAGTGCTTCCCTTCATTTGGGTGAGCATTATAAATGAAATGCAAAATGTATTTAATTAGTTTAGGGAACTGGATGAATTTTTATTTTTATTTTTATTTTATTTTTTACGGATTTCGTTAGTCATTTTACGTAGAAATTTAAAATGCATAAGTCATTATTGTGAATATTCTAAACAAAACTGTGTCTTACAAGTTAGGCTAACATATATAATTTTGGGACTATAAGTATTTTGACCTAATAAAATATTATGGTCGTCATGGAGCAAATGTCTCGAGTCAAAATCATATAATTTGGACCTTATTAAATTTACAAAACGAAGAAGAAAAAAAAAAAGAAATTAAGAAGAAGAAATGAAAATTCTTGTACCTTAATAAATGGGTTTTTATCTGTAAATGCAACTGTTGAAAATGCTTAATGAACTAAACCACTTGCAGTTAGGCCATCCATTTGGACCATTTCCATAGAGTCTTATTTATTTTTATTTTCTGGTTTTTGATGAATAAACTATCCATAGAGTGTTGGTCCGGATTGGCCCAAATGTTTGACTCTCGTCGAAATCCGACCCTGATCCATGGGTACTAATTACAGATGACAATGGGCTAACCGAACTGCGATGGGCCAAACAACGGGCTTAACATAAAGAGCTATACTAATCATGGGCTAATGTTAAACTACTAAAAAACCCGAAAAAAAGAGCAATATCTTTTACAAGAAACTACTAAACACTAGGCCCACTTGGGCCCTTCCACCTAATTAAGGCTCAAAATACCAGAAACACATTTTAAGGCTCAAATTTCTAATTAAATGGATCAAAGTCTTAATAAAAACTTCTCTAAAACTTTTATTTAGAAAACGAATCAAAATTCAGTTCTTCGAAGAAATTTCAAGAACATCAATTTTTTCAAAAATCAATACAATTAATTATTCACTTTCCTACATCGGTGAAAAAAAAATCACCAATTCCAAAAATAACTTCACCTAGGGAATTTCGGCTAGGGGAAAATCTTCCTTTGGCCGAAAATTCTAGGTATGATTCATTTTTTTTATAAATCTTCATGGTAGAAGTTTTAATAAACTATAGAAAACTAATTCTATTATTTTATCTTAGAGGCAATAACGATTAATTATTTAAATAACCACAAGAATTTCGACTGGAGATAATTCTCCAGTGCCATCGAGGCCTATCGTGACTGATTTCTCAATGGGTAGAGATTGCTATATACCGTCACATCTAGATAGTGATGCAAAATTTGATTGCCTCCCCTTATGCCCTAATTTATTATCTTTAATTATTTTTATTTTCTCAATGATTTGTCTTTATAACCCCGTACATTTAACGCTTTATCATTCTCTCCCTTGTTTTCTATTTTTGAAAACATAAACATAAACGAACGACTCAAAACACAAAATATTCAAAACTACTTTCACTCTTACGTGATATCACGACAGTTTTTTCAAACAAAAAATAAAGAAACATATTCTAAAAAAGTAAAAAGCATTAAGAAATGGAGCCAATTGGCTTATTTTCTTTTCTCTTATTTATTTTTTATTTTTCACCTTCACTTGTTGAATGTGAACCAACCAAAAACATAAGCCAAAAAGAAGAAAAATCAAAATAATAAATTTGCCCACAACATGATCCGAATTGAAATTTTCATTTGTATATATAGGATATTTCAGGCAGTGAGCTTTGGCTCTAGCTAGTGGCTTCTTAAATCGGGTAGTGATTGGAGGGAGGCACTTGACCGGCTTTCTCCCCCTACTTTTGAATAAACAAACCCACTTTATTCCAAAATTGATATTTTTTTTTCTTCAATAAAGTGGATTTGTTTATTCAAAAGTGGGGGGAGAAAGCCGGTCAAGTGCCTCCCCCCAATCACTACCCTCTTAAATCTCCCCCCTTCAGAATGAAGTGACAGTACTGGAGGTTGTATATTCAAAATTGCTTACTAATGTATGTAAAATTTATCATATTTCCATATTTTTTTTAAAAAATTTTTAGGGGTAATTAATTACCTTTTCCCCATAAACTACCAACTTTTGCGCATAGTCCCCACAAACTACCAATTCGACCAAAATAGAACATTCAACTACCAAAGATAACCTTTTTCCCCCCTTCCGTCAGTCAGAGGGATTAAAACAAACGGTTAACGGGTCACGTGAGGGGGAGAAAATATTGACTTTAATAGTTGAATGCTCTATTTTTGTCGAGTTGGTAGTTTGTGAGGGCTTTGCGCAAAAGTTGGTAGTTCATAGGGGGAAAAGGTAATTACCCCTAATTTTTATTATCATGCTTAATTCGCAAAAGATCCAAAAGTTATAGTTTTTGTTCATGTCTAGATGTATTATAAATATTGCATTGTTGATTGGCTTCAAGAACTGGTTGGTAGGATGTCACGTATGATAATTAACTGTCCCAACTTCCTATACATAACACTAAAATAGTCTTGCCAACAAAACGTGCCATATAGTTACATTGGAGCAAGCAACCATGACCAATAATTTTCTATATGAAAACCCAAAAAAAAAGGTTAAGGAATAAGAGATCGACGTCCCCCATTGCTTATCTGGAAGGCGGCGTAATTGAACAATATTACCTACTTTGATTTGAAATGCCAACGTTGACATCCCATCACAGTAAACAACCAGCTAGCTAATGGCAATGGATTATGCATAATATTGGGTTTGCGATATATATTATATATATACAGGAGGAATTAGTTGAAATGGCATGAAGAGCTAGGTAAACCCAGAATAGCCACTTTAATCCTCAATTAGTATATAACTTGGCCGGTGTCTTTTGGCTAGCTGGTCAAAGTTTTGTAGTTTAGACCGCTTTGGGATTTCTCAATTTTTATTTTATATTTTTTTAACACTTATGTTTCGTTTGATTCGATGTTAAATGTTTTTCGTCGTAAAATATTTTCAACGAAATAATTTTTTGGCGTTTGACTCTTACGTAAAAATTACCAAAGGAGAAAAATCACCGGTGATAAGATTTCATCACTGGCCAGCAAGATTCTAGCCACTTTCACCGGAATCTGACAACTATTGCCTGCAAAACAATCCGGAATCGGGTCGATGCCAGAATCTGAAAATTTCTGCCGGAATCCGGCAACGTTCGGCCACTGTCGCCAGATTCTGGCCAAACAACGGCTTTACTGGCCAGACTCCAATGACCGTATTCCAGAGAAACTGGCCAAAAATCTGATCCGCTAGAATCCGACGGTGGCCGGATGTTGCTAGATTCTAGCAGAAATTTTCAGATTTCGGCAATCGGATACCAAAATTTGGAGACCCTTGGCAGTAAATTCGGGCTACCAACAAACTTCAATGCCCGGCGGTGACGGATTCCCACAAACGTGAGTGGAAGAATGAAGAGTTTAAATTCAAAACCGTAAATTTTTTTCCAAAAATTAAAGAGAAAATAATTTTCGTTGATCATCATTTTCAATTACACTAAATATCAAAAAATATAAAAAATATTTTTTAAAACATATTTTACGCTCAAACAAACAGATCAGCATTAATGTAAGGCCAACAAATAATGACGTAGTTGATCGCACTACAAATTTGGGCCTGACTTTAACCTGATCGAGCCAGCCGGATGACTACTGGATTGATATTATCAACAACAAATATCTCAAAATTTAGCACGTTCGAGCGCGTTTTACGACTTTGTAATTAAGAGTTGATCAGATTAGACACAGTAATTAGATAAAGTTTAGAGAATGTTCGTGACCCATTTAAGAGGTACCTCAAAGGTAGCTGAACTGTCATTATCATATACCACTACTAATGTTAATTTAGAGATATCTCAATGGAGAATCGGCACGTCGTTGTTTCTGAAACGAGAGATAAGAGAAACCCAATGAAAAGCAAGCTAACTGTACTTGATCCAATTAAAAACACAATATCTTTAATCATATTTAATATGCGGTAGTTCTTGTAAGCATGAAAATACAAGAAAAGTCCAACAAAAAAATTCTTATGGGTTACTTCATCGTTTTGTTGGATAAGTACACGTCATGATCAATTGGGAAAATGGGCTAACGTAACGTACCTAGAAACAACGTACCCACGTTCAAGACAATAGTTTTTCTGTTGTCTCTCACATGAAATATTCTTCATTTCCAAGTCCAACACAGCTAGGGTTGTTTTTTTCTTCTGATAATTAAGTACCAAAGGGTAGAGTCGTGAAGGCATATATTTTGAGAATAACAAAAGAGGCAAGTTTAGTAAAGCTGGAGTGCAAAAAATAAATAGGCACTGTTTGGGTGGGTGTGTGTGTGTGAGAAAGAAGGTGGGAGGTGAATAGTCAAAGTAGTTTGTTGCATATTTTCAGTGCCTGTTGATGTAAAAGAGAAGAGAGGGTTGCTTGGGAAGGTGAGAGAAAAAGGTATATTATGATTTTCATATAAAGACATTTGAAAGAAATTAAGGGCAAGTAATTAATAACAGAAACACTTTGCAATTACTGTTAATTGAAAGCTATTTGGAATCCTTCTACATATGCTTGCTGCACACAACACACCCATGAAACACATGGAGAGAGAGAGAGAGAGAGAGAGAGACTTAAATAGGTATTCTAATTATTCCAACGGTCCATTTCTCCGTTGGATGGATCGAGATATATATAATACATAGGTGGATGGAAGGGTAATTGGTATATGAATTGTGCATCTCAAAACAGCGAGAGGCAGATAATGACTTTTCAAGACTGATGTAACAAAATTCCACTGAAGGTTTCTTGGAAAGCTTGCAGCTTCAACAAATTAAATTAAAAGAACCACTTTTAATTAATTAATGCGACGCTTAAACCTAATTATTGGTATATATATATATATATATATATATTTCCAAATTTTTTAATTAATTAGTTGGTTTAATTTGATAAAATAGTATATGGTACCTTATTGCAAGAATTAATTGGTTTGGTGCATGGGTTGATTAAATAAAGATATATATTAATTATATTGCACTAATTGTAAGAATTAGTTCAACAATTAATGTAATGTATGCAAGTTGGGATCATAGCCCTTAATTAGTGGTTTGATGACAATTTGGTATCATACGGACACTTTGTCCTCTAGTTACAAGAAAATCATAAAATAGCAATTTAAACTTGTAATAATTAAGTTAATGGGTAAGAAATTATGTTGATTCAATGATATTGGATGCATGTGAATATATATATATATGTGAATTATTCATACATGTATGTGAAAGTCATTAAAATGCATATATGTTGCCTATGGATTAGAAAAGTCCCAAATGACTTTCTCATTAAAGCAATTTGCTTTTTTGCTAAAAAGAAATGAAGGAACCAAATTCTATCTAACATCTCCAATAATTATGCTGCGGTCATTTTCAAATTTTAGATATCACTTCAATTTGCCCACTTTCTCATAAAGTTTACTTTGTCAAATAAATTGAATAATCCTCCTTACATCCATTAATTTAGATACTCAGATGTTTCGTTAAAATAATAATAATAATAATAATATCAACTATTATTGGCCGGATGAGTTTATGTTCAGTTTTATATATATATATATATATATATATATATATATATAGGAGTCAATTGAATTCTACATGACTTAATTGAGAATGCCAGCATATATTTCATATATAGGAGTAGTATTACTTCTTCTTCTTTTTTGTCTTTTTTTTTTTTTTTCTAATTGATAAACGGGAAAGGATCAAGTAGTATTCTTATGCACATGGTTTCATTGCTCACTCAAGGTTCTAAATGCGAATTAAACTAGAATTTTTATTGCAATAAAAAATGATTTTCAATGCTTTTGAGAAGATTGAAATAAAAAAATGCAGGCAAAATGGAAAATATTGAAATGAGACAAGTAGTCACTAGCTAGCAAAATCTTACACTAGTTGTTCACTACAAAAATAACAGTATTTTTGGACGGTTTTAAATTGTCCAGAACAGGTAGGGAAAATAAATTCTGGACGTTTTGGGCAAAACCGTCTGGAATTCTAGATGGTTTGGCCCAAACCATCTAGAATTAATAATTAATTTTTTATATTATTTTCATTAATAATATAATGATTTTATTTTCATTTTCGTCCAGAATTGACAGAGAAAGAGAGAGATCTAGAAAGAGAGATTCGGCACCCACGCACACCGGTCAGCGACAAAGAAAGAGAGAGGAAGGGAGATTCAAAAAAATAAAACCTATCTCCAATCGGCTTTGTACAATTATCATATGATGACTAGCCCAAGGTTATCATTAATTACAATTCATTTCACTATAAATTATAATTGTACTTTACGATTTATTCCATTATACAAGAGCTCATTGCCTAGCTTCTTAAAATTGCATTTGACCCATCCATGAAATATCCATAGTGAAATAAAGTCAAAATAAGTTACTGTCACTTTATTCAACTACATCTTAATTCCTCGAGTAGTAGAGTACATGATTTAATCTCTTGATTATTTTTATTAAATTTATCTCAAGTGGATATTTCATATCTCTTAAAGAGATTATAGATTTCATCTTGAGAAGTAATATTCCCACAATACTAACTACGCGTTCACCCAATACATTGATGTATTGACTATATAAGATTTTACTCCTCATTATATGTGTCAAGGTGACATGCATACACTTCACATTTGAGTTTATAGTCTTCTCAGTCAACGCCATAAACAGCTAGTCATGAGTTTAATTATTCAGGTGATAGTAGTTTATAGAATAAGAACTCATAGTAGCCTATGTTAGTTCATTGTATTTCAAATAAACCAACATATCAATCAGAATGAGTAATATTAGGAACCATTTTTTTATCCTTCCAAAATTGATGTGGCTTTTAAAACCACTATCGAATAACAATCCAAATCCAATAGAGATTCATTATAAATCCAATGGTAATTTTAAAAGTCACATCAACTATGGTAGATAAAAAATGGTCGCTACCATTATTCCAATCAGAAGTCTCTACTTCCATGATAAAGATAGATCATCATGATTGATATGTTACAATTTTATAGATAAAATGTCCAATTTTATTGTCGGCTACGAACTAAAGCTTGAGTCACAAGAAAATTGCGATTTAGATCTTCTATGCATTAGGGTGCGTTTGAGATTGCAATTTCGTAGACAAAAAATGCGATTTTAAACCAAATCGCAGAAAATAAATCGTTTGGGAATTGCGTTTTTAAAAAATTGCAATTTGAAAACGCAGAAAATCGCAACCAAGGGGGTGCTTTTTTGAAAACGCAGAATTTCAAAGACTAACCTGCGATTTTAAAAGCCAAACTGCGATTTTGCCAAACGCTTAATTGCGTTTTGAAAAATCATTTTTTCAAACCGCACATTTTAAAATCGCTATTTTTTAAATCGCAAACCCAAATTGACTATTAATCTCATTAATATACCTAAATCACATGCAATGCAACTTAATTAATTGTGGACTATATATGTATATATGTCCAATGTTCATTAAATTTTCAAAAATTAAAACTCCTTCTTTAATAATAATAAGTCATACAAATTGTGTTTTAGGGCACTAGCTATCTCTAACATTAATTCACTGGTCTTTTTTTTTTTTTTTTTTTTTTTTTCATTTTTTCTTTTTGTAAACAAGAAATTAATCAAGTTCTTAGGTCATTATACTCCAAGTGTACATCAAGTTAGCTGTGGAAGAGTCAATACAGTCTGCTTAAAGAATGGTGCCTTGATGGAGATGTTTCTAGTACTATGTGAAGCCAAATTATCATCTTGGGTCTCCAATAATAATAACCATTGATCATAATATGTGAATGAACTTGTGACCTGATAGACCAGTACTGCACGATGAGGTAATACGGTTACCCAGAACCAACCTATTATTGGTGGCCATGGTCCAAGTCATTCCAAAAATCAAACCTAACATATGTATATATATATATATATATATATATATGATCAGGATATCCGATCCAGTGATCCAAAATTTAGTTTGATCAAATGATTTAGATTGACTAATGAATTGGACCTTATTTCCGTTGCCCAACTACAAATCCCCTGAGAAATTTAAACACAGAAAAAAGAAATTCCGTTTGATAGGATGGACCTAGCTGTTGGATTGACACGTCCACCAATTACAATTAGATACCGATTTTATACCAACTAGGCCAGTGATGTATAGTTTAATTGATCATTAATGCTGATGTTAATAGAAAAGCTATTGTAATTAAGCATACTTAGATGGGAATTAATTAAGAAAGGTTGTTTGATTTCGTGGGGTATGAAATCTTAATCAGTTAAGAAACACAATATTAATATTTATTCATAAAATAAACATTTCCAATATTTTTTATTAATTATCTGACTTGCCATCTGCATGGAAGTATGGAAAAAGGAAGTCGGTTTACCCATACTTTTCTTGATGCTGGACTCGCACGGCATTTGGTTAACCCTCGAACCTGTCAAGTTCTCATTGAACCCATGAAGAAGTCCCAGTTAAAATCTTCTTCAATTCAAAAATTAACATGCATCAATTTGTTGACATTTTTATCCCTTCCAAGCTAGCCTTGAAATTTCTCTATAATTTTGTGTATTTAATTCTTTTCTTTCTTTCTGGATCAAAATAAAATCCTTCTGGAGATATGTTTATAACTTTATATAATTGCATTGTGGCTTTCGTACAAGCATGTTTATCAACTTATTTGGATTTGATCAGAGGTCAACCCTTCTTTTATATCCAGCTAGCTAGGTCTTTGACGATGGCCCAAGAAGCAGATCGACGTACTTGGATTTTTTGCAATATTAATTTGTTTTTTTTTTTTTTTTTTGTTATAAAGTTGGGTGCCGTAAAAAAAACTTGAGCACCTATAAAAAAGAAAGAAAATGAAGTTTTAAGTATTTTATAAAAAAGAAAATAAAGTTAGATCTTAACCATTAAAAAAAATTACGGCAACTTTTTTTATATACGAACCTAAGTCAAATCCGACCAGGGAAAAAAAAAAAATTCAGGACAATCAGGTTAAAATAGGATGTCATATATCTAGTTTGAGGAGTAATGCTACATATCACTCTCTTGTCCTCTTTTTGTCACCCCAAAATTGATGTGGCTTTTGAGTAGAAAATCAGTTTTTTTCTTTTTTCTTTTTTTTTTTTTAAGTCAAAATCAGTTCTTTAGTACTGTAAATCTGAACCTAAATTTTGCATTTTTGCAGGTCATAAATCCTTTTGTTTGGCCAAAGAAAAAAAGAAATAGTCTGATCCTAGTTGTTAATTACTACGTACGTACATATACTTATCTGTTGCACTATATATATACATGGCACATGTGGATACATTAATAGCTTGGCCGGACTAGCTTGCAGCAAGCATTATCTTCTTGACAAATCAAGGTACATGACAACCTTAAGATTACTAAACTTCTTCGACTAATTAATGCAGGAATACCTAATTAGTCTATCTGCCAGATAATTAAACGGCTTCCACTGAGAATTGCATGATGATGAGCAAAATACAGCAAAGTTTAATTAATGACATATTAACTAGCTAGTGCCAAAAATGAGTATATTCCTCGTTGACGAAAAATATACAACTTTTATGTGGGATATTACGTATTAAAGTTTACTTTTCGTCATGAATCTGCATGTGACAATTAACATACGGTGCCTGCACCCATTGAGCTAATGTTAATTAATTATATAGCAACCAAGAATATGGTGTTGAGGTATCCATGGCGTCTCCAATATCCCTTGCCATATATTGTACACAAAATATAGTTAGCAATTCATGTTGGCATGTCGGGCCGGATCTATTTATGCATCGACCAGTTTCAAACACGAATTTTTTAATTAACGAGTCAAATCCTTCAACCTTGATACGACCCATTAATATAAACGGGTGACCACACATAACCCGTTTAATAAATAAGTTGTTGATTTAGTTGACTCAAACACGACCAGTTTGACCCATTTAATTTCAACCTATATCTGATTTTTTTTTTTATATATATAAAAATAAAAAATCAATTTTATATAAAAATGAATTTATATAAATTTTAGCCTTTTTGGGGTTTTATTTTTTCAATTGGAAAAAAAAAAAATCTAATTTCATTTATACGGGTCACTCATAAATTAAGCGAGTACTTGACCCTAGATCAACATGTTTATTAAATGGGTCAATTCGAACCTGATCATAAAAAAATTTAATTCACTAATTTCTAATTCGGCATATAAGTAATTCAAATAATGACTAATTAATTAATCTTAAACCCCAATAATTAATAAGCGAAAGAAAAAAAAGGAAACGTCTTTGCACTAGGAGAAATGTCCCTTTAATAAAAACTAAGAGGTGCTGGGTTTGATTTAACGTAGTACCGTGGCTTAGAGAAAGAGCAGTTGGGAAATTAAGAGAGAAGTTGAGGGGCGAATGAGAAAATTAACAATATAAAGGGAAAGGCGAAAGGGGGCATTGGCTCGATCTATCTCTACAGTCTACACATTACATATGCATGTAGGCTTAATGTGTCGTGTAAAACCAACAAAAGTGACTTCCCATCCACAACCCTAAACCAAACCTCCCCCACTTTCTTATTCTGTTGCTGCTCTTTTCTTCTACCCCTATGTAAATTAGCTTCATCTGGACTTCTCTTTCTAATTCTCTGCGTTTTTCTGGCCTGTCCGTCGCCAAGAAGAAATTCATTTCATTCTCACACCTCTAACTCGATCGGTTACTTCTATTAATTCTTCTTCCATGGACGATTCTGGAGCCGGTTCTAGTGACGATGCCAAGAGTAGTACTTGTCCACGTGGACACTGGAGGCCCGCCGAGGATGAAAAGCTCCGGCAACTGGTGGAACAGTACGGTGCTCAAAACTGGAACTCGATTGCAGAGAAGCTTCAAGGAAGATCGGGTATGCATATGCATGATTTAATCTTGGATCTTACTAGATTAGATTCGATCAACGCTTGGACCGGAGACTGAATGTTCTCTTGGACAAGCTTGATCGTCTTTCTGATCATATTAATTTAGGATATGATATATGATATTTTAATTTCTTACATCATGACCCAGAAGAAAATTCTATGTCAGATAGTACTCTAATAGGTTTTCTGCTTCTTCTTTTTTTGTTGGATAAATATGCAGGGAAGAGTTGCAGATTGAGGTGGTTTAATCAACTTGACCCTAGAATAAACAGACGGCCGTTTACGGAGGAGGAAGAAGAAAGACTTCTTGCGGCTCATCGAATTCATGGAAACAAGTGGGCTTTAATAGCGAGGCTATTCCCGGGTCGAACGGATAACGCCGTGAAGAACCACTGGCATGTGATAATGGCAAGAAAGCAAAGAGAACAATCCAAGCTATGCGGAAAGAGAAGTTATCAAGATGTTTACAATAATGACTCTAAAAGCTCTAGTAATTTCCACGAAAGGAAAGCAGTATCATCTCAAGGAGAATTTAGCTCAAGAAACCTTGGGTGTGAGAGTAGCGCCAGATTTTTTGAATTCCGAAACCCCAGTAAAGAGAGGATATTCGCGGATTCACCTTCCAGTACTTGTTCGCTTTCTTGGAACTTTGCATCAATGGCAACTGTGCCAAGCAACTCACCCAGTTCTAATCACTGGGTTTCGGAGTACTCAAAAAGTAGTTCATCAGATCAATATGATCTTTGTAGGTATCATCCAAATGCTTCTGTATACGGCGGCTATCGGCGAGTTTCCGCCGCTACATTTGGACGTCCAAACTACACCAAGGTTGTCCCAAGTCCCTTTGGCTACCTTAACCTTGGTAATCATGATTACGAACCCAATGGAAGGATCCGGAGAGATTTAGTGAGTTTTTGCGATAACTCGCCGACATTAGCGACGTTGAGGTTGCCTGCGGAGCAAGAGCAAGGAGATGACTCTATTGATCAACACAAGGATAATATCCCCTTCATTGATTTTCTTGGTGTGGGAATCTCTTCTTGATCACAAGAAAGCCTTTTTATTTAACTTTTTAAAATATTTTTATATATATTAATTATGGTTGCAGTTTCACTTCTTCATCTTATGACGGACACTAAATATTGTTGGCATCACATATATATGAGCTGGTTTAGCAATTTTGTAGTCATTTCTATTTATTACATCATATATGAATGTGACACCTATATGGAGATTACAGCATGTTAGTAGCATCTGTTTCAATTCATTTAGGTACGGTTAGAGATTAATTTGAAGATGATCATACAAAATTTTGTCCTAAAAAGTCGTACAAGTTCTTGGTTTCATTTTTTTTGCCCTATTAATTAGTTAGTGAAATTAGTAATTAGTTGAAGGAATTAAGAATATTAATGATTCTTGTGGCCTGATTCAGAAATTTTTGGAGACAAAACAGAAAGCTGATGGAAATATGTAGCTAGATTTTGATTAATTAACCTAGCTAGCTCTTTCAACATGGTGCAATTGGCACATGTCGTTTTTCCTCAATTAAAATGCAAAAAACAAAAATGTTTAGCTGCTCTAGCTAGAAAGTTACATATATAACAGCTAGACAGGATGAGTAATGCTATAAGGAGTACTAGAGTTCTCCTTGTGTCTTTCCCAATATCATGTAGTTTTTAAAATCATCATTGAATTTGAGATGATCATTATTAGATTTTGATCCAATTGTGATTTTAAAACCCATATGACATTTGGAAGGACAAAAGTCCGGCCTTGTTATAACATTACTCGGCTGGGATTGATGAAGATGTCCATCATTGTTGGGGTGCAACAGTGCTGCCATGCTCACATGCATGGCTCATATATAGAACATGTCTTGCAAAGTGCGATTTCGAATACTATAAAAGGTTTTGGCTTCTCTTACTAAACTCCAATTAATTTCAGATGCGATAGTCAATTGCCCGATCCAATGATCATAAAATTAGTATGGTTAATAGTCATTATTCTTGTTTGAAGATAATTCCTCTTTGTCGGCCCATTATATTGCCGAGGAGTAGGAAGAAGGCAACAGGGAAGCTTGCATCCATTCCATGCAATTGATTCAAATGCAGGTTTGGCTGCTCTCCCTGCATGTCTTGATCATAAAAGGCATATTATATATATGTCGGTGTGTGTTTGTGGAATCTATATATATGTCATTGAATGATCAATTTAAGCTGTCTAATTGGTGGGGGCAAAATAGCTGTTGCAAAACCTCTCCTCCTAAACTTATCTTTCGTAATTTACCAAAGCATTAGCAAAGGATTTGATGGGTGACATTATTATTCTTGAGTTGCAACTACCTCTTCTTCTTTTCTTTTTTTTCTTTTTTGAATTTTTAAGAATCCCAATCAAGAAACGGTCAATTACAAACATGGTAGCAAACATTGACATTATAACTGTAAGGGTATTTTATTGTCCCACGACTTTTTTGAAGATTCAATGCGTTCCAAAAAAGAGAGCAACACCAAGACTGCAACTCAATGGACGTGTGGTATCAATCTTTTTCGAGTCTGACACTGCAACATTTTCACAAAGTCACGGCAACGTAAACCAATAATAGCTGCTCACTTCCATGGAAAGTTTCAAATGACCCATAATCTTCTAAAACGTTTGAAGTGAAGAAAACGATATTGCAGAAATATATATTTTTGGATAAAAATATGTAGACCGTCTGCGAATCCATTCTCTGGCTGCTTTAGCCTGTAGGGTTTCCATAGTTTTTGTATTGCACTCACTCGTTCGATCAACTCTTGTTTTGTTTTCTTTGTGGATTTTTTTTTTTAATATTTTCTTTTCCACTTTAATGCCTTTTAATTGTCATGGGCAGCTCAATTGCTTGACTAATTTAAAGAAGATCGATTAGCTTACACAAGAAATGTTAAGCTTTTGCATGCATGTAGTCATGTCTGCGATTTTCTTCTGATGCCATATTCATGGCATCATATATGTATATGCATGCATGGCCGCCATATTTGAATATGCCAAAAGAGTAGAGAGAGTACGTCTCTAGGCTGTTGATGAACTGGTGTAACGTACAATAATTTTAACTTGAAATATGAAGAATATTGAAGCGTTAAGAAAAGACCCGATCTGCATGTGTTGAATATGAAACGCTTTCTTGTCAGAAAGGGCAAGAAAAAATTCCTGTTTTGATCCATGATTGTATATATATATATAAAAGAAAAAGGAAATGGGCAATCCTGTTCAACTTTGACGCCCCTTCTCTCTCTCTGTTTATTTACTTTTTTCTTTTTTTTCTTTTTTTTTTTGTAATCATATATACCAGGGTCATATATATCCAATAGAAATTACCTATAATCATGCAAGCTAGGGTTATCATAATGCAGAACTCGGCTCATTATAACAATTAATATGTTCACGTACTTTCAATTAAAAGAATACTTCCCTTAATTGCAATGTCAAGTTCAACCATAAAGAGGGAGTTCAACTCATGACCAGCCGAACTCTGATAATATTTCACATAATATATAGGTCAAGAATTTAAAACCTTATCTGGGAAATAACCTCTTTGGAACAACCCCAATTAAGCTAGATTTGGTGTAATTCGATCGATACTATAAATCACATTTTTATTTCACAACTATTTTACGATGTTGACATTCCATCTTCAACCAACTCTTATTTTTTTATTTTTTATAAAATTTAATTCAATAATTAATTGAGATTGTCACATGAGCATTATATAATAATTATAAAATAAAAATATAATTTCTATCGTTATATTACTCTCCCTTGACATGTGTGAGACGAAAGGAGTACATGTGCGCTCAAAGCTACTCGCGATGAAGGCCCACACTACAAGAAGCAGCAACATTTTCTAGTTGTCGCTAAAACTACATTTAATTCTTTTTTTCTTTTTTTCTCTTTTTTTTGGGATAACATAGTATCAGCGATGCCTCGTTGCTAATATCTAGGCAAGACTTTTTTTTTCGTATGCAGGACGTCATGGGAAGACATTAACATCAACTTTTTTACTATTCATGACACAATTAGCGATGACTTCGATAAGAACTATTGTTGCTAAAATTTCGTTAAGGAGTGATTGGTACACAATATTATTATGTAAAAATCATTTTTCTATCCTACTATAACTACTAGTGATGATCGCAATCGCCACTAATACTAATATCTTGGCTGGAATTTTTTTTCCTCATTTTCAATGGAGCAAGATGTCACGGGAAAATATTAGCGGCAACGCGTCTATCGTCACTAATAGATGAATAAAATTAATATTATATATGAACTCCATATTAGCAAAGACATCTCGATCTGCCGTCACTAATGTCTTAAATAAAATTAATACTAATATCTGAAATCCATATTAGTAATGACACGTTATTAATATGTTAGCGAAAACATGTTAGCCGTCGCTAATATATTAGAGATGACATTTTGTTCATCGCTAATATCTTAGATAAAATCAATATTAATATATGAAATCCATATTAGAGATGACATGTTAGCTAGTCATTGCTATTTTCTTAGATAAAATCAATATTACTAATTGAAATCTATATTAGCGACGATACTTTCATCACCATAAATGCCTTAGAAAAAAAGATTAATATGTGAAATCCATATTAATGATGACATATTATTAATATGTTAGCGAAAATATGTTGGTTGTCACTAATACTAACTAATACATTAGAGATGACATTTTGTTCATCGCTAATGTCTTAGATAAAATCAATATTAATATATAAAATCCATATTAGAGATGACATGTTAGTCATTGCTATTGTCTTAGATAAAATCAATATAACTAATTGAAATCTATATTAGCGGCGATACTTTCATCATCATAAATGGCTTAGAAAAAAAAAGTATTATTAATATGTGAAATCAATATTAGCAACGACACATTGATCGTTGCTAATGGATTAGATAAAATTAAAATCAATATATAAAATCTATATTGGCAACGAAAAGTGCCATCGCTAATACTAACATTTATGTTGTCGTTAATACTATGATTTATTTTATTCTTTAATAATATACAAGATATAAACTAAAGTTTTAACTGTATTTTTAGTAAAGTTTTGTCATTTTATATATATATACACACTATTTTTTATATAACAACAAATATAAGATCTTTAATCCAAACTAATAATTCATTGAAACTATTTCTTTAAGTTTAAAACTCGTTTGTAATTTTTTGAACAATCATTTTAAATACAAGTATTTTTCGAAAGCTATTCAAAGGGAGGAATTGTGATTTCCACACCCACCTAGAGGTTTGCAATTAATAAGAATAACAATTATAAAGTATACGTGATAAATTTATGTTTTTTCTATTACTTTTTAATTCATTTTTCATATATTTTATGCAAGTAAATATTACTTGATAGATGCAGGATATCCTCACGTGAAGGGATATCACCTACTAAAATTTTGTAGCGGAAACCAACTGAGGGGTATGTATGAAAATCTTTAATCATGCACATTCATCACTTAGAGCACTAGTAGCAGATACCCTACAAGTGGTTTCCTTCCCTAAAATAAGAAAAATTTGAAAAAAGTTAAAAAAAAACAAGTCACAGCAGTTACCCTATTTTAGGGCTCCCAATCCCTTATTTTAATAAAAACAAATTTCTCTCTCCTCTCTCCTCTCTGGCTTTATCCTTCACGCATGAATCACAAATCTCTCTCGCTCTATTGCTTCTCTATCTTCCAACAATGGCTAGCTCCCTCTCCCAAAGACGCAGGTTTGAAGAAGCTTGAGTTCCTCTCCCTCGTCTCCAAGGTCTACATGGAACTAGAAACGCATCTTGGGTTCGGTGACAAAATCCTCGCCGAGTTCATCACTGACCTGGGGCGGAACGGTGCCGAGATGCTCGATTACTGAGAAATCTTTACTGGGAACGCCAGTACTGGTAGCACACAAATGTTCATCTAAAAATGCTTGCTGCGTCGTCTTCATCTCCTAGTGCTAAACTTTGTCTTAACGCTCTGGCTTCCATGCAATAGTCCATTTCTACATAAAACAAAATACGCTTTTGGAATAATTTTTTTTTTTTAAAAAAAAGTGAAAGGTAAAAATATTATTTTAATAGTATAGGGAAAGATAAAGGAAAACTGTTGTAGAATGTATTTTTATAGGGAAAGAAAAAATGGTTTGATTCCCTAAAGTTTTACTAAATTAGGAAAAAATGGTTAGGTGTTTGCTGCTAGTGTTCTTAGATGTGTTATTGAAAGAATATTTGGAGTTTGGAAAAGTAGGTGGAAGATATTGAATAACATGCCGAATTTTCCTTATGATAAACAAGTACAAATTGTGGTGGCATCTTTGGCTATTCACAACTTCATTAGGAGTGATGCATTGAAAATTTTTGAGTTCCAGCCATATATATATATGATGCTGATGAGGATTTGCTAACTGAAAGCATGGAGAACGAGGAAGGACAAGAAGAATCAAATTGAGTTCCAACCATATGATGATGATGAGGATTTGCTATTTATTGAAAGCATAGAGAATGAGGAAGGACAAGAAGAGTCAAGCAAGCAACAATTCAATTAGAGACATCCAATGAAAATGCTATTAATAATATTGAGCTCTTGACCGTATTGCTACACTACTAGCTTATGACCCGCTAATGGGGTTGTTTTCTACTTTGTGCTTATAAAATTCTATTGGGCATGTATTTCTACTATTATTTATATTATGGAATGAAAATTTAAGAAGACACTAGTTATTGCGTAACATTCATAAATAAAGGCAGTAACGTTATTCAATTTATTTGAAGGCCCTTATTAAAGGATTATTATTATTATTATGAACAGTATTTAAAAGCATCAATCATCTGGATCTAATATGTAAATGTACCATATATTACAAAATATATATATATATATATATATATTTTAAGGCACAAAAAATACAAAATGTTGGACATCTACTACATGATTTGAATTAAAAGTACGAAAATAAACTACTACAAAAAATTTAAAAAAATTCATATTGGCCATTTTGATATCAAAAGGTTATAAAAATAAAAAATAAAAAATAAAATAAAATTAAGCATCCTTTTTTCTTCTTCTTCTTCTTCTTCTTCTTCTTCTTCTTCTTCTTTTTTTTTGTCATTTTCATCTTCTAATTAAAAGAACTCTTTTTTTCTTTTTCTTTTTCCTTTTTGAATTCAGACATAAGTCTCAATTGAAATAATAATCGGGAAAACTCCCTTGGTCAACACATACAGAGAGTCCATGACCGAGTCTGGAAAAGACTCAAGTTCTGTTAACAAGTACCGTAAGAGCTTCAAAGCATTTCAAACATGTAGTTAATATAGTTACTAAACAGCTAAATAACTTTTCAGTAAGAGAGCTTTTTGGTAATGTTTTAGAAATAAAATATTCTATTACCCACAACAATTTCAAACATATATGCATTAAATATAGATATATATGTACGTGTTATATTACATAACATGCTAATATATATCCAACCTATCACATGCATCACCTTTCATGTCAAAAATGAATAACTAATTTTTTATTATATTCCTAAAATAGGAAGAAGAAAAAAAAAATAGAGAGAAAAGAAGAAAAAGAGCTGTAGAAGATGAAGAAAAAAGAAAATCCAATAAATGGAACACAAGATACAATTTTCTATTGTAATATTTTTCTCAACTACTGTACGTTTGTCCCCCCGTCCGCCCCAAATCCTAAAATTTTTCATTTTCATAAAAGGGAAACATGCATGAACAGGATATTGGCAAATGTAACGTGACAAACTAATTACATGACATAATCTCCATGTAATAATTAATTGATAAACTCATTTGGTTAATCCAATCTAGCTTGTGACTTGTCTATAGTAGAGGCAAAGGAGTTTAAGGAGAAGAGAGAATTGCCTTCAAATGCTTCAACAGTATAAACTCGATCGTAACCTCGGCAGATAGCCCAAAAAAAAAGAAAAAAAAAGAAGAGAGAGAGTAGGGAGAATCCACAACCAAAATGAAAGTCACAGCGAATCCGTCATTAATCCCTACCCCTTTCCCAGCAAAAAAAAAAAAAGGAAAAAGAAAAAAGAAAGAGAAGAGAATAAATCTTGGATAAATCTTTTATAAAATAATACTCATATATAGATTTTATTTTATTTTAGTTCTAATTTTATTATGGATTTGGAATTCCGACTTGCAAAACAAGAGAATATATATTCAATAATCACTTGGGCTCCACTCAAACAGGCCACTAATGACAAATAATCAGACAACTTTTGCACAGTTACAAGCCCACCATGTAGCAGCATACAATTAGGCACTCTATCATACACTGCTTTAATTAGGGAGCCTCACATTAATTCCCAAAAAAAACAAGTACGCCCTTTTTATCCCTAATACTCTCCATTACAATTTTCTCTCCATAATACTCTCTATTAGCTTAAGCATGAGAGTAATTTCCGCCGGAATACCCAACAAGCTGGATCTTTGTGCTTGATTCCGATTCCCTTCTCAAGTTGTATGGTCCTGAGCTTCCGAGGCCCTAACATACACAATAGTCTCGAGCCTGAGCTTCACTACCAGCTCGGTGGAACCCGAGCACCACGCAGGCTTTTCTCATCCCGACCACGTTGCAGAGTACTCGAGCAAGTGCCCACCTCGATATCATAGTGTTAGGATTTGGGCCGAAAAGGCCACAAGGCCCATAAAACTGTTCCAAAGCCTGTTCTTATCCAATATATATAAAGAGTACTTGAGCTATATGGCATATGGTATTTTGCCCAAACTTTGGCATTATAAATTTATAAAATATGCGGTCACGGCATGAGTTCTATGAGGTCATGTTAAGCTCAGTCCCCTTTTTGCTAATACTCTAAAAAAAAAAAAAAAAAAAGGGCGAATATAAGAAAGGAGCGTCTCTCAGAGCAATGTGGCCCATTTAGAGCTCACGGGTGGCCTCATGAACTAGACCTAAGCACCCGTGAATAATTAAAACAATTTTTTTTTGGCAGTGCAATCATTACCAATTTTACCATAGCGGTAATTATTCTATGTAATATCTCTTTTACTTTGATCCTTATAATATCATATTTAATTAGCACATTTATTAATTTTTATAAAATTATTAGGCGGGTACACATGAGATATACAAATAATATTTTTCCATTGAAAAGCACAAACAGCACTGTCTTAATTTGTTCCCCGCATTTATCGTGTAGTTAACGGTGAAATTCCAACATGGTAGTTATCGTGGAGTTGTTGGGCCCAATTTTAGTCACTAAAAACCTCAAAAGCCACCAATTTGTCTTCCGCTTTGTCCCCTTTTTCAAACAAGCAGGGACCTCCACTGCTTAATCTTTTATAAAAAGGTTTCATTAGCCTCAGTGCTTTGCACTCTCAAGAAAAGCTTGCCTAGCTCCCACTCTTCAGCTTCAGCCTTCCTTAGTTAATAGTTACCAACTTTCCTTTGAAATGTCTCGGGGAAGAGGCGGTGCAGCTCAAGCCATAGTCATGGCGGTTGTGCTTCTCTGCTTGCTGGTTCACTTGGAACACGTCCATGCAGCAACCTACACGGTTGGAGACTCGGGCGGTTGGACCTTTAACACTGATAGTTGGCCCAAAGGAAAGCGTTTTAGAGCCGGTGACGTGCTCGGTAAGTTTCTTTGCCACGTCGTTTCAATTGTATACATAGCAGTCCGGTAAAAAGCATTACACGTATAACTTTGCATAATTTGTGCATGTTGCAGTCTTCAATTATGATTCAACAAGTCACAATGTTGTGGCTGTGGACCGTAGCGGCTACAGCGGTTGCACGACTCCAGCGGGTGCAACAGTGTACAGCTCCGGGAAGGACCAGATAAAGCTGGGGAAGGGACAAAACTACTTCATCTGCGGCAATGCTGGGCACTGTAGTTCTGGAATGAAGATTGCTATTAGGGCGGTGTAATGTTATGGCTGAGGACTATCCCTCCAAGAACTAGTTATATTTATTAATTAGTGTTAATGATGCTGTTAGATCATGTAATATTATTACTCGCTAGTGTGTGCACTATATATATATATATGGCTAGAGTGTGACTACAAAATATTGGTACTGTGATATGGCTTGAGTGTGTGACTAAAAAATAAAAGATGAATCATGGTCTCTTGTTGCTATATGATGATGATCTATGTACTTTGGCTAATATTTTATGCTTAAGAGCTTTGATTAAATTGGTTTCTTGAGTTTCGAATTTGTTTGAACGGACTTTGTTTGGATTTTTTGTTTTTATGGTTGGTGCTACCTTTCCTTTCGCAAGGTTTTAGGTGCCATCATATCATTGGCCCATTGCGGTGGATCAGGCCAAAAAGAAATAGAAAATAAAATAAAAGGAAGAAGTGTTGGACATGATTACTGGGGAAACGAACAAGTTTTATTGGATTAGGATATTCCTCTTGAATTATTTGTTCAAATTCTTTTAAATTGGAATAGGTAATTGTGAAAGACTAACTTGATCGGATAAGTAGTTGAACAATCCAATTTTTATTTAATCAAGTGAATCTTATAAGTTGTTTCTCACAATTACCTGCCCGAATTCTATTAATAGATATGATCTTTTACCACCTCAAGATACAACTCTTGACCACCTTACTCATATATTAAAGTAATTCCTAGCTAGTTTTAGGGTTTTTTTTAAAAAAAAATAAAAAATAAAAGTTGTATCATATCTCTTCTCCTAAATACAAAGAAATAATTTGAGAGAATCTAATTCCTTTTATTTGCGGGGCTAATTTGGGCTAAACGACATGAGGTTGGGAACAATAATAGGGTCGGATGCCCACTGGCATGGGCCATTTGGACGGACTATAGGTGGGCTTGTTTAGAAACTTTATTGTTGGGAGTGGGAGATTGAAACATGGGCTATATCTACTATCTCGCACACAAGAGAATGAAGGTCTTCTTCTTCCTTGCACGACAAAGGGAACTTGACAGAGAATTGTGTGGTGGTGAGCAACTATGGCCGTGAGCGACCAAACTGCAGCACAGATTACTGCATTTGCGGTGAGGATGACACTGATGGTGGCCGGAACTGAACGAAGAGGACCACCGTAAGTTCGTAACTGACGGTGGTGTCTGACCATTGACCAACGAAAAACACAACGGGAGGAGAACGGCAGCACGTTTTCGGACCATCGAAAATGTGTGAAACTACCACTCAATAGGAAAAACCCAACAAAGATATTACCAAAAGAAGCTTGCAACAGAAACAAGGCTTTCACTACAAAAAAAAAAAAGGTGTTTTGAGCCCTTTTTTTAAAGTCGTTTTAAGGCCTAAAAACGGCTCTAAATGTTTTGAGCCGTTTTTTTTGAGCCGTTTTCAAAATAGCTCAACAGATGAAGTATTAAAGTCTCGTTTTGAGCCGTTTTTTACTAAAACGACTCTAATTTGAGTCGTTTTAATAAAAACGACTCTAATTTGAGTCGTTTTAATAAAAACGACTTAAATCAGTTTAAGCCGCTTTTTAAAACGGCTCCAATTATTTAGAGTCGTTTTTTCAAAAACGGCTCAAACCGGTTTGAGCCGCTTTTTTAAAAACGGTTCAAATCGGTTTGAGCCATTTTTGACAAAAACGACTCTAAATAATTGGAGCCGTTTTAAAAACTCTAAAACGGCTCTAAATTTTTCTTTTTAAAAAAAAATATTAATTTTTTTAGAGCCGTTTTAGGGACCCTAAAACGGCTCTAAATTTTTTTTAAAAAAAAAAACATTAATTTTTTTAGAGCCGTTTTAGGAACCCTAAAACGGCTCTAAATAAAAAAAAATTTACAAAAAATTTGGAGCCGTTTTAGAGACAAACGACTCTAAATAAAAAAATTAAACAAAAAAAAAAAAAAAAAAAAATCAAAACCCCTTTTATGTACACTATATACATCCAATGAAAAATCTCTCTAGTCAGGAACACCAATGAGTTGGACTAAATGACTACAACCACACGCAGTTAACAACAAATGTTAACAAAACACCACAGAAACAAAACTCTGCCATGGCCAGAGTAAAAAACACCAACAAACAAATTCAGAGAAACAAAGAGGAAAAATAAGACTAAGGAGAATCCGGAGGAAATCAAGGGGAGGGAGTCGGCTGCTACAGCGGGTTCGCCGAATCTGGGTCACGAGTTCGCCGGATCTGGGTCACGGGTTCGCCGGATCTGGGTCACGAGTTCGCCCATCTGGGTCATGGACGGGCCGACTGGGTCACGGACGGGCCGATCTGGGTCACGGACGGGTTCGCCGATCTGGATCACGGGTTTGCCGGATCTCCTCTTTGCTCCTACCGGCGGCATTTCTCCTAGCTCCCAGCTCTCTCTCTCGAACTCCCTCACTCTCGATCTCTCCTTCTCCGTCTCACCCTCTCTCAGACTCTTTTCTCTCTCGATCTCCATCTCTCAGTCTCACCCTCTCTCAAACTCTCTCTTTTCAAACTCTCTCTTTTCATATCCCTGGGTTCAGGTGAGAAGAGGAGAAAAAAGAAAGAAGAAAAAGAAAGAAGAGAGAAAAGAGCAGTGTGGACGTGCCAGCAGACTCATTTTATAAGAGAGAAAAAGAAATAAAAAATTTTTGAAACTGTTTGAAAACAAAATGATGAGGGGCGCGCGGGACACGAAATTTTCGTGTCCCGCGCACCCCCCTCCAAAACGACTTGGAGTTGTTTTGGGAGAAAACGACTCCAAGTTGGAGTCGTTTTAGGAAAAAAACGACTCTAAATTTGAGTCGTTTTTGCCTAAAAGGGCTCCAACAAAAATAATTTAAAAAAAAAATAAAAAATTTATAAAAAATATATACAAAATAAAAATAATTAAAGAAAAAAGGAAAAACAAATTAAAAACAAATTTTTGTTTAAAAATAAACTGAAAATTATAAAAAATAAATATATAAGTTGGAGCCCTTTTGGGTGAAAACGACTCTAACTTAGAGTCGTTTTGTAATAAAACGACTCTAACTTAGAGTCGTTTTAACCCAAAAGGGCTCCAACTAAAACAATCTAAAAAAAAAAAATTAAAGAAAAAAGGAAAAAAAAATTAAAACAATTTTTTGTTTTAAAAAAAAATTAAATAAACAAACGAAAGAAAATTAAAACAAGTTTTTATTTTTATTTTTTTGTATAATTTTTTCTTATCTTATATATATAAAAGTTGGAGCCCTTTGGGTGAAAACGACTCTAACTTAGAATCGTTTTGTAAGAAAACGGCTCTAACTTAGAGTCGTTTTGTAAGAAAACGATTCTAAGTTAGAGTCATTTTCACCCAAAAGGGCTCCAACTAAAACAATTTAAAAAAAAAAAATTAAAGAAAAAAGGAAAAAAAAAATCAAAACAATTTTTTGTTTAAAAAAAAATATTAAATAAACAAACGAAAGAAAATTAAAACAAGTTTTTATTTATTTATTTTTTGTATAATTTTTTCTTATCTTTTATATATATATATATATATATATATATATATATATATATATATATATATATATATATATATATATATATATATATATATATATATATATATTAATTTTAACAATTTTATGAAGGGTATTTTTATCATTATAGTGAATATTAACATTTTTTGGTAGTTTGAGGGGGGTTATTGACACAATTGGTATTACCACGATCGATCGTGGTACGATCTATGCGATCGATTGTGGTAAGATCATGTGATCGATAGTTGTACGATCTATGTAATCGATCGTGGTAGGATCTAAGTGTAATCAATCATGGTACGATCAATGTGATCGATTGTGGTAGGATCTAAGTGTGATCAATCGTGGTACGATCAATGTGATATATCGTGGTACGATCAAGGTGATTGAACGTGGTACGATCAATGTGATGGATCGAGATACGATCAATGTGATGGATCGTGGTACGATCTATGCGATCGATTGTGGTAAGATCATGTGATCGATAGTTGTACGATCTATGTAATCGATCGTGGTAGGATCTAAGTGTGATCAATCATGGTACGATCAATGTGATCGATTGTGGTAGGATCTAAGTGTGATCAATCGTGGTACAATCTATGCGATCAATTGTGGTAGGATCATGTGATCGATCATTGTACGATCTATGTGATCGACCGTGGTATGATCTAAGTGTGATCGATCGTGGTGCGATCTAAGTGTGATCGATCGTGGTACGATCAAGGTGATGGAACGTGGTACGATCAATGTGATGGATCGAGATACGATCAATGTGATGGATCGTGGTACGATTTATGTGATGGAACGTGGTATCATCGATCTAAGTGTGATCAATCATGGTACGATCTAAGTGTGATCGATCGTGGTACGATCTATGTGATAGGTCATGGTACGATCAATGTGATAGGTCGTCGTATGATCAATGTGATAGGTCGTGGTATAATCTATGTGATGGACGCTATGTGATCCATCGTGGTAAGATCATGTTCCATCGTACGATCTATGTGATCGATCGTGGTATGATCATGTGTGATTGATCGTTTTGATCAAAACGGCTCAAAATTATTTCAAGCCGTTCTAACCAAAATGGCTCTAATTAGAGTCGTTTTAACCAACACGGCTCAAATTAAAGCCGTTTTAACCAAAACGGCTCTAATTAGAACCCTTTTAACCAAAACGGCTCAAAATTTTTTAGAGCCCTTTTAAAAAGGCGGCTCTAATTTGAGCCGTTTTAAGTAAAACGACTCTAATTAGAGCCATTTTAACCAAAACGACTCTAATTAGAGCCCTTTTAACCAAAACGGCTCGAAATTATTTAGAGCCCTTTTAAAAAAGCGGCTCTAGTTAGAGCCGTTTTAAGGAAAACGGCTCTAATTAGAGCCGTTTTAATTAGAACCGTTTTCCTTAAAACGGCTCTAATTAGAGCCGCGTTTTTAAAACGGCTCGAATTAGAGCCGTTTTTGTTGAAAAGGGCTCTAATTAGAGCCGTTTTGTTAAAACGACTCCAACAAAAACGACTCAAAAAGCCTTTTTTTTTTTTGTAGTGTTTGTGCGAAAGAGAAAAAATGGATGCTCTGTTTGCAAGAGAATATTCTTCAAACAGGAGAGGGACCTTCCGAGATCGTATCTATTTTGTATACCTAGTTAAATTTTCGCTTAACATCCTAAAAGTTTAAGATAATAAAAAATAGGATTAAATATTTTATTCTTATTTGAGTTTTGACAAGTTTATTTTTTGATATTTGAGTTTCAATTTGCATTATAGATTGTACTTCAGTTTTGAAAAAGACCGAATTGATACCTCAGTCAAGTTTTCTGTCCAAAAACTAACGGCCCACTACGTCGCTGCCGCTTAGCACCACTAGAAATACGACACATGTCCTTTACGATATATCAACATCCACATAATTGTCATTTCTCCCTAAAATCAGTAAATGACGTGGGTATGTGATGTAAAAGTGTTTGGGTGATTTGGCAATTATGTGGATGCTGATATGTCACAAGGGACAGATGTCGTGTTCATAGTAGTGCTAAGTGACAATGACATGACGGACCGTTAGTTTTTAGACGAAAAACTTGACTGAGGTACCAATTCTGTCTTTTTCTAAAACTGAGGTAACATGTGATGTAAATTGAAACTCAAGTAGCAATAAAAGTATGTAACCCTAAAAAATAATAAATTTGATCATTTTTTTATTTTAATTTTATAGATAAGTGAAAATAAAATATAAACTAAAACAATAAATTACAACATAATAAAGCTAGACAACCCAAATAAACACGAAGAATGAAAGTACGCGGAAACCAGGGGCAGACTTAGGTATTTGTCCCCCCAAATTTTGTTAATAATTTCATTTAGATACCATTTTGACATGGAAGGCTTGCAATATTTATGTATTCGTCCTCCCTCAATTTCTGTCTTTGTCCCCCCTTCACAGAAACAGAATAAAAGGCTAGGCTTTTTGAAAGGAAAAAAACAAAAGACGTATCCTTTTTCATTTTGAACTGAAAACGTGGGCGTGGTTTGATTTTTTTCAAGGCAGAGAGTATTAAATAGTTAAAATGAAATGTAAGTTCATTACAAGTGGGAGAGTGAAACTTGTAATTTGATTTGATTTGGGATTCCACGCCCTCTCTCTTTTTTTTTTTTCTTTTTTTCTTTTTTTTCACACCGACCAAGAAGGGGCAAAGCAATGAATTGATGGCTATGACATTTATTTTCCAATTTTCCTCTTTTACTTTTCAAATCTTAAACTTTTCATATAAACTCGTCTCAAAATCTCTCCAAGTCTCCATCTCAAAGGACCAAACGAGCGAGAAATGGTTTGAAAGAGAGAACGATGAACGACGATTCACCATGAACCTCTCGCGCTAAGGACAACTTGCGAGCACATCCCAGCCTTTGTGGTTGAATCAGCTTCCCACGTAGCCATGCCCCAACTGGACCTAAATTGTGCCAGTGAACCCAAAACGTCAATCATTTGTGCATCATTCTCTTTGTTAAGATCTTAAGTACCGTCCCCCTACACAACAAAACCTAGTTCCGCCCTTGGCGGAGACAATGCATCCGAAGACGCGGGTCTAATGAGTCTTGGCATGGATGCTAAAAATCCAAACCACCAGTTAAGGTGGTTAAAAAGTGATAAAGCTCAAAGGACCCGAACACCGGTTGAGTAACCATTACAAAGAAAACAAAGAGGATATATAAAACAAGTAGCCCATAAATACAAAAGTGGTAAAATAAACAACACAACACAGCATCGACTGCAGGAATGTCCTCTCTTCTGCCAAAGACTCTGCAGATTGCCAAAATCCGCCAACAACAGCAACGAAGGAAGGAAAGGGGAAGGAACATGGCCTCCAATCGTTGGCGAGTGAGAAGTACTCGCTGGCGCGTGCATTCCACGCTCCATGAGGGGAGATCTGGAGGGAATGCAGCTGCCACGTGGCAACAATTTTTTTTTTTTGAGAAATGCTTGGCTTTATATATATATATATATATATATATATATATATATATATATATATATATATATATATATTACTTGTCACGTGGGTAAAATGATCTAGAGTTATATTTTGAGATGGCAAAATGTATTTTTCCTTATCAGTTACGTTGTGTCCAATTTATACATAAAAACCATGGAACATATCCCACCAATTAAGTATTATATTGAAGGTGATTGATGTTTTACATCAAAAGTATCGGCTTGCGCATAAGCGGCATGACACATGATGCTCACTTTTCATATTTGTTTGGTCTTCACGCGGAGTATACCACGCCCAGTTGATTGATTCCTTCTTTCCTTGAGTACATATATCGCCTGAGTAATGCTACATGTCATACTCATGTCCCTCTTGTGTCCCTCTAAAAATGAGGTGGCTTTTAAAATCACCATTGAGCTTGTGATTGATCAAAATTGAATTTTAATCACATGGTGATTTTAAAAGCCACATCATTTTTAGAGGGACACAAGAGGGACATAGGTATGACGTTTAGAATTACTCATATCGCCTAGGCCTATATTTTCTCTTTCTAGTCCTAAAGGTTGTTGATCTTTTACTATATACAATACATGCAAAAATATATTAATATCCATTCTATCTCTTTTTTTTTTTTTTCTTTTTTTTTTCTAATTATATTAATATATCTCTAGTGCCGAACCAAATCGACAGAGTAACCCAATTAACGAAGTTGACTTAGGTTTAGATCACAATAAAAATCAAAAAAATCAAAAATATATATATATAACCCAACGAAGTTGACTTAGGTTTAGATCACAATAAAAATCAAAAAATAAAATATATATATAGAGAGAGAGAGAGAAAAATTTGTAGGTTCCGATTTTTGTTTAGAGATATATTTAGTGTCATTCTCTTGCATATACTTTTTTTGCAAATTCATAACTAAATTTGTGAAATCCAAATATAATCTGATAAATTCAATGGGGAATATGCACATCTCTCTAGTATAAAGATGGACAAGAGAAGTGTGAAATCAAAAGTTTCTCTTCAATTAAAGGAGATTAAAACAATAAAACTAAGAATCAAAACAAAAGTGAAATGATGAATTGGCATCTCCCCCTCCCTTTTCTATGTAAAATCGAATAGAAAATTTTGTGAGAAAGTATCGAGGGTACTATAATTGTCATGTCAATTTGTAACGGATTTATAGTAAAAACTATAATATTCATAATAACACTCAAATTTGTAAGTTTGTTACACATGACTATATTGTCTATACACATGCCAATTTGTAAAGGATTTATAGTACAAATTATGAGAAATGCTAGATGTACTAAATTTTTTACTAAGAAATAGGTATCTAGATGATGTGGAGCTTATTCATTGGTAATTACTCGTAGCACTTTTTTTTTATTAATTGTTTTGATTATCTCCAAAAATAATATTCATATTATCTTGATATCCATATCTTGATAAAAAATTTGATACATCTAACATTTCTCACAAATTATAATACTCTTAATAACACTCATATTTGTAAGTTTGGTACACACGATTGTATACATAAATTGCCCATTTAAAAAAGGAGCAATAAATAATAATAATAATAATAAGATAACTTAAAAAAAAGAAAGTCAAAGAAAATTGTTACCTCCGCCAATTTGCAATATAACAAACTAATTAAGCTAGTACATAAGCAAGTTACTTTAATCCTTGGAAGGTCCGTCTGGTGTAACAAAAAGACAGAAGCCACTCGATCTGATCAATACGTTCGTTCTTGATATTATTTAGGCGCTCATTTTATTTTATTTTATTTTAACCCTTGGGATTTTTCTTTAACTTTGGTCTTAATTTGTTCACGGTTGGAGATATCAGTGAGCCTCTAAACCCTTCATCATACCGAAAATTAGATATTAATGCTGGTGTTAATTGATAGACCCATTAGTCCAAAATTTATACTAAGAGTCAGTAAACCAAACAACAATATATTATTATTTTTATTTATTTTTCCCTTTGCTTATTTTGTAGTTCGCATGCAGTTTCTAGTTTGTATTTTTGCCTTTAGGTAACCCAAAAAAATAAATTTGTTTAAGGTAGAACAAATCTTATCCAAATCATGTCAGCTTCCATTAATTTTTTATTTTATTTTATTATTCTCTGGGCATTTTTATATTTACATTAGTTGAAGCGACATTCAACCGCGCAAAAGCTCTCCAATTGGTTGAATAAATATAGATAAAATAGAGATAATTTATGCAGTGGTTTCACACTAATCGAAACGACACTTATGTCATAAGTCATAAGTCATTTATAACTCATAAGCTTGATTACAATTAAGAGATATTTTGAGCCGGATAAAAATTTCATACAATTTTTTTAAATTCTCAATTTAAGTGAATTTAGATCGTTGCTTGAATCGAACCACGTAAAAAAATACTACATATAAAAAATGTAACATTATTTATGAGCATTGAGTATATTTTCATTATATTATTACGTTTTATGTTGTTAAAAAACTTTAAACAAAAAGCTTTAATAACATGCCACATTTTTAGTAAGTAATATTTTTTAAATTATTCAATATTAAAAATGACATAAATTTAGGTAATTTGAGTTAGAATTGAAGTAAATCCTCATCCGACCGATCCTTTTGAGGCACTACACCGATCAATATCAGGCTATGGGTGTAACTTATTACGGTGATCACTTAATAGGAGATATTTGCCACACCGTCCTGTATTTTTCAATGAATATATGGAGGCTGGAGACAATTTATGGTGAGGCGCACCTCTTTCAGGAATAATGGGTCTTCACCCCTTAATATATATACCTGTTTTTTCTTCCTCAATTAATACAAGAAAAGTAGTAGAAGCTTCCTATATATAAGAAAAGTCAAAGTCCATTTCTTACCTCCCTTATTACGTCAAGACTCAAGACCCATTCTTCTGTAGCTCCTCCATAAATTCCATATTCTCCACCTTCTTTAATTTCCAACAAAGAAATCCATTGATCAAGAAAGGAACCATGGATAGAGAACAAGAAGATATGCAGTTTCTTGGGTTTTTTGGCATCTACCGAGAGGCCAGCAAGATCATTTTGTCATGGAGGAAGGTGTTCGCCCAGATCACCCTGACCTTAATCCTCCCTCTGTCTTTCATCTTCTTGGCTCATATGGAAGTATCGGATCTCCTCTTCTCAAAGATCATTCACAACGAAATGGCCGTCGATGAAACCCGGGCAGGCACTCCCAAATACAACAAGCTCTCAGACATCCTCAAGCACGAATTGGTCACTTTTTACCTCTTCAAGGCTGCATACTTCACCTTCCTCCTCATCTTGTCCCTCCTCTCCACCTCCGCCGTCGTTTACACTGTCGCATGTATTTACACCAGCCGTGAAGTAACTTTCGACAAGGTTATGAGCGTTGTCCCCAAGGTCTGGAAGCGGCTTATGCTCACCTTCGTCTGTACTTTCATCTTCTTCCTCGCCTACAACATAGTGGCAATTTTTATATTCATTCTATTGGTACTTTCCCTTGAGCCAAGCAAATTTATTGTTGCCATGTATGTTCTAGCGATCTTGTACTTTGTGGGGTTTATTTACATGACCATGGTTTGGCATTTGGCGAGCGTTATGACTGTGTTGGAAGACACGTGTGGCATTCCTGCCATGATCAAGAGCAAGGCACTGATAAAGGGAAAGACGGGGGTAAGCACAATTATATTTTTGAAGCTCAACATTTCTTTTTGGCTCATACAATTCGCATTTAAGACACTGGTTGTTCGTGGTGAGTCATTGGGCATGGTCAACAGGGTTTCCTACGGGATTATATGTCTGTTGCTGCTTTTCCTGTTGATTCTCTTCGGGCTTGTCATTCAGACGGTGATCTATCTCGTTTGCAAATCCTACCACCATGAAAATATCGACAAGTCGGCCCTTTCGGATCACCTTGACGTTTATCTAGGAGACTATGTTCCTCTGAAGACCAAGGATGTTCAGCTTGAGCAATTTGATGTTTGAAAAATGTATTTTATGTAATCGCTAGCTAGCCGTCGTCGTTATTATAATCTCGACATGGAGACATGCATACAATTAACGAATGGGGTTACATGTTTTACTTTACTTGCATCAATTATACACCAGTTTTCAGATATTTCTGCTCTTTTTTTCTTTTTCTTTTTTTCTTTTTTTGTGAGCTCCTTTTGATCAGTTGGTCGCCTGTTTTCCATTTCCAAAGGTGAAATTTCCCAATCTCGATCGTTCCTAATTAATTAATGTTTCTTAATTTTTGCCAACAGGCCGGCCGGCTCCCATTCCAAGTCAACGAAGCCCATATATATCAGAATTAGTCATTGGTCAATAGAATCCAACTACACGTATGACGTATGATAGGGGTTCGTTGACTTGGAATGGGAGTTTGGTGGCAAAAATTAAGGAACATTAATTAATTAGGAAGGAGATGGGGAAATTTCACCTTTGGAAATTGAAAACAGGTGGCCAACTATGAGACGATGAGCCCATGTATGTGACTTAAGGGCACGTTTGGTTATGCTTCGGCCCTTCAGTTTTCAGTAAGCCTTGTGGTCAATGAATTTGGGCCTCTTCGAGCTCGGCTCGAGGAGTTTTTATATGAATTCAATCAGCTCGTTAAGCCCTCTATTCGAGCTTGGCTCGTTAATTTGGCCCAGTTCGAACTCGCCGAAGAAAAAACAGAAGAAACATACATGGAAGGAGAATACTTTTGATTTTTTTTCTTTCTTTCTTTTTGAGTCCATGAAGTCCACGTCTAATCAGTCCTAGGGGTCTAAAGCCAGCCGGTTATAATCGGGTAACTAACCAACCAGTTTGGTATTCGATTGAAAATAATCGGTAATTAATCTTACCAGAGCGGTTACCGGTTTTAGAAAGTATTAAAACCGGTTATAATCGGTAACCGGGATAAAATAATAAAATTTAGAGTTTTATACTTTGGCTTCAATTTCAACTTAGGCCAACATTTTGGGCCAAAAATGTGGAAATATTTTTTTAAAGAGCTAAAAAAGTCTGAATTAAACCCAAAAAGTAAGTCCAATACCCAAATTAGGCCCAAAAAGCCAATTTTTTTTTTTAAATTTTAGCTACCGATCAAGATAATCGCTGGTTATTAAAAAATCGATTAACCAACTACCCCAGTTACTGTTACGGGTTTTAGCTAATAACCAGTAACTGTAACCGAATTTTCACCCCTAATCAGCCCCACATTGCAACATTTAGTCAAATTCTGTTGATAATGATCCACGGTATGGATCAATTGTCCTACTACTAGCACTAAAAATGTTGACTCTGAAGCTATTGTGGTAATAGGAATATCCAATATGTCACGTGCCATCTTAGAATAATGTGATAATTGAGGGTATTCATTTTCCATTGCTTTGAAATTCACATCTGAACTATCTTCACATATATAAATACATTCATCCACTTATACATCCGGCCATATCAGATTTCACAAGTCGAATGATACTAAAACTTCTTACAAAAGATTGAAAAAATGACCTACCAAAACCCTCCTCCGATCCCAACAACACAGGCAGAACTATCACCATAAGAAGTTTCATGGACATTTTTTGTTCACTTTGTCTTCCATGCAACAGCTGAATTATGATTCTTAACATGCTCAGTGGACATTTCTTTTAGGGCTTATACACTTCTTTATGTGTTCTATGGTTTACTTTCTCATTACTCATAGTGATAGGCACTCGAGGTTGGATTATGGCGTGAGATGAAATTTGAGTAGCTCATTTTGTGTAGGAGAAACCACAGTTATCAAGTTAAGGTAAGATCGAGAACACCACAATACTCCACATAAGGTAGGAGAATACCACAATTTGGTCACCAATTTTTCTCTGATCTCTCGTTAACAACCAAATGGTTTTTAAATAGAAATACAAGTAGACTTTTGACCAAGACTTTTGCCATCTACCAGCAACCACGCGTATACCTTGTCCCAAAGCGCTCTCTGTCTCTGTCTCTCTCTCTCTCTCTTGCTTGTCGTTAAGGTTTCCAACAACTCGACGACTTAACTGACCCTAGTCACCCTACAACCAATTAAGATTTCAAAGTAAATAAGGGGTTAGAAAAATTATAAAGATGACATGGACATGTTTGAATACTATTTTTTTAAGAGCACTTTTTTTTTCTTTTTAAATTAAAATTAAAAGCTGGTGCAAAACTGAACTATTTATATATATGTTTTAAAAAATATTTTCAAATCTCTATAAAAAAAATATTTTCAATTAATTATTTTTGAGAACATTTTTAATAGAATATTAAAAAATATTACTTCTTGGAACTGTTTTATATTTTCACTTTATAATTGAAAATATCCTGGTTTTGGTTTTGATTTTGATTTTGATTTTATGGTAGAACGTCACAAGGCACACTTTGTGTACCAATCCTTGTAGGATAAACTTCGAATATGTATAACGCACCTCATCACACGAATCGCTTAAATCTAACTTTCCTTAATGACACAACTCTAAAAAATTATTTTCCCTCAAAGGGATTCACTACAAATTATTTTATGAAGATAGCATGAAATAAACTCTAATGTTGTAATCTTGAAGACCATCAGATATCAAAAGAAGATTTATACAAACTCGCATTTTATGGATGCCGTAAGAATAAAAATTATTTTATGGATGTTTCATGGTGTTTTGGGGATCTAACCACTTTTGTTGAGGAAATTACTTTTACTTCTCTAGATTTATGGTACAACTTTTAATTCTCTTAACATTTTCTTAGTTTAGGTAACAATAAAAGAATATAATTCAATGGATATTTTTAGAAGGGGAAACTTCATATAAGGGTATCAAACTATCGCCCTTTTTCAATTAAGGGTACCGATGTAGCAAAACGTTCAATTGAGTGTATGAATTTATCAAAACTGTGCAATGTAGGGTATTTCGTCAGCCTCCGTTCTAAATCGATGACAGAAGTGAAGTCACGTGACTTCCACGTGATTCTTTTAACGTGATCAAACCGTTTTGCCCCTCTCACCCACATGCATCTAAACACAACCGGTTTAACGTGATCAACCTGTTTTAATGTGACCAACCCTTGATTCCACACACACAGTTGATCCCCGACGGCGAGGTCCACATCCTTGATCGAAGAGCCAAAATTGAAAGCTAGTTGAAGCTCATCACCCACGTGCTTTGCGTCTTGTGAATCTTCCCATGCTATGCCCGGTGGCCAGGCAGGACTACTCGGAGGAGCCTAGAAACGAGAGCAAGCACGTGCATATTATGCCTGGTCCCCATCTGAGCTTCCCATGTTGCGTGAAAATGGTGAATACAAGAGGACGAGAAGTGGCAGTGTAGCAACGTCAAAATTCCGAGCATGTTCGCCGAAAACTCGAAGGAAAGCTCACCAGAGAAGAGGTTGTCGTTGACCTCGATCTGTTCCACCAACGTGAAGTTGAAAATCCCCACCGGAATCGTCCCGTTGAGCTGGTTCTTCATAGTTCGGATCTTTGTAAGAGACTTGCACTCGCCAAGCTCTTCAGGGATTGGTCCGTTGAGATGCACCATGAAGCTTGGAGCCATAATGGAAAAGACAACGGTTTGGGAAACGTGGTATTTGAACTAAACAGCAGAGCAAGCCTCAATGTTAAGGTTGTTCAGCTCAAAATAGAGTTAAGGTTCTTAAATATCACCATCAGTATTCCATGAAGGTTCCAAGCAGTGAATGGGGAATACTACTAAATTTTTCGGATAAATGCAAGTTCTAAATCAAACATAAGGATCATTCATGTTAATTTTCCAGCTTCAGTGAATATTTAGTTTCTTTATCCCAATTACTCCCATCAGTTCTGAAGACTACCATTATCATGCACCGATCTTACGCGCGAGTTGCAGGGCTTCAAGCTGCTTTGACATATCGGGTGCAGGATATGCTTCTATCCCCTTACTGAATTCGCTGTCATTTTCTGTATCGGGTGCATGATATGCTTCAACGGAAGATTTCGTATGCTAGCTCCAACGAGTAGTAGAGGAAAGCTCGGCCTTAGTGCGTCCAACCTGTATCGGAAGAAACAAAAGGAAATGAAGCTGTACACGCCCATCAAGCAGTTAACAAAAAGAGAAGAAAAAAAAAACTAAAAGGAAAGGAAAAAGAACTAAGCAAATAATCCTCTGTTTTGGAACATAAAAATAGAGTTGGAACAAAAAATCCTATGTTTTCTCCTAGCCTAGTATTGATTTCTTTCACTCCACCAAGCAACAAAGGAAGGAGGAGAATTGTCTTTGTTCAACTCTATTTTTATGTTCCAAAACAAAGGATTTTTTTTTTCTTCTCTTTTTGTTAACTGCTTCATGCACCCTTCGTCACCACCTACAAGGGCTTTGAAAGGGGAGACCGGAGATGGGAAGATTGTAAAAATCACCAATGCCAGTTTTACCCGAATCTGGGAAGGATTTGTTAGGATCAAGTTTTCCTTTAACGTCTGCAACAACCAAGCTCTAGACTTGCCGCAAAGAAACAAGAATCTGAGCCGGACTTGACGCTCTGCATGGACACCACCTTCATGCACACAGATTGTCCACGCCAGTAGCAACAAGTAGGAGTCCATGCCTATTAAAAAATTAACGTTAAATGCACTAACAATGAAACTATTGTTGGTGTTTCTCCATGCGTTGTCATCCTCCACATGGTCTCTGGGAAGCTCTTTCCATGCGGTGAATGAGCGTGGCTTCCGTCGGGCCCAGTGCTCGATCGGAATTCTCTTCGACCAGTGAGGTGTCCTTCTTTGGCAGACGCGATGACCGCGAAGCGCTTGCATATGGGATGAGGATGCATGGCAGAGCACCCAAGGATAATGCTCACCGTCGTGAAATTTGTGACTTATGGTAATTCACTGAGATTTGGTGTCCTTTGGTTCATCTAGCTCCCAACAAGGCCAAGAAAATAGCAGACAAAACGGACAACGCCAGCGAAGGAGTGAGGGGCATAATCGAAAGTTTCACTTAAAAAATCACCTGAAACGCACGTGTTTTGGGTTCTGTCATCGATTTAGAACGGAGGGCGACGAAATACCCTACATTGAACGGTTTTGATAAATTCATACACTTAATCAAACGTTTTGCAACATTGGTATCCTTAATTGAAAAAACACTATAGTTTGATACCCTTTTGTGAAATTTCCCCTTTTTAGAAATTTTTCTTACATTTATAAAAGTGAACAAGATTTAGAGAAGTTGCTGCTAGTACTCTAATTGGAAGGCTTTCTGGCTTTTTAATATCAACAACATTTACAGTAATTCATCAACTTAAGGTCTTGTTTAGTAACAATTTGGAAAACATTTTCCAATATATATATATATATATATATATATATATATATATATATATATATATTCATTAAATTTTTAACAAACAATTCAAAACATAAATAATTTTCAAATATGTATCCTATATATATATATATATATATATATATATATATATATATATATATATATATAAAATAATAATAAAATAAAAAAATAAAAAAAACACCCTTCCAGAATAGATATGGATCAACTAAAAAAAATGAAAAGGAAGATTAGAGGAGCTTGGCCAAAAACTAATATAAGTAGATTATGTCCCAAAAACAGAACATGTGCTTCGTAAATGTGAAAAGGCAGGTGATTAATAATCGTTTATTAACTATTAATTAACAGTCTAACTGCTTTGGTAAGTGATTGGAAAAAATAGTTAACTGCCTAGGGTGGGGCGGTTAGCGGTTTACGGGTAGGTGGAGGAAGTTAGCAACTGCTAACCACATACCTATATATATATACACACGCACACACAAAACACATCATTTCATATGAAGTTTTAAATGACACCATACATTCAGCAAAAAAAGAAAAAGCAAAAAAAAATCTAAAATAAACCCCAAAAGATGTCCAATGATGACCCAACACTCAAAAATAGGCTCAAAATGCTCAAATTTAAAAGCGGTTATACGGTGCGGTTATAAATTTTAATAACGGTTAACGGCCTAAGGCGTGGCAGTTATAAAAATAGAATAATCACCTAAGACAGTTACAGTTAGTGGTTAAAAACAATAACCGCTATTCGTAACTATCTTTTCACCCCTATATTCACCATGGTTCATGTGATTTAATTCTTATTGTCTCGCTTGAAGTGGTATATAATAAATAACATCCTCTGCCTTGTGAATTTGGCATATTGGCTTTGACAAATCCTTGTCATTTGGAGATAATATTGTTGATATTCATAAACTTTTTTTTTTGAATGTGGAGGCCAACAAATAATTTTAGCTGTTGTTTTCTTGAAAGCTTTGGAAGCATAGAATGTTAAGACAATGATTAAATATTTAAAGTCACCATAAAAAGCTTTTGGGTCTAATGTATGTGTCAAGTATGCATGCATTGATTAATATGCTTATGACAAGATATAAATTTTGGCTCATAAGGGACTAGTTTGGCAAGCAAGTGTTTACACAATTACTTACCAAACATCTCCAAGATGTGTGAGAAAATACCAGAGAAGAATGTAGTTACTTGGAATTCGATGATAATTTAATTCATGCAATTGGGGTACCCAAGAAAGGCAATAGATTTGTAATTAAATATGATTTTGAGTGGGTAAGTGCCATATTGGTTTACTTTAAGCGGAGTTTTGTCAGCTTGTGAGTAGCTAGAATTGCCCTATATATGGATAGCAAATGTATTCTTTTAGGTTGCTCGGGTGGGATTGGGTTTGAATGCTTGTGATGGTTATTGTTTGGTGGACATGTATGTAAAGTATCAAGCAAATGGATATTTGGATGATTAATACCTGTCTAACATCTTGAACCTACAGCAAAACATAAGAGGACTTTTCTTAGCTGCTTCTTTTCTTTGTCTTGTAGTCCTATTTTTCCTGGCTATTTCTAGTGGATCATGAAGTGGTCACATTTCTCTGGATGCTATGAAAATTTCACATGATACTAAAGAGTCCAGCTTGAAAATAAAATATGACTCCTAAAGTTTGTGTAATCACAACTAAACATGCAACCAAAATATAAAATGCGAAAACGTAAAGAACACAGATATTTTGGTTACGAAGTGAAAATTTTTTGTATTAAAGAGAAAAATCACTCTGGGACAGCCAAACCCAGGAAATTCACTAACAAAATAAATAGCTAGTTACAAAGCAGTCGTATTCACATAACCCAATGCAGTAGTCGTACCTTTAACTCTGACACGTACCTATACGTGAACGCCTTTCAACCAGACCTCATGTCTGAAGAGTTCTTTAATGGATTCTTTTAGCTTAGAGCTCCTCTCTAAGTTAGACTTCAAACGATTGATTATAACACAACAAATATAAAACTCTAAGAGAGTTAGTATATCTAACAATTTCTGCCTAAACACGCTATTTTAGAACAATGAGAATTCTACTATGGAATTCTTCTTTTAAATTACATAACCTATGAGCATCTTTAAATAGGCTTCTGAAATCCTAATTCTACTCAAACTTGAATTTGCATAGGCGGCATCAGGACATGGCTTCTAGGCGTCCAAGCTTGCAACTAAAACTTCATAAAACTCTGAAGCGCGTCCAGACCTGGAAACCCTAGCGTCCGGACGGTTGCATAAAGTAGCGTTTGGACTCCTTGCTGATGGGAACTTATTGACTTCAGCGTTCGCTAGGCCCGTCCAGACGGCTTCCGAACCTTGAGCTACTGACTTCATTGTCTGCTGCAATGTTCGGACCTTCATAGGACTCTAAGTCTCTAAGTTGAGCGTCCGGAATCTAGCAACTGGGCGTCCGAATGGTATCTATGGAAAACCAACTTTCTGAGCTATAAAATCTCCAGAAATAATTCTTTCACAAAGACCTTTCATTCTTAGTGATATTTTGTGTAGATACTTGTTCTTAGGAGTGGGCATAACTCGCCTGAACCCGCATACCAGCCCCGCCCCGAAATTTGTGGATATCTCATGTTATAAAGTTCACACAAGCTATTTTACTTCAAAACCGAGCACCACGGGGCGGTTTGCGAAAATTAATCTGATTTTCCCTACCCGCAAACCCGCCACGGCCCGAGGTTAGCGTTGATATAAATGCTTATTTTTCTCAAACCCTAACCTTTTGCATTGTTTCTCCAAGACTCCAAACAGGGCACCCCTCCCGTAGAAGGTGCTTCACTTTCCAATTCCAACCTTCCAGCTTGGTGTCATACACTCGTACAGTCTTTTCCAATTCCAACCCTTTGGCTTCCAGTTCTAGAAACTCCTTATACGGTTGAAATGGGTTCTTCACACCTCTCTCTCTCTCTCTCTCTCTCTCTCTCTCTCTCTCTCTCTCTCTCTTCGTTTGTTACTAGTACAACCGACTTAAGTTTATATTATGCAATAATTGTTAACTGGTATTCGATCTTTCTTGTAAGTTTGTAACATGCTTGGTATTTTGTTCTTTGGTTTTAAGATCCATTAAAAGGTACAAAGAAACAAAAGTATAGTAGTTTGTTCTTCAGTTTAAATGAAATGTTCAAGATTTTAAGTAGATACTTGCAACGCCCCGCCCACACAGAAATAGCCAAAAGGCTGAAACCCGACCCCTCCAACCCATGCCCACCCCTACTTGTTATGATCAGTCCTTTCCATATTGAAAAATATATTCTGCAAATAATCTTCTGGAAGCTCTTTAGAAATTATGGTGTCTCTATTAAGGAAATCCTTGTTATGAAAAATCCCTGATATGGAAGCGTTTTTGTCAAAACAGAATTACAATCAATTAGGAACAATTAATTATGCAGAATATTTTTCACATCACAAATCTTTCATTTCTTGATTAATATTCTGCAATATTTTCACCACTCAGCTCTTTCATTTTCTTAAAGAATATTCAGTAATATTCTTTCTTTCTTGGCTTTTTCCTTTTTCTTGAGGAATACTCTGCAATATTCTTTCTTATTTGGCTCTTTCCTTTCTTGAATAAAACAAATAAGTTTTGACACCGAATTTGCCAATATTAAATACCCAACACAACTAAAGTTTTTGTCATTTCTGATATATTTCTCTAGATAGTATGAAAATTCCCCACAATACATTTCTCTAGATGGATAGGCCACCTTAACCAAATTATAATTTGAGGACAAGCCTTTTTGAAGTGGAAGAGACCATTGTAGGACAAATGGGGCGTGTAGAACCCTCTGCTAGAAGTTAGCTTGAACTCTGCTAAAAGTTTGTTAAAAGTTGGCTCGAGCCAAGTAAGGACAAAATGGTTTGCTAAAAGTCCGATAGAAGTTGGCTCTAGCTAAATCAAGACAGAATGATTCGCTAGAAGTCCGTTTGAGCGGATCCATCTGATGCAAAATAATTTGAGCGATCTTTTAATTTTGGCAACAAATCAATTCCATCCATTTCGAGTTCTTTCTCAATTTGGTTCACTTTGTGATCTTAATTTTTATCTTTATGCGATTTGGTTCAGATTAGGTTAGAGCTAATTTCTTGCCTTTTTAAGCTTGTAGCATTGTTATAAGGGGATCATGCTTGTAGTGAGAAGGCAGGTTTTTTTTTTTTGGTTTTAGTTCAACAACAATTTAGCTTTTATTATAAATGCTTGTGTTGATTTGTGAATTAAATAACACAGCTTTTCAATCACTTTTATTGCTTTTGCATCAGTTTACACTTTAAACTAATTGAAAATCTCCCTCCAAAACTACCCAAAATAAAGAGCGGCGAAAATTTAGATTACAAAATATTTGAGCTCAAATTATGAATTTATTCCATATATTCCATTAAAAGAGGACACCTTTCTCTCTCAGGATTTTTTTTTTTTTTTTTTTTTTTTCCAATTGTTGTTGATCGAACTCAATACCTAGTTTCCTTTTGTAGCTTCTTTTTATTAAACTAAATAGATATCCTAGGGTACAAGGTCAATAAATAAGATGAAACATTATATATATTGATTAAATAAAACAAAAAATAAAATAGATGAATAGAGTAAGATCGAGATTTAATAGTCTGCCTTTTTCTTTATTATCATGTATCCTGTGGCTGCATGCTTCTTTTCTTTGGCTTATAGTCCTCTTTTTCTTTGCTAATCTAGTGGGCTCCTAAACTGAGATTTCTCTGGATGTTACGAAAAATCCACACGCTTTTTGTCTTTGAAATGTCAACAAGGGTTACACAACTCTTCAGCAATTTATCAGTTGTAATATTGAATGGTGTACGTGAGAAGTCTCACTTGTTAATTGATTGAAGAAAATGTTGTCGAGGACAACCACCAATAATGATGGTTGAGATAATGTTAGCCAAAATGGGAAAATCCAATCCTCAAAGGTTAGGTGATGAGTGCCAAATATTGTGTATTTGGACCCCTTGATTTGCACTAGTTAGACCTTTAGCCTTGTTATTTTTCTAATGTTTTGGTTAGTTTTTGTGTTTTCTGTTTCTGTAGGACAATAAGAGAGGAATGACAAATTTCATAAGGAAATAGCTGGAAATTCGGAGATCCTAAAAAGTCGATCGATCGAACTTAAAATTCGATCGATCAAATATTTGCCCGAAGTCGATCGATCGAAATAAAAGTCGATCGATCGAATTTTCTCAGAAACTGCTTTTGCAGAGCGCGCCAGAACGCCCAATCAGAAACCAAAAAGCAGTCCTCCCTCTGATTTCCGCTGCAGAACACGCTGGTTTCGTGTTTGGGGTTGTCTCTAGCTGCAGAAGAACCCTAGAGGAGGGTAGATGAGTCATTTCTTGCCATGGCTTTCTTCTATAAAAGCCATAGCCATCCCCTTGTTGAGAGAGTGGTGGAGAGAGTAGGATAGAGCAGAAACTCTGTAGTTAGTTTTAATTTCGTGCTTATTGTAGTGTAATTCAGTAGTTTATTTTCAGAATACTTTCTCTTTGTAGAGTTTTTCTTTCATTTCCATGGTTGTTCATCATTTTATTGTGGTGTTCTTAGTCATGGAAGGCTAGTAACCTCAACTAGGGTTGAGGATGAAACCTTTCCATTGATGACACTCACAACCTTGCTGTACCACTTGCACATTTAATGATATATCATTTTAGTTGTTCAAGTTCCATTCATTTAATGCTTCATCTTTTGCAATGAATGTGGTTAGTGGTGGTTAGAGGACATTTTATGTGTTTCAACCGACCAATACATTGTTTTATCGGTTCGAATGATGATATCCATTGTGATTGAATGATACATTGAATGTTTTGATTTCAATCGGTACTCTTTGTGATTTGTCAATGTGTTGGATTCATTTAATGGTCCTTGGGTTTATGGTTAAGAAACTTGAATAACACCCTAAGCTTAATATTCTTTGGGTGTTCAAGTGGAAACCAAGAGTGTGAGTTGTAGGATTTGGTTTGGTGGATTCCTTAACCTTAGTTCATTTTATTTTACATATTTCATTACATCTCTTTCATTTAGTCTTTTGTTCTTGAATCAAGTCTCAAACCTTTGGAACTAGGTTAAAATGAGGTTGATTAAGCAAGATACCAATATTTGACCATTTCCCTGTGGGATCGACCTCGCACTTGCATAACACTATATTGCAAAACGATTCGTGCACTTGCGAGTACTATTTAAAACACACATCATTAGGAAACTCATAGGGATTGAATAAGCAGGCATCACACTTATTGTCCACAAGCGTTTTTGTTTTCTTTTTCTTGGGGTTGGGTGATGTTAGAACAGTTTTTAGTCTGGTGACGTGTAGATCTTTGATTCGTCGTGTTCTTCGTAATCTGCAAAGAAGAACAAACAATGCGTCAGAGGGGGGGGTCTCCCGACGTCCCCTCTCCGATGCCTAAGTTAGTGGGTCATTTTGGAGAGCATTGAGAGTCGAGAGTTTAATATATTTTCTGTATATCATCAGAGTGTATTTTGTACCTAGGGTAGCAGCCTATTTATAGACACATAGTTATCAACCGTATTGTTCCACCTTCATGTCATGGCTGAGTGGGACCCTTGGTGAGATGAGATAGAGGTTGAGTGGGAGAGTGGGACACTTACTCTTCATAGGATATTTGAATCATGTATCTTATCCTATGTGTTGCAAATATAGCCTTCAAGTGTTATATAGGATTTTGTTAAATTCTAGTGACTGAGAGCGTCAAGTTGGGCCAGCAAGATCAACTGGGCCCTGGTTCGGGTATAGGCCCATTTGCCTAGGGGATGATAATTTCCCCAACAGATACCCCCCGATTCCCATTGGCTGATTTGTCCAACTAGTCGGGCATTGGGAATCTTCTACGGATGGGACTATTTTTGTCGGTTGATAATGAGGATTTAATGTTGATGGTCAAACGCTTGTGGAGACCATGGTTGTCGAAGTGTCTAGCAAGCGGCATAGCTTTTACCCCCTTGTGCTTGTAACTTTAGTACTTGAAATCTCAATGGAGACTAAGTGTAGAAGATTTCACTTTGCATGTGGTAGTAATTTTGAATGCTTGAAGCTGTTCGCAGATGGAGCCTTTCTCTGGCCGTTGACAAATTGGAAGATCTCCTAGCTGCGTCAATACATCAATCTTTTTTATTTGACAATCTTCTATTCGGGATACTCAAGCTATCTCGGCCTCGGGGGAAATTTCCTGTTTTTGCCTCAGAATTTTGCTCAGATTTGGAAAAAATTTCGTCTCAGAAACTTTTTTTCTCGGAGGCATTTTTCAGACTTGGAAAATTTTTCGTCTCGGAAACTTTTTTAGTCTCGGGAAATTTTTTGTCTCGGAAAAATTTGTCTCAGAGACTTTTTTAGTCTCAGAAATTTTTTTGTCTCAAAGACTTTTTCTAACTTGGAAAACTTTTCGTCTCGAAAACTTTTTTAGTCTCGGAAATTTTATTTGTCTCGGAGACTTATTTCATACTTGGAAAATTTTTTGTCTTGGAAAATTTTTCGTCTCAGAAACTTTTTTCTCAGGAAATTTTTTGTCATGGGAACTTTTTCATACTTGGAAAAATTTTCGTCTCAAAAACTTTTTAGTCTCGGAAATTTTTTTGTCTCGAAGACTTATTTCAAACTTGGAAAATTTTTTGTCTCGGAGACTTTTTTAGACTTGGCAAAATTTTCGTCTCGGAAACTTTTTTAGTTTCGGAAAATTTTTTGTCTTGGAGACTTTTCTAGTCTCGGAAAATTTGTTGTCTCAGTGACTTTTTCAGACTTGGAAAACTTTTCGTCTCGAAAACTTTTTTAGTCTCGGAAAATTTTGTCTCGAAGACTTATTTCAAACTTAGAAATTTTTTTGTCTCGGAGACTTTTTTTTACTTCGAAAAATTTTCATCTCAGAAACTTTTTTAGTTTCGAAAATTTTTGTCTTGGAGACTTTTTTTGTCTCGTAGGCTTTTTTCAGACTTGGAAAACTTTTCGTCTCAAAAACTTTTTTAGTCCCAAAATTTTTTTCGTCTCAGAGTCTTTTTTAGTCTCGGAAAATTTTTTGTCTCGGAGACTCATGTCAAACTTGGAAATTTTTTGTCTCGAAGACTTTTTTAATCTAGGATTTTTTTTTTTTTTGTCTAGGAGACCCTTTTTTTTTTTTTTTTTTCAAACTATATGGTTAATGATTAAAAAAATGTTGAAATATCATTACACATAAGGATTGTTGTACACCTAAGAGCCCTCTAATCTCAATACCACTTTCCATTGCCATAGAATAAATAAAAAATGATAATTCAGTTATCACCAATAGCCTCTGCAGGAGCAGGATCTTTTCCTGAAATGATGGAAGCGGCTTGAGTCTCTCAAGATAATTTCATGGTCAAAGATCTTGGATATGTAGGCAATTGCAGTGTGGCAATCACCACATACGCACAAGTTCTTGGTGATTTGGATAGGTGCCCCTGCAGGTGATGTAAGGATGCCATATGCAAGCACCAACTTCTCACTATGTTCAAAAAGAATGACACCCTTCTCCTCATCGTCCACATCATGAAGAGCAAAGCTCGTCTCAGGAACATTCCCCATAGCTTTGATACGTTGAATTACATCTGCAAGGATCTCATATATCTGTTGAGACTGAGGATAAGACCTGTCCCCCACAAAGAAGGTTGCAATGCCTTTCTTTCCTTGGACCCAACTACAACCAGGCCTCTTCTTGATCCCTATGTGTTTCATCAAAGATCTTATTCTGGCCACATCTTTCCAATGCCTGGCATTGGCATATATGTTTGAAAGCAAATTATATGTCCCATCATTCTCCAACTCCAATTCTGACAATCAATTTGCAGCATATTCTGCAAGTTTAACATTTTGATGGATCCTGCAAGCACTAAGCAACGCCACCCACACAATCGGGGTAGGCTCCAATGGCATGCCTTCGACAAGTTTCAGGGCCTCGTCCAGGCGACCGGCATGACCCAAAAGGTCAACCATGCAAGCATAGTGTTCCACTCCATGAACAACCCCAAATTCCTCGGTCATGCCATTGAAGTAGTTCATTCCCCACTCGACCATTCCGGTATGGCTGCAAGCATAAAGAACTACAACCAAGGTCACGCCATCAGGCTCCCACCCTACTCTCCTCATCTCATAAAAAATCTGGAGAGCTTCTTCTCCATGACCATGCATGCCATAACCTGTCAATAAAGATGTCCAAGAAACGGCATTCCTCTGCTTCATGTTATCAAACACAACTCGAGCAGCATCAATGTCTCCAGATTTGGAATACATATCTACGAGGCAATTAGCTACAAACACCATCATAGACTCATACTAATTGCGTAACACGTAAGCATGAATTTGTTTACCAAACCTCAGGGCACCCAAGCGAGAACAAGCGACCAGAGCACAAGCTATCGTAGAAGCATTTGGCATTAACAAATTCTCTTGTCCAAGCATCTTGGAGAAAAGCTCCAGTGCATCATTGGCTTCTCCATGCTGGGCATACCCACCAATCATGACAATCCAAGTTACCACATCCCTACCCTCTGGTGCTATTGAATCAAACATCATTCGTGCTACTTCGATACTTTTGCACTTAGCATACATGTCAATTAGACCATTAATTACCATTAGATCTTCCATGGGATGACTTCCCTTTCGATTGAGAATACATTTTGTGGCATAACAATGAATCTCTTTTCTATGAAGCAATGCTCCCACAGAAGCACAACATGAAAGAAGAGACACCAGAGTAACAACATTCGGGTCTGACCCACAGACTCGCATTTGCCGAAACACATCCAATGACTCATAACCATGCCCCCTCTGAGCATACCCGGCAATCACCGCACTCCAAGTCATGACTTCCAACTGAATCTTCTCCTCCCGCGTCTTCTAAAACAGAGCAAGAACATCCTCAAATCTACCAATCTTAGAGTATCCAGTTACCATAGCATTCCAAGAAACCACATCCTTCACCATCATCCGGTCAAAAACCTTGTTTGCTTCATCCATCATCCCACATTTGGCATTCATGTCCACTAGAGCATTACCCACAAACACATCCTCAGCCAACCCACTCCTAAACGCAAACCCGTGAACCTCCTTACCCTGCAACCATGCACCTACCGAAGCACAAGCTGGAAGAATATTCACAATGCTGACAGCATCAGGGCAGATTCCACGATCATCAGTCATATTATCGAACATTTTGAGTGCATTCCTAGCATCACCACCTTGTACATAAGCAGCCACAATCGAATTCCATGAAACCACATCACCTATCCCTCTCTCGCACAAATCATCAAACACCCAGCGCGCCTCATCCAACGCACCACACCTTCCATACATTGCCACCACAACGTTACAAACAAATACATTGGACTTAAACCCATTTGCGCACACCACGACATGGATCGAAGCCCCTCGACGAAACGATGGAAGCTCGCCACAAGCTTTGAGCACAAAAGGGAAGGTGTAGTGGTCAAGCTTCCACCCAAGTCTCTGCATTCTTCTGTACAAACCAAGCACCTCCTCAAGAAACCTACGACGCACGGCCCCCATTGTATCAGCACGTTCCACCAGAACACGGTGAAATGCAACGGAGCAAGGTGCTCGAGCAACGAAACGGCCTGCCCGGGAGCGTCGCAGGCTATGTAGGTGTGGATGAGGTCTGTGGCCATGTCTGTGACTGTGAGGCCCTGGACCAAGATCTGTTGATGGAGGAGCTTGGCTTGGACTGAGGTCTTGCATTGTTTGAATAGCGTGTCTGTGATGAGAGGAACTGTGGGCGTAGCACTGGTAGTAGAGAATAGCAAAACGGTTGTGAAGGGATTGAATACAAGCGGTGCCCTTGGTTTTATATGAAGGAAGAAAGAGAGGAGCATGCTAGTGGAGCGACGACGGGAAATTTGAGATGGCGGGGTGGCATGTTGTAGAGAAATCACAGAACATTTCTTGTCAATTTGTAACAAGTGAGTTTCTTGTTACGGAATTTGGATTAAGGGCGAAGAAGAAAATGGAATTGAATAAGGAACACTTTACTGAAAAATTAAGAAAACATAGAAATAGGCATTCGAGGTGCCTGACCTCCATGAACATTCGAGGTGTTCTTCCTCCTTACAGTCTAAGACTGAATTACAAGATGAATGCCCTCTCTCTCACCCTTCTCCCCATTTATACAAGATTCTCTCAATACCGTCCCTCCCACAATAGCCTCGCATCCTAACAGAATTTGGAAACCAAAACCAACTAACAGAATACTATTTACACCCCATACCCTCCATGCCATCACTGCATGAGCTGGCGCTGGACTACTTGTGATATTACCTTCCCCTTTTAAGCACCTTGCCCTCAAGGTGCTGATTGAATGAAAGAAATGTAACTCAGTCTAAACGTTAACAATTGGCGTTAACTTTTCTGTCTTTTAAGTTTGATAATGTGACACCTTTTTGGCCTTAGATCTCTTTAAAGAGATCCTAATCATGAACTGGCTTCTCCAGTTCATTAGAACTTGAGAGGATCCGGATCCCGAGAGAATGGTTCTTTACATTGGTGCAAACCAGTTGGCAACCAATAATCCAATGGTGCATGGGGCTTGGAAGAAGGGGTGTGTTTTGTTTGATAGGGTGTGTCTTTTTAAGGGGGAGGTAACAATACCAGTTTTATACAAACAGTGCTGGGTGAATTCATCAAGATTTGTGCAACAGCAAGGGATGAGAACTTCCATCTTTGCAACATTAAAAGGGCAGGTAGTAGATTTATATGTACGGTGCTGTTTTGAGCTGGACAAAGACACCTTCATAGATGGATGGGTCAACCAAAGCAAGCAAGCTGGTTGGATTGAGGGGAAATTCTCCATGCGAGAAGAAATCGTAGAAACCCAGAAGAAGTACCCGGACAACTCCACTGAAGGAATTGCAATCCGTCTTCTCAAAGCATTTTGTAAGATGGGTTCGTGGGAGGGTACTGCTCTGTGTATGGCTCATAACAACAGAATATTTGACGCAGTTAAATTGTTTGATGAAATGCGAAGCAAAGGAATTAACCCGGATGTGACTAGTTATAATGCTTTGATTAAAAGGTTTTGTAATGCTGGGAAATTGGAGGAAGCGGTATGGTGGTATCAGAACATGATTGCAGCCTCGGGAACTAGCTGTAGAAGAACCTGGAAACTGCCGTGGAGTTCAGTCAGTTGTTACGTGGCAGCTGAGGAATTATTGCACCTTACAACAACTTTTCCACATGGGTTTAGTTGGACACTCTTGCTATGTGTCAAAGAAGAGGGTGAGGCGGCTACTTTTGGAGGTAATCTTGCTGGAACTGGTATAACTGTTGTGACATCTTTGCCCTTCCTTTGAAACAACAATTCTGCCCTTTCTAGTAAAACAACCCAGCTGATCCTCAGTGCTGAATCCGGACTCAAGCTGGACCCATGATGCATTCCATTCCAGCCAAATGTGGCCACAAGATCTAGAATCCTCCACCCCTCTCTATGTTGTAGCATATGCCTATGCAGCTTGGCTACTAGGATGTTCCAAGCCCAAATTAGAGCCCCCTTTACGAGATCAAAATATAGCTCAGTGTGCTTGTCACGTGTAAAAACATTACGAGTTCAGAAAGAAAAAGAAAATCCCCCTCTCCTCTTTCATCCCTCCTCCCTTCCCCAAGTTCAGCTTCCGCCACCGACAGCCAACCTGACCCACCGAAAACACCACCTGAAGACGACAGCCAACTGAAGACGACTTATTCTTCTGTAGTACCTGAACGAGAAAACCCTTGGCTTATCCAACGATCCAAACAGCGACGGCCTTTTGTTCCAGTCTTCCAGAAGCTTCCTCTCCGTTGCCGGCTCCAACACCATCCTCTTCGATGCCAAAATCCGTTCGAATCTGAACGAGTACGACCGCTTCAACAAGAAATCACGGCCGTTCCTCATCTGCAATTGACGATTGTAATTCTTCGATGCACAGAGTGATCTCTGAAGCAATTAATAAACTTACCAAGGACTAGGGAGGGAGTTCTCATCTTTTTATTTTGTAAGCTGACAAAAAAAAAAATTACGGGTTCTTCATTTTTTTTTTTTTTTTTTTAACTTTCGTAGTTTTTGGGTCGTTCTAATTTTCTTCATTTCGGAATCATTGTCTTGATTTTGTTTATTTTCTCCTCTACTTGATGCAAGATTTTTCAATTTTTTTAAGCTGGCAATAATTTTTTATTTTTTACTTTCGTAGTTCATGGGTCGTTCTAATTTTCTTCATTTCAAAGTTTTCCTAATACATACTATACTGTCTACAAGAGGAAACAACTAAAGGAACTGTTTTCTAGTATGGCCTTAGTAACCGTTTGTGGAAGGAAATTATGAAGGGGTTGTGTGTTTGTGAGCTCTGGGTCTATTGAGTTGCTGGTGCTGTTCTAATGCTGATGTTGAGTTGTTTCTTTAGCTCTGGTTGGTTGGATGTAGTTTTTTGAGAAGGTTAGGGTTGTTTACTGTTGGTATTTGGGTTGTCTTTGGATCCAGTTTGCTGCTGGAATGTGGAGCTTTTTTGGTCTTGCCTGATTGCCCTTTTTGCTGGTATTTTGGTAGTCCTCTGCTGCTGCTTCTTCCCGGTTTGATGTAGTCAATTTTTCTCACTTTTTTCTGGTTTGGTGTAGGTTAGATGTCTACTGTTGTTGTGTTGCTTTGAGATTTGTATAGTTAGCAAGAGGTAGTTTTGTGACTTCTCTGTCAATTTTTTTTTTTCAACAGGACGAGGAAAATGATGTGAGAGAACTAAATGTCGAGTAATGATAAATACTACCTAATTGTCCTCCCAAATTGATAAATTCAATTGTGATTTATTTTTTATCTAATTATAATTTTAAAAGTCACATCAATTTTGGAGGACAAAGGGGGACTTGGCAAAAACAAAATTCAATATGCTCCGGAAGAGGGGGGTATTGTAGTTTAGCAGTCATTTTGTCTTACCCTATTGGCATTGCCAGCATGGACAATTGCAAGAAGACGTGTGCTGGTCACCATTTCAAGTAGAAAACTATGATTCGCGAAAAATGAAGATCAGATATTTGAACTTCAGTGTCACAGATAAGGTAACAATTCTGCAGAAGCAAAAGTTCAAATTCCACGTTTGGTGATATGGGATATAGATGGCGCTTGTGTTTAAATTCGAAGCGTATTTTATCCCTAATTAGGTGCGAAACGTGAATAAAGATTACATTTGTTAATTTTGAATTGTAATAGATTCGTTTTGTAATTGTTCATAAATACAAAATACAAACTATGGTCTTGATACTTCGCATAAAGTTATTTTGCAATACTGTCAATTCTTGTGCATCATAATAAAAGTTCAATTGCTCTAATTCCACTTCTTAATATTTCCTCTCCATAGAAAGAATTTGTAAAGACTTTGGTTTCAATGCACGCCAAAGTTAGTCTAGAAACTTGGTGGTTATGTGTTGATTTTTTTTTTTTTTTTTTTTTAATGATGGTGGATATTGTACCAGTTTGTAATGTTAAGATGGTTTATTCTTAAAAAAATTTTGTATATGGGTTTTTGAGATTAAGCAATAAGGAGGGATCTTGTGGGCCAAAGTTAATTTAAATTCTCTTAGTCTTTGTCAACGTTTGGCAGTTTAGCATTCTTAACAATGCAGAACAATCCAAAAAGAAACTAGGACTATCAACATGCAAATTGCTTAGCATTGGCATTCATCATTGCTCATTGCTTGTAATAATCTTGGACTTTCATTGGAATTCATTACAGTAAGAAACTTGGGACTACATTCATCAGTTTAAGAAACTCATCACTGTGTTTGAACTAATGTAACAATTTGAAGTCAAAACTGAAGTTACTTACAGTGAACATAACTGAATAAAGCTACTAGCCTACTAACACCTCAGGTGTAACCAAAACTTATATGCCAAAGAAGAAATGAACAAAGGTAGATACAAGTGAAAGAAGAAAATAATGCTATACAATTTTAGTTTCTATACTGTTTTTGGCTTCCAAGGACGTGCCGTCTTTTGATACTTTCCTTTGCATCATCATCCATACCAAGGCTGAAGAGCGCAACTGCTTGAAGATAGAAGGCATGGTGTTCCATCAACTTGTTACATCTATTAAATGAAATTAGAATATCATACAAACTTCAAATTGAAGCCAAAATAATGTCATTGTAATTCCCAAACCAATGATATGCACCAAGAATCTACAAGGATCAGGAAGATTAATAAAACCCATGTTTTGCTCATATGAGGCAACTGGTAGCTTATCAGTTAATGGACTCTTCAAATGAATATGTACAAAAAGTTAAATTTAGTCAAGTTAAAGTGGAATGAGTTTCCAGATCAAATTCACATGTTTGATTTCTTACATAGGTACGAAAACAGCAACCAAAAAAACCCGTTGATAATTGATCCTCTCAATGTATTAATGCACAATTTTGTAAGATAAGTGATTTTGTAGTCTTTAAAGATCTTCTAGCTCATGGGCCAACATAATCACACACGCACACACACGGATCTAGTAATACAATCATTTCAAACCAACAAATCCAAAAGCCAAGATTGATATGAGTTAGCGCGAGATAGATCATCAAGAACCTAGCACACAACACCAAACCAACCCCAACCCACAAATAATCATTTCAAATACACAAATCTAAAGCTTAAATGGCTTAAACTAAAAATCAAAAACAAAAAGGAAAGCCACGCAAACAAATACCTCAAGAGAATGACTGCATATATTACAAAACATTAAAACTTGGGAATCTTTTTTCCAGGAAAAATATATTAGATGCTACATTTTGATGTTGAAAACAACAATTTAGTCTAAGCACAGGGAAAATATGAAGTAACCCAAAAAGAAAAGAGAGCCCCTTATGTCAGGCCATAGCATAAAACAAGGGTTTTCTGCCATCCAATTACATTTTGACACGTCATCTCAGAAAAAAAAAAAAAAAAAAAAAAAAAAAAAAAAAAAACTCAAAAATTTCAATTGTTGTTGAAATATCGGATCTTTTGCCCCATTTCCCTCTCAAAGACATTCCGCCCCTGCCCAAGCAGACATTTCGCCACAGCCAGGCCGGACACCGCCGGCACCGCCCAGGCCAGACCACGCCGCCAACGCCCGTAATGGACTCGATGCCACCGACCGGGTCGGAACACCAGCCAGGCCAAAACCAACGGCACAGAACGTTGCTCCTCCGATGTGGGTCTGGATGCTGCCGGCACCACCCAGGCTGGAACACGCCGCCAACTCCCGAGTCGGAACACGCCACTAACGCTGCTCCTCCTACAGATTGACGTCCACCCGGCCGACGGAATGGTTGGCCCGAAGGCTACCCCCAAGTTCGGGCCAACCCCAGACCTCGGGGGTGGCCGTGCGGCCGCCCCATGGATCGGGGGTAGCGGCGCGGCCACCCCCCAGTGGTCGGGGATGGCCGCGCAGGGCCTGGGGTGGCCATCGGGCCAGCCCTAGATGGATCTAGGGTTGGCCTTAATGCCACCCCCGGCCAACTTTGGGTCCAAGAAGTTGCCGATTCGTTCGTCTTCTCCTTCCCGTACAGGGACTACCCACCACGTTCGTCTTCTCCTTCGAGTTCCGTGGAGTTGCCGCCGATCTCGAGGTCCGGCGTGGCCGCGTGGGGCAGTGGCTGGGAGGAGGATTTTTGGTTTTTTTTTTTCTTTCTAAAGACTAAAAGAGTGAAGGAAGGAGATGATTCAGTGTTTTTGCTGACACTTACATTTTTTGTGTTTTGTTTTGTTTCATGCTGATATGTCAACTTTTTATTGGTGGGCAAAAATGTGGTGGTTTTTGCCACCACCGAATAGAAGTTATTCTCAAAAGAGAAATGCAAAGAAAATAAAAACAAGAGAAAGGAAGAAAAAGCCAGATTTGGGGCCACACTACCAGAGAAAATCCAAAGGAAAAATAGAGAGAGAGAGAGAGAGAGAGAGAGAGAGAGAGAGAGAGAGCTTACCCTTCGTCGGCGGTGGTGGTTCTTTGACTGTGTACAGTGGAGATGGGCTCGGCGGTGTACAGTGCTTGTGGGCTTGCGGCGTACGGTGGTTCATGAGCTGTGGTCGCACAGTGCTTTGCGTTCACGATTTAGCATCGCGTGAAGGGGTGGCTGATTCGCCAACCGAAAGGAATACGGTGGGGGAGGGAGGAGCAAGGTAGGGTAGAGAGGAGCGAAGATTTTGGGAGGAGACATTTTTGAGCGAGCAAGGTAGGAATGCGTTTTGAAAGTTTTGAAGAAGAAGGGGATAACGGAGGGACAATGGCGTCAATGGCCTCTTTACCCGTTAACTTTCTTTCGTATGACGTGCCTAATTGATAGCCTTCGATTGTTTTAAAAAAATCGTAACCGTGAACCGGCTTGTATCCAGTTCAACACAACTGGAGACGATCCTATTCCATTCTCTTGGTGCTACGTTGCAGTATGCCCTTACCCAGCTCTAGGTTCTTCTTCCAGGCTCCAGCGTTCTGCGTTGTCAACAGAGCGTCTGGATTTCCACCCCCGATGCTCCTTTTTCCCACCCTTGCTGTTCTGCGTTGTCAACAGAGCTGTCTTCCTCTTCCCCAACGATGAACTTGTCGTCGGAATGGAAGTCCCTCTTCCCAATCTCCACAGTCTTCGCCCCTCCACTCCTCCTCTCAGGCCCTTCAGCCAAACCCATTCTCGGCCCTCTCCTCTTCAACCCTATCCCCCGAACACTGACCGTCATATTCTCCTCCCCTTCCCTCTTCCCCCGCTCTCTCCCCCCTCCTCCCCACCTCTCTTTGCCAAGATTCCTCCTCACCTCCTCCTCTCTTACCCACTCCACCTCCTCCTCCATCGCTTCCCTCCTCGGCCCCCTCCAAAACGACGCCGCTTCCCATCTCCTCCACAACCGCCTCTCTTTCCTACAACTTCCCTGTTCCAACTCTCTCCTCGTCTTCTTCCCAACCGGTGCCAACTCCGAGCAAGTCGGATTCTTGGGGCTGTCCGTGAACGGTTCGGGGTCGGGTTTCGATGTTCGGGTCGATAAAAACGGCGATGTTTTCTGGGAAAGGACCGGGTTCCAGTATCGGATTCTCAGGATCTCGGTGAACCCGGCGGTCGGTTCGGGTGCGATTCCGGCAGGTAATTCGGGTTCCTTTGTTAGCGTTGGGTATGTGATGGCTTCTACGTTGTATTCTGTGCATTGGTTTGCTGTGAAGGTTAATGGGCTTGGTTTGAGTTCGGAGAGGCCGGGTTTGGTTTGTTTGGGGAGTAAGGTGTTTAAGAGTTGCTCTGTTGCGTGGGCTTGTTGGAGTCCACATTTGCTGGAGGAGAGTGTGGTTCTGTTGGAGAGTGGCGAATTGTTCTTGTTTGATTTGGACTCTTGTTCGAAAGCTGGTGCTTCGAATGCACGTTTTAGAGGGACTAGGTTGCGGGTTCCCTGGGACGATGATTCGGGTACCTCAGGGGCTCATAAATGGTTGTGTTGTGAGTTCAGTTGGCATCCTAGGATTTTGGTGGTCGTGCGGTCCAATGCGGTTTTTTTGGTCGATTTGAGGTTTGATGAATGTGTTGTGAGTTGTTTGGCCAAGGTTGAGATGTTGAGATTGTATGCAAATGTTAAAAACGAACGGTTCCTTACGTTTACGATGGTGGATTCTGATCGTTTTTGTTTTGTGCTGGCTTCGGATAGTCTGTTGCTTCTTTGTGATGTGCGGAAGCCGATGGTGCCGGTTTTGCAATGGGGTCATGGTCTTGATAAACCTTGCTACATTGATGTGTTTAGATTGACAGAATTGAGATCAAACTCGAGGGATGATACATATAGGTGGGCTTCAGAATCGGGTTTTTGCATTATATTGGGATCTTTTTGGAATTGTGAGTTTAATCTCTTTTGCTATGGACCTACTTCACCAGTCCCCAGAGATTGCATTGCTTCTGAAGTTTTGGAAGCTTTGAAAACTGTTTATGCATGGGAGCTCCCCACAGATCTCTTATTGTCAGGCCGTGATTGTCGGTGTGGAAGCTGTCTCGTCAGAGAGGAGATTTTGAAGGATGATCTTCCTGAATGGATTGATTGGCAGCAGAAGAAAGAAATAGTTTTGGGTTTTGGCATCCTAAACAAGGGTTTATCTTCGCTGCTTTGTGGGTCAGATGAATTTGGTGGTTTTACACTGATAAGGCTTATGTCTTCAGGGAAGCTTGAATTACAAAGATATCATGCTTCGTGGGATTATGTAAACAATTCGAAAGAATTTCATAGAGAATTGTTGCATTTTGAAGATAATTTCCTCTATATTCAGGATGAAGAGGAATACAGATTTCCCAGAAGATTCAAATACCTGAAACTCGATAACCTCTTGGCATATTTAAATGGTAACCTTAGTAAAGTCCTAAGTTCAAAAATGAAAAAGCCTTTTAAGGGTACTCGAGAGAATAACTCTTTTAGTACAGAATCTCATGAAATCTTGTGCGAGAAGTTGAAGGCTTGTGGGTTTGGTCGATTGAGATCATCTCCTGCTGTTGCTGTTGTTTTTAATGGCATCAGCTCGCCAGCAAGCATCCATGAGGTTGCTTTGAGGAGATTGTGGGCAGGCCTGCCAATGGAACTATTGCAACTTGCCTATTCCAACTACTCAGAGTTCCTTGAAGTACTTGTGGACCAGAAAAAGGTAGCTTTGGAATTTCTAGTTGTTCCAGACCTACCTCAATTGCCTCCTTTCTTCTTAAGAAAGCCTTCATGCCGTAGCAATAAGTGGTCACAGAAAGTTCAGCGAGATGATGCTCTTGTAGGTCCAGTTCTTCCTCTTCCTGTTCTACTTACACTTCATGAATATCGTAACGGCTATTCTGATATGGAAGAAGCAGGTGGATTTTCATTGGAGAAGGAACTTAACCTGCGATATGATGAAGTCAAGCAGGTGGCCAGTGAAATGGCCGTGTCAGATTCTGGTTGTGAGCTTCATGATGACCCTGATGTATCCCTTGCTGATGACAGAGAAGATATGTGGGGCGCCTCTCAAAAGCCAAAACCTTTCTGTTTATACCATCCAGTTGCACTCAAGTGCTCTACCATGGATCAAGGGAAGGGAAATGTCTTTGAAGACAAGAAATTTGATATCATGATTTTTAAAGTGTCTGAGAAGAAGCATGTTCCTAATGGCAACGTTTCTGACCCGCACAAAAGGTGTAACGATCTGGGCACTGTCTTAGAGAGAGACTCGAAAACTGTTGGACCAGAACTGTTTGATGATCTGTGCTCCAGCGAGTTGCAGTTTGATGCTTCTGTTAAGAACTTTGGGCCAAAAGAATTGAAGGCATACAATGGTTTGAAGAGGCAATGGTCCAAATGGCAAGATGGTTTTAATTTATATAAGGAATTTTGCAGTCCGTCTAGGTTCCAAAAGCAATCTACATGATTCTTTGGTTACATTGGGGCGCCGAATATGATAAAAAGAAATATGAAACTTACACTTTTTTTTGTCTAATACGTTATGCTGTTGAGGAAACATGGAGCTTATGGGCTTTGGAGCTTTGGTGTCCAATCCAAATATGATCCACTATCATTACCCCTTTTTCAATGTAATGCATTGAACAATAGTGATTCTTACATTCTGGTACTGCCCTGCAATTAAATTGGTCATCCTAGGGAGCCCTCTGTTATATTGATCTATCTCATACAGGAGGTGGAAGTGGTCATGAGCCTGCGCATGCGGGATTTATGGGGGAGGGGATGCTGACAGCAGCTATTTGTGGGGATTTTTTGCCTCTCCACCAGTTGATTCAATTCTAGCTGTATGGTTTTGTTCTCGTTTATTCTTGTAGTTGGAAGTGCATATACCTGTCAATAATTATTATTGCTCTTCTTAGATGACCCTGACCTAACCTACAACTTTACTTTTAGGGCATCCGTGCTGTAACTGGTCCTATGGGATGTCTTCTAATTGTCAAGGTATCATTATTTTTAAAGTAATACGTTAACTACTTGTCAGTTTGTTATATCATGATATGTGGTGGTGTCCTTGTTCAGTGTGTCTAATGGCGTTTCTTTTTGTAAAAGTGATGTTGGTTCTGGATAACCCCCAAACCAGTTAAAGAAGAAGAGAAAAAAAAAAGGAGTAGAGATAGAGAGAAAGGAATTGGGAGAGGGAGAGAGTAGGCAGTGACACCTTTACAAAATGCTTGAAACTATATTGCTTGAAGTGTATAAGCTGGATAAGGATGGTCTGATTAATAGGAGTCATTTAGCTTTGTATCTTGATTCATGGTGCTGTAATCTGTTGTTGACAGAATTATACTGGTGATCGTTTAAATTTTGGTTTGGCTGCTGAGCAAGCAAAATCTGAAGGTTATAAAGTGGAGGTATGCTTTCTTTAAATTTTCACAGGAAAGCATCTTATAAATAGCTAGCCCAAAAAAATCTAGTAGAATTTTTTTTGTGCACCTTGTAGACCGTAATTGTTGGGGATGATTGTGCTTTATCTCCACCTTGTGGTATAGCCGGACGAAGAGGATAGGCTGGGATTATTCTCGTTCATAAGGTTCTCTCTCTCTCCCTCCACCTCCTTCAACCCACCTTCCCCCCCCCCCCCAAAAAAAAAAAAAACAGCAACACACAGGAGCCCTCAACTGATTCTAGGCTCTATTTCCTCTCTCTCTCTCTCTCCTCTTATCCTTCATGCTTCATCCTTTATTACAGAAAATTTCCTATTCCTAGTTCTCTTCTTCCTTGTTTTATCAGTATTTTCTTTTATTTTTTTTTCATCAATCAATTAATGACTTGTAGATTAGTTATCTTAAAATGTGCACGAGGGTTTATAGTGAAAAAAATAATAGTACAGCGCCAACATATGATTGAAGGGCAAGAATCTTTCTTGCCATTCAGTGAGATCATGATTTATAATTTCATCGTGTCCAGAATGGGAACCAAAATTACATGATAGTGTCTCGGTTGTCAATGAGATTCTTCTACTATTCCTTCTTTCCCCCTTGGGACTCATGGCTTGTTATATTTAATTAAACAATAGAATCACGAGGTTATTCTTTTTTAATGTTTTTCTTTCACTAAATTTGTCCTATAAATTCTTTCCCTTTGTGAAAGACAGGTTGCTGGAGCTGCTGCTGCTGGTGGTTTTTCCCTTGCTGAAGTTGCTGCTGAAGCAAAATGTGCATCAGAAATGGTTGGAACAATGGGTGTTGCGCTATCTGTTTGCACACTTCCTGGACAGGGTACATCAGATCTTTTGGGTCCAGGAAAAATGGAACTTGGCCTTGGAATTGTAAGCTGTTTTGAAGTGTGTCAGTCATTCAAATAAGATGTGCAGTAGTTTTTTTCAGTTTCTAAAATTATAAGTTTGTGTAGTAGAAATCTGGAGTTTATTGTCTCTGCTGAATGCATCCTTAGTTGATTGTTTTTTTTTAATCTATTCACTGGCTTTTATTTGCTGGTATTATCTGTAGTTGAATTTTATTTTTTTTATTTTTTTATCTATTCACGGGCCATTATTTGCTGGTATTCTCTACCTATTGCTTGGTTCTACTTTTACTTCTGAAGTAATTCGATCCTTGTTCCACATTTACATATCAGGCATATTAAGCATGCATTTCTTTACAGCATGGTGAACCTGGTGCTGCGTTGGCTGACATTCAGCCTGTGGATGTGGTGGTTTCTCATGTTCTTAATCAAATACTCTTACCGGTATGTTCCAAGTATTTTATGGTCAACTCTTCTTTTAGTGTATTCCAAAACCAAATTTGTACTCTATCTTCTTCCAGTTAGGTGTCTCTCTTGTATACTTATTGTGTACTTGAGGTTGCGCCTTTGCGCTTTTTTATTAACTTGCAATTACTCATTAAAAAAAAATTGTGTTCCATATATTGTATTCCACAAAATTATGCTAATGGCCCTCCAAGTGGCATCTTCTCCCCCCATGCCAAAGAGGGGAAAGGAAAAAAAAAAGGGGTGGGGGGGAGGGGATCTTTGGTTACAAAATTATTCAGAAGGAAAAAAAAAAACAATTTTATGTCTGATTAATATACATGGTCTTGTGAAAATAGCCTGAAATGAGAATTTTGAAGCAGTTATGTTATTCCATCATTAATTTGCCAGGTTGTTCTTTAAATGTTTCTCATTGGAGTTATATATTTCATGTCATTTATGAAGTCTTGACGACATTTTCTAGATGTTTGACATGTATAGCTATTGGCATAGTTGAATACTCCATCTTTCTCTTCTTGTGAAGGGAGGCACCTAGCTATTAATGCGACTTCATATCAAGTAAAATAATGAGAACATTTAAAAAAAAAAAAAAATCATGAATACGTGTAAGGAGGTTGCTATAGGCAGGTTGGCAGGCACATCCATTCACTGCTTTTGTGCTGTAGAAGGAGACGACGTTGTACGAGTGCGTGGTGGATATCGGTGGGAATCTTTGAAAATGAAAAGGTCGGCTGGAGAAATTAAAGGGGGAAGTGGACCGGGCTCTTGAGATAGTGGATGAGGGCTTGATTTCTTTTGGGCTGGAAAGGGTTTAATTTTTGAATCAGGTCGGTTCTGTTTGGCGAAGCTTATGGCGAAGGCCCCACCCGTTGTGACTAATCAAAGCCCAATTTTGAAGGTGAAAGCTCGTCTTGAAGATTAAAAAAAGGCCCTCATCGCTAAAGTCCTTGCTAATAGAATGAGTAATGTCATGGAGAAGATCATTTCAAAGCCTCGGAACGCTTTTGGTAAAGGTAGACAAATTCTGAACTTGGTTCTCATTGCTAGCGAATGTTTGGATAGTCGCATCGAGTCTGGCGAATCTAGGTAGCTTTGCAAGCTGGATATTAAGAAGGCTTTTGACGATATTAACTAGAATTTCCTTGTTTACATGTTGGAAAGATGTGGTTTTAAAGAGAAATGGTGTTCTTGGATAGCGCATTGCATTTCCTCGATACATTTCTCCGTCTTGGTTAATGGTTCTCCAGCTGGCTTCTTCAGTAGCTCTCGCGGGTTGAGGCAGGGCGATCCTCTGTCTCATTTTCTATTCATTATAGTCATGGAGGCTTTGAGCAAAATGATTACCGCTACTGTTGATCGAGGTCTTCTCTCAAGATTCTCTGTGGGATCTAGGCCTCCTACTGTTAATATCTCTCACTTGTTGTTCGTGGATGATACTTTGATTTTTTATGGGGCCAACCCTAATCACCTTCGCTATCTCCATGTTCTATTATTATTTTTTGAAGCTGTTTCTGATTTAAAGATTAACCTGGCCAAGTCTGTTTTGGTTCATGTGGGTATTGTGGATAATGTGGATGAGTTGGCTGGCATCTTGGGTTGCAAGACTTCTTCTTTACTCTTGAAGTATCTTGGCATTCCACTAGGGGCTTCTTACAAGGCTAAGTCTATTTGGATGGCATAGTGGAAAAGATGGAGTGTCGATTGGCTAGTTGGAAAAGAATGTATTTGTTCAAGAGAGGCAGGGTCACCCTTATAAAGAGCACTCTATCCAACCTACCTACGTACTTTTTGTTCCTCTTCCCCATTCATGCTAGTGTAGCTAATCGAATTGAGAAGCTCCAATGTGACTTTTTATGGGGAGGGATAGGTGAATAATTTAAATTTCACCTAGTTAGCTAGAATGAGGTTTGCTCTCTGATCTCTGAGGATTTTTAGTCACGCTCTGCTAGGTAAATAGTTGTGGCGCTATGGTATTGAGAGATGCTTGGTGGAAATTTGTGGTGAATTCCAAATTTAGCATATGGCAGTCTTTTTTTTTTTTTTTGCTCGGAAGGCACTCGTTTTCCCTAGAAGAGTGTGGCAGACTCAAGCTCCTTCAATGGCGGCCTTTTTTACATGGTCGGTGGCTCTTGGAAAGATCCTCACCTTGGACAATCTCAGGAAGCGCCTCGTTATCGTGATCAACAGATGTTGCATGTGTAAGAAGACTGAGGAGTCCATGGACCATATTCTTCTCCACTGCAATGTGGCTTTTGCTTTATGGAATACTCTTTTCAGTCATTTTGAGATGTCATGGGTTATGCCTTGACGTGTTTTCGATCTGCTTGCTTAATGGTGGTCCTCGGGTAGGTCGATGAGTGCTACAGTGTGGAAAGTGGCGCCTACTTGTCTCTTTTGTTGCTTTATGGAAGGAAACAAATAACCGGAGCTTTCAAAAAAAAAAGAAATTGGGTCATGTGCATGGCACGTAACCCTTTTAGCCCAAAAACTCGAAAATATCCCTCCTTTAACCGTGGGAATTTCAGAAGTGTAGGAGAGATATTTTTGAATTTTTGGGCTAAAGGGTCACGTGCCGTGCATCATGATGTATAGTGTTTCTCTTAATTAGATGGCTCTAATCCAATTACTACCGATGCTCATCTCTCCGTTGTGATTTTTAAGTATGTTATTGTTGCGGTAAGTGTTGTTTCAAGTAATTAAAATTATGGGTTAAATACATTTTAACTCCCCAAACTACTACAATTTCTCCGAATAGCCCCCCAAACTACCAATACTTAGATTCTAGCCCCCAAATTACCACTTTTTGATTTTTTGGCATCATTCGTCTATTTATGCCATCAATTCTAACAGAAATTGGGTCATGTGCACGGCACGTAACCCTTTTAGCCCAAAAACCCGAAAATACCCCTCCCTTAACCGTGTGAATTTCAGAATTGTAGGAGAGATATTTTTGAATTTTTGGGCTAAAGGGTCACATGCCGTGCACATGACCCAATTTCTGTTAGAAATGACGGGGCATAAATGTACGGATGTTGACAAAAAATAAAAAAAGTGGTAGTTTGGGGGGTCAGAATCCAAGCATTGACAGTTTTGAGGGGCATCCAGAAAAAGAATGGTAGTTTAGGGGGTTAAAATATATTTAATTCTAAAATCATCTTTGAATTGCCCTTAAACCGCCGGTTAGGAGGCCTCTATTTTTGTTGTTGGGCAAAAATCCATTGGATTGGCTCATAAATAGATTTTAGAATTTTATTGCATTGTACTATTGGGCTCTTTGTTAAGTTGCCGTACTCTTTTTTTTTTTTTTTTTTAATCAAAAAAATGTTCTTAATTCCTTTTCCCTTTCCCTTTTCTTTGTATTTTTTTTTTTTAACACTTAAAAAATAAAAATAAAAATAAAAAACATCATTTGGACAATGGACATGTGCACAAACGCTGGCTTTCACACTTCCCAAGTTACAAACTTACAACCACATAGGTAAAAATTAATATTGGAATTGAGATTGGGGCCGAACCCAAATCCAATATTCATTGTAACCTGCCGAGTTGGTATAATTTCAACGACTTTTAGACCATAGACTTACCTCGAAAAAAAATAAAAGGTGGTAAAGATTATAAGAAGGGAAGAGTTTCAGTTTAGTTTAGTTTTTTTTTTTTTTTTTTTTTTTTTTTTTTTTTGGTATAAAAGATAATGCTCATCATTTATTTTTATAAAGGAGGATTTTCATTTATTTCAGGATCTGCTCATAAGGATCTTGTCACTCACGGATTTCAGAACCGTCGAGTAATTTTGAAATTTGTTAAAACTAGATTATAGACTACGTACTAAAATGAACAATGAGTTTCTGGCATATCGGTATTTTATATTGACAAAAAAAATTGTAAAGATTTAACTTCAGAGATGATAAAAAATAAAATTTAGTAAAATATCGTCGTTAAGCGTAATTTGAATGAGATGTCAAATTCTATTTTTGATTTGTTTTTACATGCCTATAACAAATTAGAAAACTTTTTTATTCTAAAGAAATGTTTTTTTTTTAAAAAAATAAAAATAAAATTATATACATGTAACTTTTATATAAGCTTGACAATTTTGACACGACTCGCGAATTCGACACGAAGTTATAGGGTTTAGGTTTAGGTTATAATCCGTTATGACCCGCAAACTCGTTTATGACATACTTATGACACGTTTATGACATGTTAACCCGTTTATAACACGTTTATGACATGATAACCTGTTTATAACGCATTTATGACCAAATTAACTAAACGGGTTGACTAAACAACCCGAGTTGCCAAGCCTACTTTTATATACAATTATGACTTATAACTTAATATGAAATTAGTTTAAAACTTATCTACTTTTATTTTAAATGTGAGTGTACAAACATAGAAAGACTATATAATTAAGTTGGATGACAACATTCTGTTTTGTAGAGCAAATATGAGAGAATGGAGATGTATTCAAGATATTCTGGAAACTTATGAAATGGCCTCCGGTCAAAAGATTAATAAGGAGAAATCTTCAATCTTTTTTAGTAAAAATACTAAGCAAGAGGTTAGGGATGCTCTTCTACAAGAGGTGAATGTTGCAGCTGTTAATCAATTTGAAAAGTATTTAGGGCTTCCGGCTTTAATAGGGCGCTCTAGGAAATCTTCCTTCAGTTTCATTAAGGGTAGAATTTGGACAAAGCTAAATGGTTGGAAGGAGAAATTCCTTACTCATGCAGGGAAGGAAGTCCTCTTGAAAAGTGTGATCCAAGCTATCCCCAATTACACCATGAGTGTTTTCCGACTTCCAAAAACTTTGATCAAAGAAATAAATTCTATGATGAGGAAATTTTGGTAGAGTTTCAAAGAAAATCTTAATAAGATTTCTTGGGTTTCATGGAAGCATATGGGCCGGAAAAAGGATGTTGGGGGTTTGGGATTCAGGGAACTTGATTGCTTTAATGTTGCTTTGTTGGCTAAGCAATGTCGGCGATTGTTTAAGTTTCCTGACTCTCTGTTAGCTTGTGTTATGAGAGATAAGTATTATCCGGGGGTTGATTTCATGGACTCAGACTTGGGGAAGAGACCTTCGTTTGCTTGGAGAAGCATTTGGCAGACAAAATCTTTGTTAAAGGAAGGCATAATGTGGAGAGTAAGAAATGGGGAGAAGATTAAAATCTGGAAAGATAGGTGGATTCCTACTTCTTCTACTCACAAAATTCAAGACCCTGTTCGGGTTCTATCCACAGAAGCTAAGGTTGCAGAAATTATCAATCGGAACACAAACTGGTGGAACATACCTCTTATTGAGCAAATTTTCCCACAGGAGACTGTTGAGAAAATCTGTAGCCTTCCGATTTGTCCCAGATCCCAAGAGGACAGACTTGTTTGGGCAGGAACGAAAATGGGAACCTTCTCAGTCCGTAGCGCCTACCACTTGGAGATGGAACGCCGTTCGCGGATTGTGGGATGCTCGTCTTTGGCCTCTCAGTCCAGCCCTTATTGGCAGCATCTCTGGAAAATTAAGGTTCCTCGGTCAGTAACTCTATTTCTATGGCGAGCTTGTAATGAAGTACTCCCAACAAAGAACAATTTATTTAAAAGAAAGGTGGTTCCGGCACCTGTCTGCCCTATGTGTGGAGTTGATGATGAAACGACTGGCCATGCGCTGTGGTGGTGTGCCGTTGCCCAAGCTGTCTGGGGTTGTTGTGGGGGTTCAATCAACAAAAGTGTGGTGATGAAGGACGATTTTTTCAGTATTTTCTGCTATCTTTGTGATAGATTGGACGCGGACGAGTTGGAGCTTTTTGCGATCATAGCCCATAAGATTTGGCTGAGGAGGAATTCGATGGTTTTTGGGGGCCCAATTCCATCCCCCTCTTGTTTGATGAAAGGTGCCAAAGAGCTGTTGGGAGATTATCGGAAATCCTCCGTGGATGCTGCGAATCGGGAGAACGGGAGTCCTCGTGCACTTTCGCGGTGGAGTAAACCAGCTGCCGAATCCATCAAGATAAATTGGGACGCTGCTTTGGACGTTCGGAAGAAACGTATGGGAGTGGGAATCATTGCCAGAAATGATATGGGCGACGTGAAGGCAGCGTTGTGTACAGCGCTTCCCTATATCCAGAATCCTACTGTGGCTGAAGCCTTTGGGGCTAGGAGGGCGGTGGAATTTGCTAGAGAAATGGGCTTCTCCTCAATTGAGATTGAAGGGAATTCTCGTGAAGTGGTTCTGGCTTTGGGGAACTCAGGGGATTGCTGCGTTTCTTACGAAAATTTAGTTTCGGAAACTCGGGTTTTGCTTTCCTCTTTTCCTCACTGGAAAATTGCGCATGTGGGGCGTGATGGGAACAAGGCTGCTCACTGCTTGGCTAAGCTAGCTGTTTCCCAGTTCTGTCAATATGTGTGGATAGGTGTTTGCCCCTCAGCTATTGTGGATATTGTCTGTACTGATATTTCTTAATGGAAAGACAAAACTTTCCCTTCAAAAAAAAAAAAAAATCCTGATTCTATCTCTCCAAATGGGCCTCACACATAGGGCTACTCGAGGCACGCAAACCCAAAAGTCAAGGAAGAAATTAAAATGAAATAGGGGTGTGCCAAGTGCTCCATACAAGTGAACTTCTCATCTAGGCTGTCTGAAACACCCGAATCCTGGTTTTGGGCATGCAATTTGGGCACCCTTACCCGAATATCAAGTGACATTCATTACCACAAGTGGCAGTGATCGAACAGCTGAAAATTGTGTAGCAACTCAACAATGGGACACGTGCAACACCGGATCCAAACTCGATAAAGAAAAAACCGGTGGCCATGTTAGAGCGAAGGAAGAAATAGTTAACTGCCTAGGGCGGGGAGGTTAACGGTTTACGGGTAGGTGGAGGAAGTTAGTAACCGCTAACCACATACATATATATATATATATATATATATATATATATACACACACACACGCCCACACACAAAACACGTCATTTCATATGAAGTTTTAAATGACACCATACATTCGGCAAAAAAAAAAAAAAAAAAAGGCAAAAAAAATATCTAAAATAAACCCCAAAAAGATGTCCAATGATGACCCAACACCCAAAAATATGCTCAAAATGCTCAAATTTAAAAGCAGTTATACGGTGCGGTTATAAATTTAAATAACGGTTAACGGCCTAAGGCGGGACAGTTGCGGTTATAAAAATAGAATAATCGCCTAAGACGGTTACAGTTAGTGGTTAAAAACAATAACCGTTATTCGTAACTATCTTTGCACCCCTATATTTACCATGGTTCATGTGATTTAATTCTCATCGTCTCGCTTGAAGTGGTATATAATAAATAATATCCTCTGCCTTGTGAATTTGGCATACAGGCTTTGACAAATCCTTGTCATTTGGAGATAATATTATTGATATTCATAAACTTGTATTTTTGAATGTGGAGGCCAACAAATAGTTTTAGCTGTTGTTTTCTTGAAAGCTTTGGAAGCATAGAATGTTAAGACAATGGTTAAATATTTAAAGTCACCATAAAAAGCTTTTGGGTCTAATGTATGTGTCAAGTATGCATGCATTGATTAATATGCTTATGACAAGATATAAATTTTGGCTTATAAGGGACTTGTTTGGCAAGCAAGTGTTTACACAATTACTTCCCAAACATCTCCAAGATGTGTGAGAAAATACCAAAGAAGAATGTAGTTAGTTGGAATTTGATGATAATTTAATTCATGCAATTGGGGTACCCAAGAAAAGCAATAGATTTGTAATTAGATATGATTTTGAGTGGGTAAGTGCCATATTGGTTTACTTTAAGCAGAGTTTTATCAGCTTGTGAGTAGCTAGAATTGCCCTATATATGGATAGCAAATGAAATCTTTTAAGTTACTCAGGTGGGATTGGGTTTGAATGCTTGTGATGGTTATTGTTTGGTGGACATGTATGTAAAGTATCAAGCAAATGGATATTTGGATGATTAATATCTGTCTAACATCTTGAACCTGCAGCAAAACATAAGAGGACTTTTCTTAGCTGCTTCTTTTCTTTGTCTTGTAGTCTTATTTTTCCTGGCTATTTCTGGATCATGAAGTGGTCACATTTCTCTGGATGCTATGAAAATTGCACATGATACTAAAGAGTCCAGCTTGAAAATAAAATATGACTCCTAAAGTTTGTGTAATCACAACTAAACATGCAACCAAAATATAAAATGCGAAAACGTAAAAAACACAGATATTTTGGTTACGAAGTGGAAACTTTTTGTATCAAAGAGAAAAATCACTCTGGGGCAGCCAAACCTATGAAATCTACTAACAAAATAAATAGCTAGTTACAAAGCAGTCGTACTCACATAACCCAATGCAGTAGTCGTATCTTTAACTCTGACACGTACCTATACATGAACGTCTCTCAACGAGACCTCCTGTCTGAAGAGTTCTTGTGACATTCCACATCGCCTGGGAATGGGGATGTGCTTATATGTATAAATGCATCATTTATGACACAACGCGTTTTAAAGCCGTGATGGTTATGAACCTATCAGAACTCCGCAGTTAAGCGTGCTTCTGCGAGAGCAATCCCAGAATGGGTGACCTCCTGGGAAGTCGGGTTTGGGGAGCCAAAAAGCGGACAATATTGTGTCATTGGGGGGTGGGTCGTTACAAATGGTATCAGACCCATTGTCCAGCCTGAGATGGTGGGAGCGCGCACAAGCCCATGAGGGTCGCCAGCGGGCACTTGCTGGGATGCCAAGAATGGGGTGATCCCATGAGGGTCGACAGTAGGGACGCTGGGTCCCAAGGGGGGGGTGATTGTGACATCCCACATTGCCTAGGAATGGGGATGTGCTTATATGTATAAATGCACCATTTATGACACAACGCGTTTTAAAACCGTGATGGTTATGAACCTATCAAAACTCCGCAGTTAAGTGTGCTTCTGCGAGAGCAATCTCAGGATGGGTGACCTCCTGGGAAGTCTGGTTTGGGGAGCCAAAAAGCGAACAATATTGTGTCATTGGGGGTGGGTCGTTACAGTTCTTCAATGGATTCTTTTAACTTAGAACTCCTCTCTAAGTTAGACTTCAAAAGATTGATTACAACAAAACAAACATAAAACTCTAAGAGAGTTAGTATATCTAACAATTTATGCCTAAACACGCTCTTTTAGAACAATGAGAATTCTACTATGGAATTCTGCTTTTAAATTACACAACCTATGAGCATCTTTAAATAAGCTTCTGAAATCCTAATTCTACTCAAACTTGAATTTGCATAGGCAGCGTCCGGACCTGGCTTCTAGGCGTCCAAAACTGCGACTAAAACTTCATAAAACTCTGAAAAGCGTCCGGACCTGGAAACCCTAGCGTCCAGACGGTTGCATAAAGTAGCGTTCGGACTCCTTGCTGATGGGAACTTGTTGACTTCAGCGTTCGCTGGGCCCGTTCGGACAGCTTTCGAACCTTGAGCTACTGACTTCATCGTCTGCTGTAATGTTCGGACCTTCATAGGACTTTGAGTCTCTAAGCTGAGCATCCGAACTCTGGCAACTGGGCGTCCGAATGGTATCTAGGGAAAACCGACTTTCTGAGCTGTAAAATTTCCAGAAATAATTCTTTCACCAGGACCTTTCATTCTTAGTGATATTTTGTGTAGATACTTGTTCTTAGGAGTGGGCATAACTATGCTTGTTCTTAGGAGTGGGCATAACTCACCCGAACCCGCATACCACCCCACCCCCCCCTCCCCCCCGAAATTTTGTGGATATCTCATGTTATACAGTTCACACAGGTTATTTTACTTCAAAACCGAGCACCATTAATCTGATTTTCCCTACCCGCAAACCCGCCCCGCCCCGAGGTTAGCGTTGATATAAATAATTACTTTTTTCAAACCCTAACCTTCTGCATTCTTTCTCCAAGACTCCAAACAGCGCACCCCTCCCGTAGAAGGCACTTCACTTTCCAATTCCAACCTTCCAGCTTGGTGTCATACACTCATACAGTCTTTTGCAATTCCAACCCTCTAGCTTCCAGTTCTAGAAACTCCTTATACGGCTAGAAACTCTATCTCTCTCCGTTTGTTACTAGTACAACCGACTTAAGTTTATATTATGCAATAACTGTTAACTGGTATTCAATCTTTCTTGTAAGTTTGTAACGTGCTTGGTATTTTGTTCTTCAGTTTTAAGATCCATTAAAAGGTACAGAGAAACAAAACTATAGTAGTTTGTTCTTCAGTTTAAATGGGATGTTCAAGATTTTAAATAGATACCTGCAACACCCCGCCCTGCACGAAAATAGCCAATTTTCACCCTGCCCCGAGAACCCGATACCCGCACGGAAAAGGATTTTTTTTATATGGGCTCGGACCCATTTTCTGGAACCCACCCATCACGGGGCGGGTTCAAGAAAAGGCTAAAACTCAACCCGTGCCCACCCCTACTTGTTCTGATCAGTCCTTTCCATATTGAAAAATATGTTCTGCAAATAATCTTCTGGAAGCTCTCTAGAAATTACGATGTCTCTGTTAAGGAAATCTCTGTTATGAAAATGAATGACAATCAATTAGGAACAATTAATTTTGCAGAATATTTTCCACATCACATATCTTTCATTTCTTGATTAATATTCTGCAATATTTTCACTACTCAGTTCTTTCATTTTCTTGAAGAATATTCAGTAATATTCTTTCTTTCTTGGCTTTTTCCTTTTTCTTGAGGAATACTCTGCAATATTCTTTCTTACTTGGCTCTTTCCTTTCTTGAATAAAACAAATAAGTTTTGACACCGAATTTGTCAATATTAAAAACCCAACACAACTAAAGTTTTTGTCAATTATTATATATTTCTCTAGATAGTACAAAAATTCCCCACAATACATTTCTTTAGATGGATAAGCCACCTTATCCAAATTATAATATGAGGACGAGCGTTTTTGAAGTGGAGGAGACTATTGTAGGACAAATGGGGCGTGTAGAACCCTCTACTAGAAGTTAGCTTGAACTTTGCTACAAGTTTGTTAAAAGTTGGCTCAAGCCAAGTAAGGACAAAATGGTTTGTTAAAAGTCCGATAGAAGTTGGCTCTAGCTAAATCAAGACAGAATGATTTGCTAGAAGTCCGTTCGAGCGGATCCATCTGATGCAAAATAATTTGAGCAATCTTTTTAATTTTGGCAACAAATCAATTCCATCCATTTTGAGTTCTTTCTCAATTTGGTTCACTTTGTGATCTTAATTTCCATCTTTATGCGATTTGGTTTAGATTAGGTTAGAGCTAATTTCTTGCCTTGTTATAAAAGGATCATGATTGTAGTGAGAAAGACATTTTTTTTTTTTTAGTTCAACAACAATTTCGCTTTCATTATAAATGTTTGTGTTGATTTGTGAATTAAAAAACACAGCTTTTCAATCACTTTTATTGCTTTTGCATCGGTTTACACTTTACACTAATTGGAAATCTCCCTCCAAAACTACCCAAAATAAAGAGCGGCGAAAATTTAGATTACAAAATATTTGAGTTCAAACTATGAATCTATTCCATATATTCCATTAAAAAAGGACACATTTTTCTCTTAGGATTATTTATTTATTTATTTTTCCAATTGCTGTTGATCGAACTCAATACCTAGCTTCCTTTTGTGTCTTCTTTTTATTAAACTGAAGAGATATCCTAGGGTACAAGGTCAATAAATAAGATGAAACATTATATATATTGATTAAATAAAACAAAAAATAAAATAGATGAATAGAGTAAGATCGAGATTTAATAGTCTGTCTTTTTCTTTATTATCATGTATCCTGTGGCTGTGGCTGCATGTTTCTTTTCACTGGCTTATAGTCCTCTTTTTCTTTGCTAATCTAGTGGGCTCCTAAACTGAGATTTCTCTGGATGTTACGAAAATTCCACGCGCTTTTTGTCTTTAAAATGTCAGCAAGGGTTACACAAGTTGTAATATTGAATGGTGTACATGAGAAGTCTCACTTGTTAGTTGACTGAAGAAAAGGTTGTCGAGGACAACCACCAATAATGATGGTTGAGATAATGTTGGCCAGAGTCCTCTTTTTCTTTGCTAATCTAGTGGGCTCCTAATTAAACTGAGATTTCTCTGGATGTTACGAAAATTCTACACGCTTTTTGTCCTTAAAATGTAAGCAAGGGTTACACAACTCTTCAGCAACTTATCAGTTGTGATATTAAATGATGTACGTGAGAAGTCTCACTTGTTAGTTGATTGAAGAAAAGGTTGTCGAGGACAACCACCAAAATGAGAAAATCCAATCCTCGAAGGTCAGGAAACTCATAGGGAATGAATAAGTAGGCATCACACTTCCCGTCTACAAGCGTTTTTTTTTCTTTTTTTTTTTGGGGTTGGGTGACACTTGGAAGGATGAGATTGAGGCTTTGAGAGAAATTTGAGAGAGTTGTTGAAAACTGAAAAGCAAATTTTGCCAACTTTTCTTTTGTGCGGTGTGAATTTTTGATTAACATGATTTGCCATGTTCGAGAGGATCTGCTGATTGCTGATATTATTATTATTATTATTTTCTTGTTTGCTTTGTAGCCTCTAAGAGTTGGGTTTTTTTTTTTTTTTTTTTTTTTTTTTTTTTCTTGTTTTTGGTCTGCTGCGTGTAGGGGTGAAAAGGCGGTGGCGGTTAGCGGTTATTGGCCAAAACCGCCAACCGTAACCGCCTAGGCGGTTACTGAAAATCACAAACCGCCTCCGGCAACCGGCAACCTTTTTTTTTTTTTTTTTTTTTTTTTTTTACATTTGGCCGTGCGGAAATCGACCCCTCCACCGCCGACGTCATCCTCTGCCTCTTCGTGGACCGAGCCACCACCACCACTTCAGACTCCGATGAGTCCTCATCCAACAACAATGACCACTCCAGATCTACCCAACCACCACGACCGCTCCAGATCTACCCAACCACGACCACCACTCCAGATCTACCCAACCACCACGACCGCTCCAGATCTACCCAACCACGACCACCACTCCAGATCTACCTTCACTCTCACGTGCTCCACCGCTAATCGTCCCTCCAGTGCAACTAACCGTCCTCCAACTCCTCTATTGTTCCGATCTCTCCAGTTCCATCAATAGAGCTTCCACCGCCCTCGATCTCCTCCCCATCACCCTGGAGCTTCTCTTCGAAGATTGCGTTAAACGACTGGAGAGGGAGACGAGAGAGAATAGAGATGAGAACCATGAGAGAGTTGAGAGAATGGAGATGAGAATCATGAGAGAGTTGAGAGGTGAGGGCACTGAGGGGCTGGTGGCGTGGAGAGGGAGACAAGAGAGAATGTGATGAGTCTAGGTTTTTTTCTGGGTTTTTAATGTCTAGGTTAAAATTCCAAAACGATGTGTTTTGGTTTTGGTGTTTTTATATCCAAAAAATAATATATGTATGTATGTATATATATATATATATATATATATATATATATATATATATATATATATATATATATATATATATATATATATATATATATATATATATATATATATATATATATATATACTAGGTTAAAATTTCAAAATGATGTGTTTTTGATTTTGGTGTTTTTATATCTAAAAAATAATAATAAATATATATATAAAATAATAATATTATAAAGGCGGTTAGCGATTATAACCGCTAACCGCATTTCTAAAAACCGCTAACCGCCTTTATAGGGCGGTTAGCGGTTACCGGTTACCGGTTTTTAGGCGGTTTTAACGGTTTTACGGTTAGCGGTTATGGACGGTTAGCGGTTAGCGGACGGTTATTTTCACCCCTAGCTGCGTGCAACTGTTTTTTTTTTTTTTTTTAAGATTCAGGTGCGTGTTGTAGTTAGTAGAATAATTTTTTTTTTTTTTGGAGGTGGGGTTGAATTATTTTTTGCAGGGGTCATCGGTACGTTAACCCTTAAAAAAAAAATAAAAAAATTGGAGGGGCCATGCCTACCAACGTGCCTCCGCCCCCGAAAACAACAAATTAATTAAATATGCTTTGTCGCTATTTGTCTTTGGTTGATAAAATTTTTTATATTTAATTTGTTTTTTTAGTATTTAGTCTGAAAATTCCGTACGTTGTTTTCTTTTAGAGACGTGCGCAGCGCAGTCTCTTTCTCCTTACAAAATCATTAAAGCTTAAGTTTCACATTTTTCTCTTTTCATGATTCCTTTCTAGATGTTTTAATTAATTAGAAATAACATAAATATAGAAGATCGAATACTTTGCAAGATAAACTTTAACTACAGAGAGTCAAAGCCCACAACTTTCTTCAGTTAAATCAATAACCAAATCAAGGCCATTTGTGCTATTTACACAGTTTTTTTTTTTTTTTTTTTGCAAAATTTGTGCTCAAAATCCCTTCACTATGATTTGTTGTGAAAAGGACTTCGTGTACAACTTCATCGCATATAACATAATCTCCATTTTTTTTTAAAAAAGATTTACATAATGTCCAATTTAAATGTGCATCCAATACTGCTCCTTGAAGGATTTCAAAATTGATCTGAACTCCTTGCGGTCCTCTAGTGTAGGTCATGTGAGAAATGAGGCAAATTTAACTGTATAAAATTTGGTCAAAACGGCTGTAACTCATGTCATAAATTTAAAATAATTTATTCAGAGGCCAATTTTTTTTTTTCTTTTTTATAGGTTGAAGACACTACATAGACTTTTTTTTTTTCTTTATTTGTAACTTTCAAATATGTCACCTTAATCTGTGTGATAAATAGGTATTTTATTTGAAAAGTTGGAGGCTTGGAGCCCTGGAGGCTTGGCAGCTTGATATAAGAAAAGTCCATGTACAAAATTAACACGAAAGTTGACTTGACCTTATTTGAAAAGTAGGATTAGCTTGCTATAAGAAAAGTCCATATATAGATATAGATCCATTCTCCTCCTCCGATCCATTCTCATCCTCCTCCGATCCATTCCATATTCTCCCCCTCTCCCAAAACAGGAAATCCATTCAAGAAATTAGGATCATGGATAGAAAACAAGAAGATATGCAATTTCTTGGCCTCTTTGCTATCTACCAAGAGGCCTGGAAGATCATTTTCTCATGGAGGCCTGGAAGATCATTTTCTCATGGAGGCCTAGGAACGTCTTCACCCAGATCACCCTGACCTTAATCCTCCCTCTATCTTTCATCGCCTTGGCTCATATGGAAGCATCCAAGCTCCTCTTCCCAAACACCATTCACAACGAAATAGTCTTTAATCAAACCCAGGCAGGTGCTCCTAAATACCACAAGCTCTCAGACCTCACATCCGAACGGATCACTTTTTGGCTCTTCGTGGCTGCATACTTCACCTTCGTCCTCATCTTCTCCCTCGTCTCCACATCCGCTGTGGTTTACACTATTGCATGTATTTACACCGGCCGTGAAGTAACTTTCGAGAAGGTTATGAGCGTCGTCCCCAAGGTCTTGAAGCGGCTTATGCTCACCTTCGTCTCCACTTTCGTCGCCGTCTTCGCTTACAGCATAGTGGCATCACTTTTGATGTTGATCTTCATTACACTGGTAATTTTCCTTGCGTCAGTCAAATTTCTTGTTCCCATAGTTATTGTTCTGGGGATCGTGTACGTGGCGGGGCTTGTTTACATGGCCATTGTTTGGCAATTGGCGAGCGTTGTGACTGTGTTGGAAGACACGTGTGGATTTCGTGCCATGATGAAGAGCAAGGCACTGATAAAGGGAAAGACGGGGGTGGCCACGATTATATCTTTGATGTTCAATATCTCTGTCTGGCTCGTACAAGTAGCATTTGAGAAACTGGTTGTTCGTGGTGAGTCATCGGGCATGGTCAGCAGGGTGGCCATTGGGATTATATGTTTGTTGTTGCTTTCCAAGTTGACTCTCTTCGGGCTTGTCATTCATACGGTGATCTATCTCGTTTGCAAATCCTACCACCATGAAAATATCGACAAGCCGGCCCTTTCGGATCACCTTGAAGTTAATCTAGGCGAGTATGTTCCTTTGAAGCCCAGGGATGTTCAGCTTGTTTGACTGATCGTAAATGCTTTCAGATCGATGTTGTGCTTTTTACTTAATTTCATCAATTATATGTAAACCAGTTTTCAGATCGATGTTGGTTAATTTATATTTCTTAATTTCGGCGAACAGAAATGTAGATCCAAGTCAACGAAGCCCATTTATATAGATCGTAAGTCAAGATGATCAAGCTACTGGAACAGCTTGACGTATGATATGGGGTTCGTTGACTTGGAACGTACTGGGAGTCTGTTGGCAAAAATTAATTAAGAAACATAATTAGGAACCGGCCAGACGGGGAAATTTGAGGTTAAGAAATGGAAAACAGGTGACCAACTCCGAGATAATGAGCCACTGGATCTGGATGTGGCCTAGCTATGGCTTCGGCCATTCAATTTTCTGCAAACCTCGTGGTATATAGGCTTAATTTGAAAAATTCCACCCCTTGAATTACTGCTAATTAGCCAACTTTTTTTTTCGCTTTTAAATTCAAGGTGGGCTATATATGATCACGCTGAGAGCTAGATGGCAAATTTGAAAACTGATTTTCAGACGTCTATATATTTGGATACATCGGGGAAGATCTGCTACGTAAGAGAATAGAACTTATTTTTTGTATTATTTTTTTTAAAAAAAAAAAAAAAAGATGAAGAAGAAGGATAATAATAGAATTTAATGTGGTCACTATGTTTGGAATCAGTTTCTATTATGGTGCCAGCGTGTCGGCCCAAACAACTTGACCCGACCATTCCGACCTATCCTGTTGGATTGCAGGCAAATAAACCTGGCGGCCACTTAGAATTCGATCGGTGCTTGTGGTCGGTGTACCAACGGGATGGAGTCGGTACAATTTAGTGACCGACCCCCTATAGTAGGGTGGTTAGTAGTAGGTCTTTGAAGAGGGCGTCAGTCTAAAGCGAACCTCAACCTAAGGGGTGCTCAATAACCTTAGTTTCTCTACCTATGTCTTATTGCAATTAAACTTATTGCATACAGATAAGTCATTATCCATCAAGATCTACTCAGAATCCTAGATGATGACCAAACAATAATTAAGAGAATAGTATTTCCAAATATCAAATTTAGAATCTATTAAGAATACGTTTGGCATTGTAATTTTGCATACTAAAAATGTAATTTTAAATCAAATCGTTAAAAATGTATCATTTGTGAATGCATTTTTAAAATATTACAATTTAAAACGTAGAAAAATTTGTGTTGGCTAATCACGGGCAAGTGTGTGCGTTTTTTAAAGCGTACCATTTTAAATGATAAACTATGATTTTAATGGTCAAACTGCAATTATACTAAATATTAACTACGCTTTTAAAAATCGCAGTTTCAAATTAAACATTTTAAAATTATTATTTTTAAATCACATGTTTTGAAATTACAAACCCAAACGAATTCTAAATTGATTTGAGAAGAGACCCATGGACCATCATCGATCATTTAGAAGCTTAAAAGAATTAATCTTAATTAGATGGCTCTAATCCAATTACTACCGATGCTCATCTCTACGTTGTGATTTTTAAGTATGTTTATTGTTGCAGTAAGTGTTGTTTCAAGGAAAATCATCTTTGGATTGCGCTTAAAAGGCTTAAACCGCTTGTTAGGCGGCCTCTATTTTGGTCGGTGGGCAAAAATCCAATGGATCGGCCCATGAGTAGATTTTAGAATTTTATTGCATTTTACTATTGGGCTCTTTGTTAAGTTGCCGTACTCTTTTTTTTTTTTTTAAATGTTCTTAATTCCTATTCCCTTCCCCTGGCCTTTTCTTTGTATTTTTTTTTAACACTTAAAAAAAAATAATAATAATCATTTGGACAATGGATATGTGCACAAACGCTAAACAAGAATTCATGGTACTATATAAATTTGGGTGATTGGGTAAGAGATTAATAAGATAAAGGTTGCTAGATTGGATATGTCAACTATACAGGATCTAGAGCAACCTATTAAAGAGATTTAAGAAGGTGATTATTTTCTTACACCCTTTTAATTGTATTTCGCTTTTTGCTTATTAGTGGTTAGATTGATTGGTGCAGTAATGATTGAGTAAATTTTTAACTTAATAAACCATGCAGTGAGCTTTGACATTTTAAAAGTATGGTTGATAGCATATCATGTGTTTTAACCTGTGTCAATATGTAATTAGAACCCGACAAAAGAAATGATAGTGAGACTTGCAAAGAATAAACAAACCATATGAATGCGCGGAGGTTGCCTTTTATAGTATTATGAATAATACAATCATATACCATTGAGGTTGCTTAAAGAGTAGATTTATTGGTTGAAATTTTGAGATAAGAAGTCAGCTGCAACTAAGAATTTGATTGGTATGAGATAATGTTTAGCTTAGAAATCTATACAGAATGATATTTTGGAATTTAAGACACAAAGAAAATAGGAATGATCATCATTAAGTTGTAAGTCAGAATAATGAGTTTCTTCTTAAGGAGGGGAGTACCATGACCGAGGTACTTTCAAGTAAACTAGTTCCACATGGATTAAGAAGTGACATGAGGGTGGTCCAACGGGCGTACTAAGGTCAAGCATCGATGTAAGGTAAATATTGTTTCCATGAAACCAAGAGATAGAGTTAGATAATATCCAACGTAGAAACATATGGATATCAAGGAAAATGAATGCTGCTAGGTTTAATAGCTTAGGTATATTGTGTAAGCATAAGAGTATTATAATCAAGGCGCATAGGATGTATCATGTGGTTAGTAGATAGAATCGTTAGAACCCTTGATGAACAAATGATATGTAGTGCAGTGACTCCTGAGAGAAATGATAAACGACCATGTAATGATCAATTTAACAATGAGATAATAAAATATTAATGGTACCAAACATGAATACAATATAATGTGAAGTATGATAGTAAGGCTACTGTATAGACTGTAGATGATGATGAGAGTATGACTTGTGGAGATGAATCTCTTGAGGTGTGACGATGGAAAAATGTGATATTGGGCATCTTGATGGATGACTGTTATAGAAAAGAAGATATAGTGGAATCTAAGCATAGCGATTGAAACAAACTTAAAAAATTGTAGCTAGCATTGATACACAGTACAAAGTACTTTATGATGATAGAGCTCGATGAATTTTAGTTGTCGAACGCAAATCGCATAAAAGTTGATAAATTGGAAACCTTAGAATATAGGTTGTGATATAAAAGGGTGATTAAGGATAAGGTCACAGGATGACAAGAGTCAGTAGAAAAAAAAAATAAATAAAATAAAGACTGTGATATACAATTTGCTAATTAGGGATTGATTTGACTCAAGAAACTTAGTGGTTTGAGTTGAAATTGAAAGAAAAATAGGATGAGACAGGTGATTCTTGTAAGGACATATGAAATATGGTGATTTATGGAGTTGTGATAAAGTAGTGTAGATGATAAGGTATGATTTAAATCGTTGAGTGTCTAGTCGAAGTAGTGATATAAGACATAAGAATAAGTACCAATGAATCAAGTGTAAAGACTTAGAAATGACAATTAAAGCAGGAATAATATGCTTGGCATTGATAATCCACGAGGTCTATTAAGGTAACTCAATGGGAGCGTAATAAATATATAAGTTTTAAGCCTGCATCATTATATATTTATTACACTTAAAATTTCGAGGACAAAATTCTAATAAGGAGGGGAGAATGTAACACCAAAGGAATTTATTAGGATGATTAAAAATACTTTGGTATAAATATTGGTATTAGATTAGATCAAATATATTTTATCTCTAATTTTATTTTCTCAGTTTAGTTTGAGAAGTGGACAGTTTGAACAAGGTTAAAAAAAAATAAATAAATAAAAAATTGGAGCTTTGAGAATTTGTAAGAATTGTAATATATAACATAATATTATTTATATTATATTTTAAGAGTTGTCACTAGCATTTAAGCATAAACACATGAACACTAGTGAAATTTGAAGGACTTTATGGAAGTGTTTTCACGCCCATTTCTAATAGGCTAGTCAAAGGTCAAATGAAATTCTAGAAAGAAAAGTCTTGAAGATTTTCACACCTATTTCTAGTTCAATTTAGCACGTCCACGTTAACACTAGAAAACTCACTAGAACTTACGTTGGCACACATTGCAGCTTATTCTAAGGTTTTCTAGAATTTGTTCTTACGTACGCCTACCTTCGGCAAATGCATGTAAATTCCATAATTGTTTCACCACTTAACTTTTATAAAATTAAAATTTTATCAAAATTTTGCTCTTTCTCTCTACGTTACTTACTAGGGTGCTGGAGTAATAAAAAAAATAAAATCCAGAAAAGAAAAGAAGTGAGAAATATTTAGAATAGTAATAAGCTTTAGAGCTAATTAAAGTGAGAGTGCTAGGTATAATTCTTTTACGTACCCTTAGTTTATGTCAATTCTAGTTATTAAAATTTAAATTATGTCGATATAATGCCTAAATTGCTCGGGAAAGTGTGATTGAATATCTCAGGGAATGATATTATATTCAATCATTCTTTTAAATATTACAAATGCGTCGTTGTGTTGCCTTAATATTATTATGTATTATACAATATTCGCGCCGTTGTAATGCCCAAGTAATGTTAGAAATTTTAGATAAATATTATACTAGTGCCATAATAATGCCCTTGTAAAAATACATGGTAAAGCCACATAGCCGTTATGATGTCCGAATGACATTACAACATTTTAGATCGATATATGTCGTTATGCTGTCCATTTTTAGGCAGAGTATAAGGGAAATAATCAATCGTCTAGATATAAGCTTTATAAAATTAAATTTAAACTAATATACTGTCGCACGTGGGCGCAATAAATTGCAATGAGTTATTAAAGACAATAAGAGCTTTTAGATCGTCTGCGAAGTGGTAAGTATAACTACTTACTGAGAAATGATACTGTTTTTATGAGTATTTTACTTACTGAAATATTTGATAAAGTTTTTGAAGTAGGATTATTAAAATTACATGAGCCCCTTAGTGTTTTATGAATAACATGATTATATGTTCTGAATTATTTTCACATGTGTTGATATAATTTGTGAAACGAAAGAGGATGATTATGAAAACAAAATAATGATTTTAAGAGAGACATATTATTGCATATTGTTAAACAATGAGAATAAGAGATAGTAAAACTGGGAAGCCAAAAAATCTTCCTAAGTTAAATATGAAGCCAGAAGATTGTCCTATGTTAACTGTGGAAACCGAAAGGGCCTTCCAAGTTAAATAAGAAACCAAAAGGTCTTAATATACAGTTAGAATGTGTTCTTATGTTAATTGTGGAGGCCGAAGGGTCCTACCAGATTAAATAAGAATTTGGAAAGTTTTTCATAAACAATGTTTAAACGAGGAGCCGAAGGTTTTTTCTATAGACGTTAAACGAGGAGCCGAAGGTGTCTCCTATCGACGTTAACCGAGGAGCCGAAGGTGCCTCCTGATAGCCGTAAATGAAAGGTACTTAAAGTCCTTTAGAAAGTCGGATGAGCTAGAAGAGTCTCTTAGAGAAAAGTGAGAGAAAAATGTATTACATATAATGAATAATGTGATTTATATGTTTTGTGATTATTGATTTGTTTCATTACTTTATACTTATATATATATGCATTTTATGAGATGCAAGTAACATGTACATTGGTATAAATGTATAAAGCCATACGTATTAAAGAAATGTCACTTAAAATATAAGTGAATTTTATTATGTATTATTAAACAACTCTACAGTGCTTATCTTACCAGCTATGAATTACTTAAAATGATTATTTTTGGTAAACCTAGTTTAGCTGTTATTATAATTATCATGTTGGAGACATTTTCTAAAAAAATGGCTCTATTTGAAAATGCTCTGTAATTTCTTATACTTATTGAGACTGTGGACTCATTAATCCGCCTATGTAATTGTGGATCACAATTGCATAGTTATTATGGTAGAACTTGCACGTATGGAAGATTGAGGGAGTCTCATAGCAATGCTTAGATGTCTTTTCTTGAGGTACTCAGGGACCCTAGACTCATTAAGTTCTGATTTGAGTTAAATCGATATTTATAGAATTTGTTTTAATGCTACGTGTGGTATATTGTAGTGTTGATATATAAATAGAAAGATTTGAGTTGTAATGACTTTACAAAATGTAATAGAAGCTCTGGTATGTATTATTGTTGAGTTTATCAGATCAATCGAAAGGCAAAGGTTTATTGCTGATATTTCCACTGCATGGTTAATGAATAAAAAAAATATATCTGTTATGAGATATATATAAACTTTGATGATATTGAGGTTGAGATAATAATGCTTAGTGGAGATTGAAAATTTCACTTTCGCCTTTCATTAAGTAAAGGCGGGGAGCTACAATCTTGGCTCCCCTGCTCCTTATCATTTGAATTTTCATAATTAGTACCTCACTTTTTGTAACAATCCACCCCCAATGAACGCCTCATTCTTCTTGGTAAGTTTGGTTAAGGGTGCAGCTAGCTTGGAAAACCCTTCTACGAATCTTTTATAATAACCTGCGAGGCCCAAGAAGCTTCGTATCTCATGGACACTCGTAGGCCTTGCCCAATTAACCACGGCTTCCACCTTACTGGGATCCACCAAAATTCCTTCCTTTGATATAACATGCCCCAAGAATGTTACTTCTTCCAACCAGAATTCACACTTCTTGAATTTCGCAAAAAGTTTATGTTTCCTCAAGATACTCAATATCTCGACTCTTCGAATAAATTAATATATCATCAATAAATACCACCACACACCTATCAACGAGTTCTCGAAAGGTTCGATTCATCATGTCCATGAATGCGGCTGGCGCATTGGTTAGTCCGAACGGCATCACCAGGAACTCGTAGTGCCCGTAACGCGTTCTGAATGCTGTTTTTTGGATATCTTTTTCCTTAATCTTGAGTTGATGGTATCCGGACCTTAGGTCGATCTTAGAGAATACTTGGGAACCGTGTAATTGATCAAAAAGGTCATCAATTCTTGGTAGCGGGTATTTGTTCTTGACGGTTATCTTGTTCAATTCCCTATAGTCGATACACAACCTCATCGATCCATCCTTTTTCTTCACAAATAAAACGGGCGCTCCCCAAGGAGATACACTTGGGCGAATGAATCCTCTGTCTAGGAGTTCTTGCAACTGCTCTTTCAACTCTCTCAGTTCGAGTGGTGCCATCCGGTACGGTGCCTTGGATATAGGTCCCGTGACCGGTAATAAGTCTATTGTAAACTCGATCTCTCTGTAGGGAGGTAACCCAGGTAGTTCCTCCGGAAACACATCCATAAAATCCCGCACGATAGGTATCCCCTCGAGCATTGCTTCTGGTGCTTCTTTTGTCACACACGCCAAGAATCCCGAACACCCTTGCTTCAAAAGCCGAGTCGCTTGCATTGCTGATACTAGCTTGGGTAAGTTAAAACCCCTATTCCCTTGAATTTTGAATTCTGCTGCTCCTGGTGGTCTGAACACTACTTCCTTGCAAAAACAATCGACACAAGCATGATAAATGGAAAACCAATCTATACCTAGGATCACGTCAAACCCGCTCATCTCAAAAATAACAAGGTTAGCCGGCATGACATGTCCTTGTACGGAAATAGGGCAGTTTCTAACTACGGAAGTACACACTACAGTTTTCCCTACAGGGGTAGCTATTGCTAGGTCTACATCCAACCATTCAGACATCAAATTACAGTCTCGGGAAAAAGAGTATGACACAAATGAATGCGTTGCACCAGAGTCAAAGAGCACAGTAGCCTGGCTGAATGAAATCAAAAGTGTACCTGTCACTACTTCGTTTAACGCAGCAGCATCACCTAGAGTCAGGGCATATACACGTGTAGGCGCAGTATTCCGTTGTTCCACTGGGCGATTCTGATTGGTTGGATTATTGGCAGGGGCCCTGCAATCCTTAGCGAGGTGTCCTGGTCCACCACACCGATAACAACCCGGCTGTCCGAGTCGGCATCTCCCATAATGCATTTTCCCACAAGTCTGGCATATAGGGCGTTGTCCACCTCCTCCCTGATGATGGGGCTGCTGATGAGCCGTGTTTCTTCCACCCGTTGGGTTGAATCTTCTTTTGTTGTGATCATGGGAATTTCCACCATAACGACTCTCTTGTGGAGCACTCCTCTTTCTATGGTTGAAGTGCTCTGCATTGATATTCAGTGTCCGCTCCACCACCGCCGCTTTGTTGACAAGTTCCGTTAGATTTCCAATTTCGAATGCAACCACCTGATTCATGATCCTTGGCTGTAAACCCCTTTTGAACTTTCTTGCCTTTAGGTCTTCCGTGGGTACTAAGTAGGGCGCGAACCGTGATAGTTCTATGGACCTTGCTGCATATTGCTCCACTGTCGACGACCCTTGCACCAGGTCTGTAAATTCTTGTGCCTTAGCCAGCCGAACTGATTGAGGAAAGAAGCGTTCCAGGAATGCATCTTTGAAGTCCTTCCAGGTGATTGGTATGCCTTCGCCTACCTATTGTTGCAGGTGGTCCTTCTTTGATGTCCACCAACGTTCTGCTTCAGCTGTTAACTTGAAAGTAGCATAACTGACCATCTGTTCATTCGTACAACACATAACCTCCATTAGCTTCTCCATCTGCAATACCCAGTTCTCTGCAGCCACCGCATCCGGAAGTCCTTCATAACTAGGGGGGTGTTGCTTATTGAATTGTTCAAAATTACAACCCCGTTGTTCTTCTTCATTCTGTCTCACCTCTCGGTTAGCATTTGCACCCATCTTCAGTAGGTCCACCAGTTGAGCAGCCAATGCGGTCAAAGTCTCGGGGTTTCCGTTTGGCGTCGGGTTTCCCACATTTTCGCTATTCTCGTTCTCGTGGAGGTTCCCTTGGTTGCGAGTGTGGGGTGCCATCTATACAATTGATGTTATAAGTGTTAGTGTAAAAAAAATTAGGGAATGATTCCCTAGCACTGAATATAAGACAAAATGGACTGACTCTGCTAGGCCGGAATGTGATTCCCCATTACCCCACTAAGTCTATCTTAATGATCTGGCTCCTAAAGTTTACAGAACCTTATAACCTTTGCTCTGATACCAAAACTGTAACGCCCCCAAACCGCTAAGGGTTAGGTTCGTCTATTTTTATACACCAAACTACAAAGATTCGTAAGGTCTGCCAGATAACCTAGCTAATATGCTGAATTTAATAACAAAAATAATAAAGATTTTAAAACTCAGAGCTTTAATAAATGCGGAAACAGTTATTTCGAAATGAACAATTATGTTTGATTCAATAATTGAAATTCTAAAGAAAAACTAAATTTATTGTGCAAGTGCACTTATTAAGGTAACTGAGATGCAATGTCCTAATGCTAGACAAGATCCCATTCCGACTGCCTAGGTCTTTCTACTCATAATCTGAAAACAAAACAAAATAAGGGGACGTTGCTGTTTAGAAGAAAGAGCAAAAGTGGGGGATATACACAAGAAGACAAAATCAAGCATGTGCTGTCCGACTAGAACCAAAAGAAAAGAAGATTAAAAATTTGAAGGCTATACCTCCTACGTTTCACTGCTAGAAGAGAAAAAGAAACTAATAAATAACAAGCCTAATGTAAATAGTAGGTGGGAAGAAGGAAAAGACCAAACAAAAAGAATCCAAGAAGTACTTGGTCGTGAGGTTGGTGAGTACTTGATGTTAAAAGAAACAATAAGAGGAAAGACAAGAAACTTTAAAGTCTAATCATATGGAAATATGGAGATCAACAAACAAAAAAAGTAATAGGAGAGTTACAGATAGGGGACGTCGGTAGAAGGGAAAGAAAATATACCTGCTGTGATTCTTGGCTAGAAACAAAGAGATTGTGGCCGGATCGTCTTGCGAGAGAGGAATAGGGAGATGGTTTTCATGAAAATTTTTTGAGATGAGATGAGCAAATGACGGCTAAAGGACGTATTTATAAGGTGTAGGGTTTCATTCTTTGACTGCTAGGATTTTATATACTAAAATAGGTATTTTAATAATAATAAATCAGATATCTAATATTTTTAATATAAAATCTGATCCTCATATTTTAATATAAATATAAAATATAAAAGTGGAACTTAAATTGATATAAATTTATTAAATTTAAAATAGGTGTTTTAATAAAATATAAGAGTGGTTATTTAATATCGAGAAATATGAATTAATATCAAGAAATAAAAATTCATATGTAAAATCAGGTGTTTATTAATCCCGTCTAGTTATCCATTCTCATAGGTGGTAAAGACTATTCTACCCTTGAAAGGGGGTTGGGGTTATTACACTTTTGGCTATAGAAAACTCCAAATCTAGTCGCAGATTTAGACGATCGGCCCTGTTTATTAAACCCCTTCCCCCTCCCCTCCCCTCCTTTTTTTCCCCTTGTCAGTACGGATGACCAGAAAGCTGAAATGGTTGGTTTCTTCTATTCCCTCTTCTTCTTTTTTTTTTTTTCAAACAAACTTGTTTTCGGATCCTTATTTCATTTTGAGGCCTTAGGCAACCGCCTAACTTATCTGGCGGATGAGCCAGCAATGCTCATTTGTCGAACATCATGATATATAGTGTTTCTCTTAGATGTCTCTAATCCAATTACTACCGATACTCATCTCTCCGTTGTGATTTTTAAGTACGTTTATTGTTACAACAAGTGTTGTTTCAAGTAAAATCATCTTTGGATTGCCCTTAAACCGCGCTTGTTAGGCGCCTCTATTTTGGTCGGTGGGCAGAAATCCAATGGATCGGCGCATGAGTATATTTTAGAATTTTATTGCATTGTACTATTGGGCTCTTTGTAAGTTGCCGTACTCTTTTTTTTTTTTTTTTTTTCTTCTAAAAAAATGTTCTTAATTCCTTTTCCCTTTCCCTTTTCTTTGTATTTTTTTTAACACTAAAAAAAAGAAAAAAAAAAAGAAAAAAGAAAAAACATCATTTGGACAATGGACGTGCGCATAAACGCTGGCCGCTCTAGCTGTCACACATCCCAAGTTACAAACTTACAACCACATAGGTAAAAATTAATATTGGAATTGAGATTGGGGCTGAACCCAAATCCATGATTCATTCTAACCTGCCGAGTTGAAATTGAGTTTAAGGTTTTTTTATTTATTTTTTATTTTTGAAAAGACAATGCTCATCATTTATTTTTATACAGGAGGATTTTCATTCATTTCATGATCTGCTCAGGAGGATCTTGTCACAAGGAAATTTAAGAACCGGCGAGTAATTATGAAATTTGTTAAAATCTAGATTATAGATTACGTACTAAAATGAAAAATGAGTTTTTGGCATATTAATATTTTATATCGACAAAAAAACTGCAAAGATATAACTCGTAAAGTATAAATCGAAGGAGATGTTAAATTCTTTTTTTTTTTTTTTTTTTTAATTTTTTTTTAATTTTTTACGTACTTATAACAAATTAGAAAACTTTCCTACTCCAAAGAGAATTTTTTAATTTTTTTTTTAAATAAATTTATACACTATATAGTTATGACTTATAACTTAATATGAAATTAGTTTAAAACTTATCTACTTTTATTTTAAACGTGCATGCATACACATTAAAGGACTATATATTTATTTGGACCTTCTGCGCAAAAACAAAGAAAAAAAAAAAAATCCTGATTCTATCTCTCTAATTGAGCCTCACATTCTATCTTTTGGTTTCTTTTAAGATGATTTTATAGGTATGCAATTTTTGTATAATTTAATATAAAAATTAAATTTAAGACTTTTTTATTTTATTTTATATAAACACGTACAAACACACAAATAATAATAAAAAAACTATATATACTTATATTCTTATATATTTATTCATTCCTGCACCAAAAATTTTAGTTCCGCCCTGAGGCCTTGAGCACGCAATTTGTGCATCCTTACCCGACAATCGAGTAATATTCATTACCACAAGTGGCACTGATCGAACGGCTGAAAATTGTGTAGCAACTCAACAATGGGACACGCGCAGCACCGGATCAAAACTTGATAAAGAAAATATCGGTGGCCATGTCAGAGCGAAGGAAGACTTTAGAGGTTTCTTTGCTTCTCTGCGAAGCGCAAACGCAACTCTTTTAACTTTTCCCGAAAGCTCCCGAAGAAGAAGAATAAATAAATAGATAGACAGAGACCCTCCTCTATCAGAAATCTTAGGATTATATAGAATGGATACGGCGGAGTTCGATTACCTGTTCAAGTTGTTGCTGATCGGGGATTCTGGGGTGGGGAAGAGCACGCTCATCTTGAGCTTCACTTCCAATACCTTTGAGGATCTCTCTCCTACCATCGGTGAGCTTAGCATTCCCCTCCTCTTCCCAGTATAATTAGGATTGGTGTTTTGTGTTAATTTCTTGTAAATTCTTTGCAGGTGTGGATTTTAAGGTGAAACATGTTACAGTCGGGGGGAAGAAGTTGAAGCTTGCAATTTGGGACACAGGTAGGAAAATCATGAAGAAATGAAAACAAAAGGAAATCTGTGTGTTCATTTGCATACGTTCAATCGTTTAATGTTAATGTTGGAAAAAAAAAATCTCTGTTTTTGGATATGCGCCAATATGTTGGAAGAACCAACATTGAATTATGGGTATAATAAATAACATGAATCAGTTCCATTTGCGTGTTCTTAAGTTACCATCATTGGTTAAAAAATAAAAGAGCATTTAACCATGAAAATCCCGGTTTTGTTAGATTCCGAGGTACCTTTAAATTATCGGTGCATAATGAAATTGAATTTGGTGATCTGATTCAATGATCCCAGTCATTTGAATGATGTACGAATTTGGGTGAGAGTGTTAGATTATGATTGACTTGTGCTTCTGCAGTACTGTGTCCTATACTCCTACGGAAAAGTAAACACTAAATTCTCTACGGTTTAAATTACATCGAGAATTTTGTGGTTTCTACAAATATGAGAAGTTCAACTGAAAGAATACAAAATTTTCGCCATTGGAAGCTTATGCATTTGGTATATAAGTATGTTGTGAATCCCAATTCTTTGGTTGTGGCGTCTCTTCAATGTATCTTACAATTGTTAATGTAGCTTATTACCTATTACACATTATTTGTCAAAAAGAAAAAAAAAGCCCCTAATACACGCTTACTTGGTAAGGACAGGATTTTGTTATCATTTTTTGCTATGCTTTGTTTCCAAGTTTGCATGATGTTATAAAAGGAGAAGTTAGATTTCAAATTTTACGTGTTGTTTCTGACATAATTTCCTACTTTCTCATCATGAAGCTGGACAAGAAAGATTTAGAACACTAACTAGCTCATATTACAGAGGAGCTCAAGGGATAATAATGGGTATGTTGATTCACCTCCTTCATGTCTCTCATCATCTTTTCCTGTCTTTGCTCAGCTAATACGAAATTCATATCTATGTTGTCATTTGAGACTCAATGAATCTCCAAAAATGTTTACTTATAGATCTCAACCTACTTATCAAAAAAAAAAAAAAAACTCAAACCTGTCATGATTGAGTGTTCTCCTTCATTGGTTTTCAGCTATTACTAAAGCCAAAAAAATGATTTATCTCACCCGTTTCTGAGCGACTCTAGTTTTGGGAATTGCAATTGCTTAATTTGAGTAAATTATTTTGTATACCTAAGTAATTGCCTTTGGGAAATGGTGCAGTATATGATGTAACAAGGCGTGACACTTTTACAAATCTGTCTGATATATGGGCTAAAGAAATTGACTTGTACTCAACAAATCAAGATTGCATCAAGATGCTTGTTGGCAACAAAGTCGATAAGGTATGCCTTTAATGAACTTACATTTATGATTATTTTAGCTTCTTTAGAGCGTCCTATTTTTAATAAAAAATGTCCGAAGGTTAGGATTGTAGTAAGATCTCCCATGCCAAGACCCTACAATAGCGAGACCAATGCTGAGTAGCAGTCATAGGGTGCGCAGGGAGGTTAGTAGCATGCTAGTAGTTACTGGGATTGGACTACGTTTTTTAAACTTTGCCTTGTCTTATGAGGTTATAGTTGTATGGTTCTTGGGATATCGTGTTCTTTCTACTACTTAAATTTGAGGTTATACATATTGAAGATATCTTTCTTTTCAGGAAAGTGAAAGGGTTGTCAGCAAAAAAGAGGGTATTGACTTTGCTAGAGAATACGGATGCCTTTTTTTAGAATGTAGTGCAAAAACTAGAGTCAATGTGGAGCAATGCTTTGAGGAGCTCGTATTAAAGGTACGCAAAATACTGAAATATATATATATTTTTTCTCTACAGTGATAATTTACTTCTATATGTTTGTCCTAAGTTGGGCACCAGTTCAGGTATGGGTTTGGATCCAGGTGTCAAACTCAGTCCCTTACTTTTAGGGAACTTGGAAATCATGCTTGATATTTCATGGTACATTTTATATTTTCTTAAATAATCCAAACTCTGTTCTATAGAAAAGCTGCTTCTCTTAGCAGTGTTATCAACTTGAATCCGTGCTCATTCCCATGTGTGATGTGGTGTCTGTTCAGCTTATATAACTCTTGGGATAGATATCATTCTCTGATTTGTTAGGTTAAACTTAGTGCTTGACGCTGGTGCAAAGCCTCCTATGCATTGGCCTCTAGAAGTTGTAGTACAAGGACACCACAAATTACAAAAATGCAACATGTAGTATATAGTCATAATTAGATCAGTAATAAGATGAACTTAAGGAAGCATATAAAGAATGATAATGAAAGCAAAACAAAAAAACAAAAATGTTATGGCGCATTAGGTACCTGTTTTTTGGTCATGAGGTGTAAGCAGAATAGTCTGTGTTTGTAAGACATTTGTGCAAGATGTAGCTAGGCACATCAACAGATAATGGCAGTGATTTGCACAGGTGTCATAGAATTGGCACGTGTAACAGTTTGGACCGCTACAACACATTAGTTCTTTTCAAGTAATGCCAGAAGCCTTTTAACTTTTAGTGTTCAGGTGAACTATGAAGCCATCAACTGGCATTATATGGTAATTTGGACTTTTTGTTCTGATGTTTATTTACTAAGAAAGAGTGACATGTTGAGTACAATAAATTGCGTGTATTATGTTTAGAATTACATAGTGTGTCATTGGACAGTTCCATTTTCTTCTATTAAGATTTGAAGGCATAAATCCTTGCCGTTTACCAGATCTCATGTGGTGGAAGAGGTAATTAATTATATTGCAAAGAATATATATGACTGGTTTTGTTTTACTGCACAAATGTTTTGTTAAATTGTAGAATATCCATGAATTGTTTTAACGATATGAAGGTACCATGTTGATCAGCAGATATTGGATACACCTAGTCTCTTGGCTGAGAGCTCAGCCGGGGTGAAAAAGAACATCTTCAAAGAAAAGCCTCCACAATCTGATGCGTCCACTAGTGGTTGTTGCTCTTGGTGATTGCTCTCTGGTGTCTCTCGCCAACAAGCATTTCATTTTCCTTTTCCCCAGTTTGATCAAAACGTTCACAAGTAATTCAATCTGATGTGAAACTATAAAGTTCAGAGAGTAACGTTTGATGTAACTTTACAGATCATGTGTTACGTTTGCACCCAATCTCCCATGTAAAGAACGATTGCAGAATTTATTCTATCTGCACATCATGGCTCCTAGAATCATGTTAGTGGTATTTCTCAAATCGACCCCATTTCGTTCTCTCTTCGCCCGCCCTTTTTAGGGCTGCCATGCCTCTGTCATGAAGCGAATTTGGTTTTCATTTGTTCTAACAGAGAGGATAATGACCAAGCCCAATCCCAAAATTAGTAGGTTTTATCTGCTTGTTTTAGCATATATAGGGATTAATTCGCAAGACTGATTATTTTAACGGAAAATACCTGTACGGATTTGTGGTGAGGCAGCAGGGGGTTGGTGGTGGTTGTGTAGGCTTCATTTAGCCTTTGTTAGTTGTAATCTGTTTGGGATTGTGTTCCCGTTTTTACTGAAGTGTTGTAGTGTTTGTTGTTCAACGAAAGCTTTTATTCATATTAAAAAAAAAAAAAAATTATTTGTAAGGATTTTTTAAAGTTTTTTTATTTTTTATTTTTAAAAAATATATATTTTTGAGAAAAATACAGAGAATTTACAAATTTCAATTTCCAAACAATTATTGATTATAAGAGAAGGCATGAAGTTCATAAGCGTATTTCATCAATCACATCTAATTGATGTGAGATTTGCTCCAATGAGAAAGTTTTTCTTTCTTTAAGCAAACTCATTTACATTAATTGCAACTTATATTCATCAATCATAATAGTAGGGCTTGATACTGATGGGCTCAGGAAAAGCATACTAACAAGTCTAAAACACCCACCTCAATTTTATGTGGACTGAATTACAAACTAATCATCTAAGAAAATTGAGAGGTTATTGAAGGGTTTAGATACCAACGGATCTTAAAAAATCCAGCCAATACAAAGGATCGCCGACCCTAGAAGTCTGAAGGCCAAACGACTCGATAGTCTGGCTGCCCATGAGCCTAACTAACTGGAAAGATTTGAGTGCACCCTCATCAAAGGGATGCTATTTCTGCCACCTCAACTAACCGAACGCCTACAGAATTTTCACATTAAAAAACAGGTTTTTGGTAGGAGTCCCTCAAAATCTTGAAGGGCGTCAATTTATATAAGGAGTCCCAACTATGTGATCCAACGCTAAACGAAATTCTGCCAAAATATTCTTTCCTTGTATCCTTAATAACTTGGGCATTGGAGTGGCCTCGTCAGATCCCAACGGTAAGATCTGCTGATCATTTCTAGTTCTTTCTTGTAGAACTCCTTCCTAAAAGACAGTCTTGAAGTAACTGTACATCCTTTGCACTAACAATATGACTCAGATGTCAACCACTTAAAAAAGAAAGAAAGAAAGAAACAACAAATAAACAGGCCCCAACAGAAACGAACGCGCCAAGATGGCCCCGAACACAATAGCTTGTCGTGTAAGTATGGTCTTGTCTGGGCCAGGATCTGTAGCCACTCTTGAAAGCCTCAAAGTGGAGCCCCACGGCCACAACAACTAACCAAGAGTAAGTAGAGAGGGACCCACAGAGGAGTCGTGTACGGTACATGATTGGGGTCCAACAATATCCAATTTATCCATTCAATTCATCATACTGATAGTGATAACATTAGAGATTATCACATATATATATATATTAGATTTAAGTAGTGCTACTCCAACTTGTCTACATAACAGAGGTTAAAAAATAAAATAATAATAAAAAGAACAGAAAAAGAAAAGAAAAGAAAAAAGAGCGGCACAACATGAACACGGCTGTAGGAGATTGTGGCACCACCACCACCACCACCACCTCCACCTCGGATCCCCGCAATCCCACAAATCTGACGGACTCAACGTCCGATGCCGATCCGGAGGCAGAGGAGGAGGCTCCACCACCACCACCTCCAGAAGTACCCATCATAATGTCCTCCAGGGATCCCGATGCCATCTTCAGCGGTGGCGGCATCAGGTTCCTCTCTCTCTCACGTGTTTCAAAGTTTTGTCTTTTGGGATCCCTTCCGTGACCCACTTGTGATTTATGTTATTTCTTTGGTTTGATGCTGTATTTTGAGGGTTCCCATTTCTGTTTGATTGATTCTTCTTGAAATGTGGTCTGGATATGCGACTTCACTTGATTCAACTCCCAACTATTATGCCTTTTTAATCCTTTTCTTTGGTAAGTTCTCGTGATATTCTCTGTTCCTTTTGTGGGATGTTTTATTGTTTTTACCTTTAGGTTCCGCTTCCATGGGGAGAGGGGGTTTGTGTTGGAGTTTTTGGGTATGGGTTTGGTGAATTTCGGGGCACGTACCAAACTATTTTCGTTGATGCTAAATAACATTATAAAGCGGTTGCAAGATGTGTGTGGGCTTGGGTTTGAGGGGCGTTGCTTATATTCCTAAATGACGGGGTCGTTGCATGGAGGTTGACTTGACTTATATTCGTTTTGGAATTCAAAGTCTATTTTGTGCTATGGAGTGTTGCATGCTTTGAAATCTAATGCGATATTTTTACAAGATTAGACTTTGATTATTATGGACTGGTACCAAGATCACTTCCAGACAGGAAGACCTGAATTTTTAGCGGCAGGAACAGTCTTTATTCACTTTATATTGCATAAAGATTATTGAAATTTTCAAGTCAAATAAACTGCAGAGAAAATGAGGAAGTGCTTATATGTATGTAATGTGATTGTTCTATTTCATTGATAACTTTCTTTTGTTCCAATTGGTTTTTAGAAAAGAGGGCTTGTGACTAAAGTAGGTTTTTTTTTTTTTGTTGGGTGGGTGAGAGATAAATGTAACTCACACACCTAGACATGATTGATTGTATGACCTCACCCTCTATCCATTGTTTTGAGGAAAGAAGATGTGATTTGAGCTAAAACATAATTATTATTATTTTTATGACAGGAACCCCCAAGGTAGAGCCGCTTCGTGTACCCACCCCAAAAGAATAAAACCCCGGACCTGTGTAACGCACCCCTACCACACAGATCGGTTAAATCTGGCTTTCAGTATGGTCCCAATGAGTTGTTTGTACCCAAGGGGATTCGAACCTTAGACTTGATGGTTATGCGACCAAAGTCCAAGGCCTTCACCACTTGAGGGTAAGGGCATAGGTCATAAGGTCAATCCATATGGAAACCCTTGAATTCCAAATGTCAGGATTTGACACTATATTTTGTATGGACTATTTGGTAGATAAAGCTTTATCTACCAATTTACTCACTCTTGATTTAGTTGTTTAGCCAACAAGATGATGAATGGTTTGGAATCAACCAAGCCTTCTAGGCCTACTGACTTCTATGTTGGGCTTAGCTTGTGCATGAGATCCAAGTTAGCACCATCGTTGGCCATGTACAATCTCAGCACTGTGCCATGCCATACACAAGCCAGCTTGCACGCCTTGGCTCATCAATGTCTTGGCCTTGCCCTTCCCTCAGCCATGCCCTTGCATCAAGAAGGGCAGCATGCTGCACCAACAACATGTGATGTACTGTAGCAGCTAGTACAATGCTTGAGCCATCCAATATTCAGCATTTGCATCTAGCACCTAGGGAGCAACTCATTACTGCCATCTTTTCAAACCGCTTCTCGTGTCCCATGGCATGCCTCCCTTATGCCATGGCCTAGGGGCTGTTACAAACCATTCATTTGTTGCATTTCAGATCACACTAATTGATTATTTAGCAAGGCACAGATGTTTATAAACCAAATGGGTGAGTTGCATTATTATGTACTGGATCTGATAAATTATGAGCTAAACATTAATCCCATTGGACTACATCGGTTTGATTTTGGTCCTGTTGTTGTTTTTTGGGACTTCAACCCTTATATGTGTTTATGAAGAATGCCATGACTTTGGTAAAATACGCTTGATTGAAATCTTGTCTTGACATTTTTCACAAAAGGAAGACTGTCTTGCAGTTTATTTAGACCCACATTTGTCTTAGAGTGGTTGAAGTTACATTTCTGACCTAATGTTCTATTTTTTTGGTTAGCTTGCTTACTGGAAGTCGAAATGGGAGTTTCAACTATGGTTATTCTACTTTCAAGGGTAAAAGAGCTTCCATGGAGGATTTCTATGAGACAAGGATTTCAGAAGTTGATGGTCAGATGGTTGCTTTTTTTGGTGTTTTTGATGGTACGGCCTAGGTTTTCATTACCTATCTCTGGGATGGTTTGTTTGTTGAGTGTCTTTTATCAGCAGAAACATTCACAGCTGGTTATACCTTGTTCTTTCTACTAGACTTGTTACCTTCTTAAGTTGAATATTTTTCTTTATGACTTGGGAACATTCTAGATGCCTTGTGTTTATCCACTTCTCTGTTTTGTGTTTACATGCATGTTGTGGTCCAATTCAGGCCATGGGGGTTCAAGAACTGCTGAATACCTAAAAAACAACCTTTTCAAGAATTTAAGCAGCCACCCTGATTTCATCAAAGACACAAAGACAGCTATTGGTATGAAGTTGGTGAACTTTAGGTGTTATTATTTTTATGGGATGCGATTTAAGTTATTTATTTGGATTATGAGCTAGAAACAATTTTAATTATTAGTTTTTTCTTTTCTTTTTTATATTGTAGTTGAAGTATTTAGACAGACAGATGCAGATTACCTCAATGAAGAAAAAGGCCAGCAAAAGGATGCTGGTTCAACTGCATCAACTGCTTTGCTGTTAGGGGACCGGCTGCTTGTTGCAAATGTTGGTGATTCCAGAGTAGTTGCCTGTAGAGCTGGTTCAGGTTGCTGCCTTCATTGTTAAGATTTGGACATTATTAGAATCATGCCTGTAAATTCAGGATGAAATCGGAAATGAAGATCTCAAGAAATCAAGTTTTTCTCACCAATTATGGTTCATATTTCGTTTTAGTAAATAATTTGCATAACAAAATTGCTTTTGTAATGGCATCTATAAGCTGGACTAATGGAGTGACTTCTATAGGTTTTATTTGATTTGTATAATAATACAAGCATCTTACCAACAATTCTATTTCTTAGCTCTTCAATTGGATGATCATTATTGTCTCCTGCTGCAGCTTTACCGTTGTCTATTGATCACAAACCTGAAAGATCTGATGAGAAGCAACGGATTGAAGAGGCTGGAGGTTTCATCATTTGGGCAGGTAAGTTGCTTCTTCTTTGTCTTATATGAATTTATTTGTTGTGCTTGGGTTTGCTTGGGGTGTAAACTTCTGCTGTGAGAAGTTTTTATTCGCTTAATACTTGTTGCCTAAAGAATACAGTAGCCTCTGGAGAATTACTTCGCCTGACTAGATGGTTTAGGACTTCGCATAGCTAAGTAAACTCTTTAACTTAGTTTAACTCGAACCAACATCTAAATGTTGTTTGTATAGTATAACAAAAGCAGGTAATAATGGTTATATGGTTATAGAGCTTTAGTACTGAAACTGTCTCAAGTGATACTAGTCAGTAATTAGGTAAGAGTTCTTTTAGACTTCTCACGTGTCACTCTGCTCTCACAGGAACATGGCGGGTTGGCGGTGTTCTTGCCGTTTCTCGTGCATTTGGAGACAAACTACTAAAGCCATATGTTGTTGCTGAGCCTGAAATACAGGTGGAATCCGCCCGCCCCACCCCTCCCCCTCTGCCCTTTTCCTTTCCCTTTGAATGCCAAAATTATAATCCGACCACTTGCATATAAATGTGGCATTCAAAAGGGAAACCATAATAGAAGTTTTGTTAGAGCTGGAGATGTTAACATATATGCAGGGGAGAGCTCTTGGAATCATATGAAGTAAATAATAAAGGAAAAGGGTAAAACTAATAGAACCATAGTGGTTTCTATTTCTTAATCTCTCTTAACATTCTCCGAAGTCTTTTATTCTCTAATGTTTTGGATTACCTTCTGTAAATTCTGATGGTGTTATCTTATAAGCATCCATTCAAGAAAGGTGACTGAGAGATTAAGCTAGTCCTTAACCTACAGCATGCCTCGTCCTTTCTCCGGGTTTGGGACAGGCTTTGATTTGAGAAAAATATAGGATAGAAAGCACTGGCACAGTTGGAGTTACATAATTTTCTATTACATATTTCATTTTACCTTGCTGGAACATATTCAGATTTTGTAACAGAGCTTCTCTTTACTTTCTCTACTTGTTACTCATTTTTTTTATCATTTTCCAATGCCTAGGAAGAAGAAATTGATGGTGTAGATTTTATAATTATTGCAAGTGACGGACTTTGGAATGTCATATCAAATAAGGTGGGTGTTTGTTAAGTTTTTAAATACACTTCCATCAATTAATGAAATTGTTTGCAGTTTCCTTTTTATATTTTGTTCCTAAAAACTATGTGGATGTTTTAATTTACACATGCAAATTCATTTAGATTCTTAGAAAATGACTAATCCTTCATTATAATGTTTATGATCATTTTTCTTTGGTGGTTGTGGGAGCAGCCACAAAAGGCATTGCCTTCAAGCAAGAAAACAAGTGATCAGTAGCAATATTAATGTATCAATTAGATCTTGTCAGCACTTGAAAGAAGTCCCTCTTATAGTTTACATTTTATCTGTAGGAGGTTCAGTTAAGGCTGCTTAGAAACATGATCAGGATGGCTTCTAGCATCATGCATTTAAGTTTCTGAGCTGCTGAAGCTGGCTGTAAGATTAAGTTCTCCAAAAAGAACCTGTACACTATGTTTCAGGGAAAGGAGGAGAGAGGGGAAGGGTAGGAAGCAGAGGACGAGGGAGAGGTAGAATCCATGTGTTTGGTAGTAGGGTGTAAATCTTTAGTAAAAAAAAAAAAAAAACAACACATAGGCAAGATCACTGTAAAAAGCTGTGTTCCTTTCTTTACTTTCATCTTCAGACAGAATTTCTGGAAGTCAAAGAATTAACTGTTAAAAACATCGCTTTACATGTGCGTGTACGGTGTATGTCTTTGGAACTGGAAAGTTAGTAGTCCTTATCTTGATGATACTATCTCCTTTTACTTGTGGTTCTCGTGAGATGTTTCCTTTTCCCCAGGAGCTGATTTGGCTCTGTTATGTCCCTCACGAAGTTAAAAGTTATCTTGAAAGTGGATTTGCTTCAAGGGACATATACTTGCTTTGTATTTGTTGTACTTCCTCAGCCCAACAGCCATTGGTGGGGCCATTGATATGATATCTCTTTACTTGGGTTTCTTTTCTTTTTTTTTTTTAATATAGATAAACTAGGGTTTCTTTTAGTGCATGGTTTTGATCTTCCGGGTGCCCATTCACTGTAAAAGGTTTCTTCTGTTATTGAGATGGGATCCTTTTTACTTTTACTGGTTGACATGTTTCATTATTTACTTTAGCCTTAAGGTAGTTTTGTCTTCTCTTTGGGTATTTTTTTTTTTTTTGGAAAACAAATTCTATTGGTATTTATTAGTATTCGCAGGAAGTCAAATCATCCAAATATTTTTTTCAACTTCATTTTTCCTCGAAATTCGCACAGTAAATTATAGTTGAATTTAGATTTCAAAAGATCGAACACCTAAACGTCTTACATGTTGTATCTTCTTCTTTCAGGATGCTGTGGCTTTGGTGCAGGATATACCAAATGCGGAAGAGGCATCAAGAAGACTTATAACAGAAGCTTATGGCCATGGAAGTTCAGATAACATTACCTGTATCGTTGTTCGGTTTGATATATCTTGAGCAGATACACTAATATTCTCAGGTATCAGTCAGTGGTCTTGCTGGCCTGTCATAATTTCTATGGAATACTTGTATGATAACTCTCTCCTTTTTGGAAATCTTACAGGATTTAGGATCATTAAAAAGAACCCAAGCCAGTTAAGCAGCAGCAGCAGTTAATTTCTTTCGCGCATTTTTTAATCTTTTCAAAAGACTGTTTATTAGTGTGACAGGCTAACAACTGAGTTTCCAAGATGTTGGTCCTGGACAACAATTGATTCTGTTTATTTCATGGTTTATGGAATTGATGTAAATTTAGAATGTTAGTTGAAATCCCACACGTGAAAATCCTATTCCCTAACAGAGTACGAGGATTGGTGTCGGTGTGAGACATGGCACTCAGCTGTAAGGACTCGTTGAAGGTTAGATATCTAAGCGATCAGTGCTGTAGTACATCTGCTGTACAATCAATGGAGGCCTGAGATTGTTTTGGATAATTTTTTTAAACCAAACTATGTCGTTTTGGTAAAATCCAAGGAACTTATGAACCAAACGTCTGAAGCAAATGTTTTATTCCTTACGCCGTTTAGGAGGAAGTGGAACGTCTGTTTAATCTCCCTCTTTAACTTTTCACTGTTTAGATTCTCTCTCACACTCTCTCTCTGAAGAATAATAATGGTTGTGGCAGAAAGACCACATTTTGGGTGTCAAACACATCTCAAACGCTCAAACCGTGACAATCCCACTTCCTCACAGAAATGTGGCTTTGATTATGCTGCCACTACCATGTATTCGCCGTCTATGATTGCTGCCTCTGCCATCTACGATGCTATATAGTATTATACTAAACAAAGTCATAAAATCATGGTTGGGTCAAAACTCTTCGTAAGAAGACTGGTTATTCTAGACGAGAACCCGCTTCTTGTGCTCAAACTCTTGTACGATTAGCTAAAAAATGACTGCCCAAAAGAAAGTTTTTGTGAATAGTCGGATTGTGCATGCCTGCATGGGATGCAGTTGCTCTTAACATCTTAAGAAGAGGAGTTTGATTTTGTTTCTTAAAAATCTTGTTGGTTCCTTCTTTTTTTTTGAGGATTTTACCATGTATAAATAAGGCTACACATTTGTTTGAGTTTCTAGAAAAGCAGGTTGGTTACAGAGTGAGTTTTCTATAACGATGTTCTTATCTTGTCAGATCTTGTTGCCAAGATATATGCAGCATCTGTTAATTGCTGTTTTACAAAGGCTCTAGTTTGATAATCTGGCATTATTTGTTAAGCACTCTAATTATGTTAAGATATTCCCCATAATAGTTGTCTAATTCAGTGTTCCGATCCATGGAAGAACACATGTAATCAGATTAACAAAAAACACATTTCCTCCATGAAACATCCTTGGCTCAAATGCTGAAAGCCATTCGGTATGCATCACCATCTAAAATGAATGCAATACTTATGTGAGGTAGCACTTCTGATCAAGAGCACCATACTGTGGCATGTTTACAAAAAATATGCATTAGTTATTTGGTCTAAAAACTGTGGAATTCCCACCATTGGCAGTCCAAAGCTTACTGCCTCAACTTTAGAGTTCCATCCCCATGTGTTGAGAACTAAGAAGCATCCGACAGCAGGATGGGCCAAAACCTCCAGCTATACGTGGGCCCTATGCCACCACCAATCCTTTTCTCGAGGTTTCCTCCAAAAAGTTATCAGGGAAATGTGTTACTTGTGGCAAACATATGTGGCCTTCAACCTTTTACGTGAGCATGACCTCTCGATTGAGGATGAGCATGAGTAGCAGCAATTTTATTTTTTTTTTATTTTTTTTTATTTTTTTTTTAATTTAAGAAATAAAATTATTTTTTATTTTCTTATAAAAAGATATTTTATAACAAATTCTTTTATATTTCTTTATGTCAATTAAATACTCTTTTTTTATTTTTATTTTATTATTTTTCTTACTTTTTGTCATTTTTATAATTATATAATTTATTGAGTAGCACTGTAGTTACCCAAGGGTTTAGGAGAAATATAGAGAAATTGATGTTAGTGATTTTTTAGGATCAGGATCCCTTACAATTTCAAATAAATTTGAGATTATCAAATTTCTTTGAAGTCAAGCCTTTTTAATTTTTTACATCAAAATGACGCGAAAAATGATGCATATTAAAGATATGACATGTTAACAATGAAATCAAAAAAAAAAAAAAAAAAATTATTCCAAAAGGTTTTTTCATCACTTTTGAAAAGACGCTTCTTTTTTACTAAATCAAAAGACATTTTTTTGCTCAAAACTTTTATACGACATAAAGTGTAAGAAAAAAACCTTTTGAAATATATATATATATATATATATATATATATATATATATATATATATATATATTTTGTTTCAATGTTAACATGTTATATCTTTATTATGTATCATTTTTCACGTCATTTCGATATAAAAAACTGTTAAATTTAAAAGAAATTTGATAATCTCAAATTTTTTAAAAATTATAAAGAATCCTGATCTGATTTTTTTTTGTACCTTTTTTGTTAATTTTTTACTATATTTAAGAAAAGAAACCATCAATAGAATATCCGGTAGTAATGCTCTGAGAACTCATGTGGATTGGTGTGTCCAACACTCCAACATTGTACTCAGCTGGAAGATCTGATTGAAGGTTAGATATTAGTTTTACTGGTGGGGGCGGGTGGCAACCATACGTGTGGGCCTCCACCCTTGACTAATGGGGTTGAAACTTGAAACAAGGTTGACAAGTGACAACTATGAAAGGTAGAGGGGGCCCTTCTGACTCCATTCTTTTTTATCCTAGGTTTGGAAGTTCTATCTTTTTTCCTCTTGGGATTTGGCTTTATTAGGTAAATGTTTTTTTAATTGTTCATATTTTAATTCAAAGTTTAACTTGGAAATCTCTTCACGACATCAAGTTTAGCTGCTCCAGTCACCCATTTTCTTTTCGCCAATGATTTGATAATCTTCAGAAAAGCAACTTCCTACTTCCTAGGATATCATCTTCCAAAACTGATCTATATATATTTTTGAGCGAAAATTGTAACCCCACCACCACCATGATCCAAAATCTCAGGCCACCCACTTTTTGTTGGAAAAAATAAGAAGGTAATAATACTTTTTGTCTTTCTTGCTTTTTTTTTTTTTTTAAAAAAAAAATAGAAGTAATTGGTTTGCGGCAGATTTTGGTGGCTTTTCCTATTTATTTTTCTTCATATTTTTTCAAATTCATCCTACATACTGATTTAATTATAAATTTTAAAAACAAATAGAGAAATTGTCCGTCTCATGGGAAAGTGAAATGATTATTTCATAATTCTTTTGTATAACTTTCATATAACCTAGGCATATTAGATGAGACCCACATGTAGGATCCACATGCATGAATCTCACCAAATACTTCTAGATCGTATGGGAGTTGTGCAAAAATGATTGTACACGAATCACTTCTCCATTAAAAGCAATGACAGGGTGGTTGTAGTGGAGTAGTAGAACTATTTGACTTGAACTATGTTAAGACGGTTTTTGGTTAGTGACTAAGCCGCTTTAAATACGGTCACACATGAGCTAATTCCTACAAAAGATAAAGAGATAAGGTCAAAGAGTTTGTTGGGATATGCCAACGGGGGACACCTTCGATGTCTAAGTCATGTATTGTTCAAAGGAAAAAGATGGCAAGAATCAAAAGAAAGTTTTTAGATTTAGAGAAAACATACCTTGACCAAGTGTGATTTATATAAGAACTGTATGTTAATTGTAACCATCATGGCTAATCCCCCATACCCCTTAGGCTTCCAGGCTAGGAAGGGTACTAGCAAGGCCAGACATAACGGCTTTGTTTGCCTAGCACTGGAACGGTACACAGTAGTGCCGGTTACGATTCATATACTTTTTTTTTTTTTTTTTTTTTTTTTAACTTTTTCGTATTTTCTAATACCAATTAACATCAAAACTTTTTTACTTTTTATATCACATCAATAATTTTTTATTATTATTCAAATAAAAAAATTCACTACAATACAAAATTATTTCACTTTTTTTATATAAATTCTTTTTATTTTATATCACATCATCACTATTTATTAATTCAAAATTAACAACTCACTACTATGTTCTGTACACGTCTTTGCCAAACAAGCCCAACGTTTCAGTAAACTAGAATACTTTCATTCCTCAATTTGAGGGATTGAAAGGACATTGGTCATGTGTGAGCACAGTAGATCACAACGTGCATTGTAGCCGTACCCTAAGATCGCCGAAATTAAATAGAGAGATAGTCCAAAGAACTATCTTTTAATGCGGGTCCAATCAACCTCTTAGAAAAAAGTATGTAGTAAACTAAGCTAGTAGAGGCTTTTTGACGGCGAACATGGTGGGTGCTTAAATCCAACCCCCGATCAGCAGGTAACTTTGTCATCAATGAGCACCGATCACTAGCGGGTTTTACTTGACTGGCCCTTCTAATTATAACCGGGCTTATTTTGGGCCGCCTAACTCCCAACAAACTATCCATTGGCTCTTATTTAGTTATATTTATTTATCTTTTACTACAAAGATACAGACGACGATCTCATCGAAAAACACAAATATCACAGAAGACGGTGGACGAGGATATCGCATATCGATGTTGATAATGTGGCGTCCCACATCTGCATTTACTCTGTTTTGGTGATATGGAGGTCCTTTACTCTGAATCGGCCTTCCATGTATCTCCTCTTTTCTGTTCACAGCATGTGCAACAGAATGTACATCACCTAACTTTTGTTTTATTTTTTTGGTGCAGTGGCTAGTCAAACCCAACTAAACAGAGCATATTTGAAAGGCAAGTAGAACTACTACTTGGAAATATCCTTCAATTTGTATTCTCTACCCCCTTTATTTACACCCATATTGCCCGAACCACATTATGTGTCGACAAGTCTTTTCCGACTATTCACGCACCAGATCAAGCGATGTCCAACTCAAGTGGTTTCCCTCCTAGCCATTATTTGCACTTCATATTCCTCGTGCTTCTTTTCGCAGGAAGTGCCTTGTCAAGCGCAGTTGTCAAGACTCTACCGGGGTATGATGGTGAACTCCCATTCACGCTTGAAACTGGGTGAGCTTTTTCATTCTTGCTTCTCTCTGTCATTTCAAGTATTGTATGTAATGTTGCTTCAGCTAGGCTCCGTTTGTTGCCATGAAAACTGCGTTGATGATGATGAGTTGTTGGCTGCAGATATATTGGTGTAGGTGACAGCGAAGATGTGCAACTATTTTACTATTTCGTTGAGTCTCAGAGGAGCCCTGCGCAGGACCCTGTTTTGCTTTGGCTCACCGGAGGCCCTGGCTGTTCAACTCTCTTGGCATTCTTTTATGAGAGTGGTACTTTCCCTAAATTACTAATGAATGGATTTATTACAATATCCTCCTATTTAAATCAATGCACGAATTCAATGATAGTGGGGTCCATGATTCAAGACATTAATATCTAATCTAACATTGTCGCTTTCTCTGGAGGTAGATAGATTTTCTCAAATTATTTCAATGATAGTGGGTTCCATGATTCAAGACATTAATATCTAATCTAACATTATCGCTTTATCTGACATCCGCTACATGTAGATAGATTTTTTCAAATTATTTATCTAAATTTAAGAGAATTCGAGCACGTGAAAGATCACTTATAACATTTACTTGACAAAAAAAAAAGTTGGACTGCCCCACAATTTATCTGGTTCCGTTATGAACTTTGCTATACAGTTAATTAAGAGAGTTGCAAGTTAAAGGCTTAATATCTTTGGATTTTTTTTGCAGGGCCTTTGGCTTTCACCTATTCTGATTATAATGGGAGCTTGCCGTCCCTTCATGTGAACCCATACACATGGACAAAGGTATGAAGTTGAAACACAGTAGCTATACTATTATGCGATTTTAATATTTTATGGCCACACAGAGTATTAAATAAAAAGGGTGGCAACCATTTTTCCAGGGCCTCAACATAATATATGTGGATGCACCTGTTGGCACGGGATTCTCTTACTCAAACACTTCAGAAGGCTACTACAGTGGGGACATAGAATCAGCAGTGCTCACCTATGAGTTTCTGAGGAAGGTGCATCAAACATGTTTATTTTGTATTTTGGGGTCAAAAAGATTGGCCAACTGACCAATGAAAACCTGCAGCATTGAACTTCAAGCAGTGAAAAAAAATGATGGATTATATATTTTATCCAAACTATAGCTAACTTTTTTATTTGGGTTCAAACTTCAAAATGTAATGCAGTGGATGGTGGAGCACCCGGGATTCAAGTCAAATCAACTTTACATAGGTGGTGATTCGTATTCGGGCATAACTGTCCCATTGATTATTCAAGAAATATTAGAAGGTAAACTGTGCCTATCAATTAAAGTCAGTAAGCCTTTATATATAGAATATTGTTAATGTAATCTCATTAAGCCCTCTCATTGGATGGTTGTGGAGTTTCAGGCAATGATGTTAAAGACAATCCACGCATGAATCTGAAAGTATGTAATCTAATACTAGAACATGAGTTACTTTGGTTTCTTCTCTGTTTAGGGTTGGAATAATTGTATAAAGACTTCACAGCTTATCTTATATGATGTTCCTTTAATTGGATCAGGGCTATGTGCTTGGGAACCCAAAGACGGATACTTTTCTTGATACTAATGCAAGAATTCCTTACGCTTACCACCTCGGTCTTATTCCAAAAGAACTCTATGAGGTGAGTTGATGAAGATCTTTTTACTGTCTTTTTCTTCTCCATAAACTTGTATGAGTCCACTGGCCATTATCAACATCTCAGCAATTGAAGCAAATATGTATACATTGTTCCATTTCCTTGTTCTGCTTCTTGATGTTACTGCCTTAATTTGTGTCATTTTATAGTTTTTTTTTTTTTTTTTTTTTAAATCTCTAATTTTTAATGCCATTCCAGACCGCAAATGAAAGCTGCAATGGAGACTTTGTGAATGTGGATTCAACCAATGAAGAATGTGAGACGGCTCTTCAAACCATTGAAGTGGTTAGCAAATTAACTGCCATAATTGCCTTGCATTTGGTCTCTTCATCATAACCTTGCTTTGGCATGGACAGTAAGTGACCTTTTAACAATGCAGTTGATCCTTGAGATTAATATGCAACAAGTTCTGGAACCTTCATGCTCAATGACATCCCGGGAACCAAGTTCATTGAAAAGGAATCGACGATCTCTAAGAGAGCAGTACAAATCTCTTCTCCTTTCACAGCCTGAAGGTCCTGCATTTTGGTGCCGGGTATCTCTCTCTCTCTCTCTCTCTCTCTCTCTCTCTCTCTCTATTCTCACATATATGTGACGCAGGACGGAATGAATTTTTCACAAAATAGATCAAAAAACAACAAAAGAGATAGATAAATCTTACAATAATTCAGAGTCTCACCAAAATAACGATAAATCTCTGCTTGAGGTGCGATTCCTCTTCCCTTCGGTAATGAGACGCTGCCAACATCTCGTTGTTGGATAGTGAGGCCCTGTTCAACATGGGATTTATCCTTATTTTCTGTTGGCCTTAATTTATTTCATGTTGTTCATCGTTTGTGCTACGTCAATATGTTTGATCTTCTATTTTTCCAGAATTATCAACTCGTGCTATGTGGCATCTGGGCAAACGACAAGACTGTCCGAGAAGCTCTTCAAATTCGAGAGGTAAGCACTGAAACTCATGACTGATAATAATATCCCTTTGCCAAAACCTTCACTAAACAATAGCTGGACAATGCTAATTAGGAAACAAAGAGCAAATGGAAGATGTGCAACAGCAGCTTATCTTACACACAGGAGCTCTCAAGTGTCATTAACTATCACCGAAATTTCACTCAGGCAGACTTAAGAGCTTTGATATACAGGTAAAATTAATTTTGCTCATTATTCTGCAAATCCGACGCCTTCCCAGTTCACGTACAGATCTTATGCTGGTTGTTGAATTCCTGCAGTGGTGATCATGACATGTCTATTCCACACACTGCCACCCGTGGATGGATAAGATCTTTTAATATGACACTTATGGATGCGTGGCGACCATGGTACGTCGATGCTCAAGTTGCAGGGTGAGTACTGTCAAATTTTGTAAATAAAGTTTAATTGAGATAATTAAGTAGAGCTAGCCCTGATTGGCTGATTCAGTTACTTACACCGTACCTGTTTCATATAGATACACAGAGGAGTATTCAGAAAATGACTATGTTCTGACTTTCGCCACCATAAAGGCAAGAAAAACACTTAAATGAGTTCCCTCTGATGACGAATACGATTAAAGACTAAAGACTGAACTATGTATGTATATATTGTTGGTACAGGGAGCAGGTCACATAGCTGCAGTGTACAAGCAGAAGCAAAGTGCCGCCATGCTTGATAGATGGTTTGCTTATTACCCTCTCTAGTTTGCTCGGAGTTGCAACATCAATGACCGAACGCCTGTCTGCTTTCTGATCCTCCCTCATGTGAGGTTTTCATCCATGTTTTATGTTTATATATCTCCCAGAATTTAGAGATGGCCTCCCTTATTTTTGCAAATCCCTATTGTAATTTTATGCCTACCATCATGTGACATTGTGACCTGTCAAGATGTGAAGGCCGGCTTCATAGGGTTTGATCATGGCAATAAATTTAAGTGAGACATTTTCTTATACTTAAATGTTTATATATATATATATATATTATTTTAGATTTTTGTAATGCAATTCAAAATTTTCTAATACTTCCTTTTAAATTGATAATAAATTCACTTAGGCCTCGTTTGGTTTGCGGAATAGACTCCTGGAATGGAATGATTGGAATAGTCATTCCTTTGTTTGGTAGGGATCTATTCCTTAGAATAGTTATTCTCATTGAGAATAACTATTCTTTTACGAAGAGGAATACTTCTTCCTCTAAAATATAAGAGGAATAACTATTTCAATTGAAATAGACTACATTTTTCAGAGAAAAAAAAAAAAAAAAAACTTTTATTTTCTTTCAATTTTTGTTTTCAAAAAAAAAAAAAAAGAACGAAACCCCAACCCCCTTTACAGTGGCTAGCTGACCACCCATTGAGGTGTCGGTGGGTGGTCGGCCAATCACATATGGCACAGGGGGTGGCACAAGCCACCCCCGATGGGCTTCGAGGGTGGTCACGTCTCCGGAGGTGGTTGCGAGGCCACCCCCTGCTATTTCATGTGTGGCCAACCACAAAATATAGGTCTTGGGTGAAGGAGGCTCCGTGTAGGATTGGAGCTGGAGCGTGCAGTGGCTATGGATCTTGGATAACTTGATGGACGGAAAATAGATTTCGGGAGTGATTCGTAATTATAGTTTACCATAGTAACCCTCCATGAACTTTTTGTACTACATGGAGTGATTTGTAATTTAGTCCAACCCCAAAGACTAGTGGTACAATTAAAATATATATATATATATATAGATATATATATACCGTTGAAAAGAGAGAGAGATAGATGAACAAACAAAAACAATGGGACACTTGTTATGAAGAGGCAGAGAAAAAAGTGGAGGACAGAGAGAATGCATATGAGAGCCAAAGATCTCCGGCAACCAGAGGTCCAGAGGGGCATCGTGTAGGGTACATGCATGGCAGGTGGTCCTATAACTAAGTTAAAAACATTATTTGAAGGCTTAATTATAGTTAATATTCTTTAATTAAGGCTCCTAATTATAATAAAAATGCATTAATATCATTTAATTCTCCAACATTTCATTCTTGATTTAAGTTTTAAAACATTGATAGCACTAAATAAGATAATCAAATAATATTAAAGACATTCTTAAATAAAACTTATTTCCACACTTTAAATGTAGTCTTGGAAATATTAATAGAGAGAATGAAAATAATAATACTATTAAATTAGGTTATAGGGGTACGGTAGAGATTAGTTTTTTGTAGGCTTGGCAATTCAGGTTCACGGGTCGGGCTCGTGTCAACCCGACCGGCCCGATTACATAAACGAGTCTGACACGAACCCGACCCGATTATTAATCGGGTTGTGACACGTGACCCGAACACAACCCGATAAACACGATTAATAATCGTGTAACCTGTTAACCCGACCCGACATCAATTTCATAGTATGGTTGCTGTATGAGGGCCTTTCGACCTTTTCACTTTTCGGTTTTGCTTTTTACCTTCAAGTTTCATATGTTTCAACCCTCCTACAATATACAAATGTTGTAAGAACTGTTGTCTGAGCAAGAATTAGAGGCTATGTTTGTTAAATGTTAATGCATGTTTTTTGTGTTTGGTTTGGCTCTAGTCTACTTAGAGATGAACTATAACCACACACAAGCCACAAAGCCTGGCATTTCAACACTATTTGATCAACATATTGGGTACAGATATGCATGGATAGTATACCAAATTTGGTCCCCTTTTAATTTCTAATGGAAAGCCAAGCTTTCCCCATTCATTTATCACAGCCCCCTCCTCCACATGCCCGACTATTGACCGAATAAAAGCAACCAAAGTAAGGGGGAAGACCCTCTTCCAATCCCATGATTCCCATCACATTTAATTATCATAAAACCACTAAAGACTCATCAGTCATCACTGATGCAATAATCTTAACTCTAAAACTTAGACAATCAAGGTAGGATTGTTAGAGATCTTCCAAGTTCCAATATGCAACCATCAACTCAACAATCAACATCACTTTACGGACTTCCTCAAAAAAAAAAAAAAAAATCACTCTACAGACAATATTTATTTATTTCTATTCTATTAAAATTTAAGAGGAATACAAAAAGAAAAATGTTAAGCTATTCCTCTCAAATTAAACTTCAGTTAACTAAACATAACTAAAAATTTTACAACTAGTAAGGGCAAAACAGAATTCAACTTCAGTTAATTAGTAAGGGCAAAACAAAACCCATAATTAAAACAAACCCCATAAAAAGAACTCATCCACAGATAAGTCAATGTCAAGGAATATTAATAGAATTTGCTCCGGATAAACTTGGAATATCATTGGAATTGAAATTTAAAGTCAAAATATCTTCTTCAGGCTCATCAAACTTCATTTATGTCAATTCTACATTAAAAGATAAGAGGAATTAGTGTAATAAAAAAAATATAAGTTAATAAAAAAAAAATATACAAATAACAAATATTACATTTCTCTTCATATAACCAATCCCGAGTGCATACTAGTGCCTCAACAATATCAGGTTTGAGCAAACTCCTATATTGATCAATTACACGTCCACCAACATTAAAAGTGGATTCTGAAGAAACAGTAGAAATAGAAACGCTCAAAACATCACAAGCCATAGCAGCTACTATAGGATGACGAAATTCATTTCATTTTCAGTATGAAAGAATGTAAAAATCTCTATCCTCATCATTTATCAGCCTGGGTTCATCCAAATAAAGTTCTAATTGATTCTTATTTGCTTGAATATCATCCCCGCCAGAACTAAAAAATGCCTACAATTAAAAAAAGATAATGTGAACATAATTTACTTAGTTAGAAGTATATATATTATATTCTAAGCTACTAACAATAACACATAAAATCACAAAATAAACATATAATTTTACCTTCATCATTGCGGAAGTCCGCTTGACAGCCTTGACTTGTGGTTGGGGTACTTGAGAATTAACATGTCTTGTATCAAGAGATATGACACTTGAAGATGTAGATGAAGAACCACCATACTCCATAAAAAGATAGAGCAATTTATCACGAACATGACAATACTCTCTAGAATTATTAACTCCATAAAGCCTCGAATAATAGAAATTTACAAGTTGAAGCTTGTAACGAGAATCCAACACAGCTGGAAGAGCCAACAATACACTAAATTTTGACCAATATTTCTCAAATTTAGAGAGCATTTTTTTGTGTTGCCATTAATCTCTTATTTTCATCTTCGCTCTTAACTTCTTCCTTCAAGGTTACATAAATGTCAAAAATCACAGGAAAATAGAGGTTGGCTATGGGATACTTGATACCAGAAAACTCACATGTAGCATGGCAAAAGGAAGCCAAAAAACAACATATATGAGTCGCTTTTTCCCACTCAAGTGCAGTAAGGCAATGCTTATAGTTTGAATCAATCATCTTTAAATAACTAAAAGCACTCCGATAATGAATAGCAGTCTCAAGCATAAGATATGTAGAATTCCATATGGTTGGCACATCTTGTTTTAGCCCATTTCTACTATCCAATGACATTTTATTCACAGCATGAAGGAAATTTTGTTTTCTCATTTGTGATCCTTTAACATACTTCACACTGTCATGGATCTTTTGGAGAGCACTATCAATCTCTTTCAAACCATCTTGAACTATCAAATTAAGAATGTGTGCACAACAACGAATGTGAAAAAACTTGCATTCACAAAGAATAGTTTTCTTTATGTTCAATTGATTTCTTAATAAACCAACACAAACATCATTGGAAGAAGTATTATCCAATGTTATACTAAAAACCTTGGTCTCAATCCCTCACTCTTCTAGCATATTATACGTCTTTTCACACAAAGATATACCATTATGTGGTGGGGGCATGAATGAAAAGTTTAACACCCTTTTAGTTAAGACCCAATTCTTGTCAATAAAATGTGCTGTGAGACACATATATCCATCATTATAGTCAAAGAAGTCAACAAATCAGATGTTAAACAAATCCTATCAGGACAACCATTCAACATAAATTTAACCTTTTGCTTCTCCCTTATATGCAAATTTTTTAAATCAGCCTTAAGGGTATTCCTAGAGATAAGAGGTGCATCAGGATGCAAGTATTTTATCATCTCTCTCATGCCCTCGTACTCAACAAATCGAAAAGGCAAATCATGTTTAATGACCAAAACAACCAACAGTTCTCTAAATTTTTTGGGACAAAATTTAGAGGTACTTACAGACAGAGATCCCTGACTTCTAGATAAGAGTATCTGCCCAACATCACGAGTGTTGTCTATGTAACGCTTCAAATTTCTAGTTCCATAAGTACTTGGAGCCAAGTATACAGTACCACACAACTTGCATTTTGCCTTTAACTTCTCACCCTCCTTACCACGAATGACATCAAAATGTTCCCAAACGGTTGAAGTCCTCCTACACTTGTGGCCTTTTTTCTCTTTCTCCACACAAACAGAGTCATCTTCTTCTTCTATTGTAGTCAATTCAACCACATCATCCTCAAAGTCTCTATCAATATCATCACAAAGTACTTCATTACTCATCTGCACATATCATTATTAGTAAATTAGTTCTTCAATCCAAATTAGATAGTATATAAAATCTAGCTCACGGAGACAACTTGAAACTTAAAAGGCTAATAATCTTACCTGCTCAAGCTGCTCTTGATCTTGATTTATGATTGGACACAATAGATGAGCTGTGTATGCTAGTTTGTTTGTCTATAAAAGCTACATAGATTATAAAAGAGTATTAGCAATTAGCTCTATTATAGCAGCAACAAATTCTATGAGATACGAAATATTAGCTAGATGACAAAGCAATATCCAACCAAGAATAATAAACAAAAGAAGGAAAATAACAAGACTAGAGCTTCATGATCACAAGTTTTCATACATCCCCAATCACATTTTCATTTCTTCCGGCTCTAGCATGGTTTAAGAATATTAATTAAATAATGAAATAAATCTATTCTTATCAACTTAAACTTTTGAAATGATTGATGATTTAACACGTAAGAGATCAATCAACCATCTAATTAATCTCCTTGTTCTAGTTCTTGGTCGAGGCCTCAAGGGCCTTGAGGCAGAACCATCCCAATCCTAACCAAATTGTACTCATCCAGGATGTTTAACAATATGACTGCAAATGGTCCTAGAACTTCCTGATCTGCTCATAAGCAATGGAGGGTAAATCACGGATTCAATCTTGCTCAAATGTGCTGAGTTATTTACCCATAATCAGAACTACAGTTAGATGGAATAATGATTAAATGTTGTATTGGCCCCAATAAGAAAAAAGCATAAACAAATTAATAAAATATTTTCTGTGAAATTTAAAATAATTTCATTAAGCTTTAAATCACAATGTTATCCTATTCATCGTGGTCACGGCACAATGTAACAAATTAACAATTAAGACTGGATTTACACAATTAACACTATCTTTCTTTTCTTTTCTTTTCTTTTTTTGAGCAATCACTATTCATCATGCATTTAACCAACTCGAATTTCATAGGACAACTAAACGGGCCATCGAAGTATAAGAGCATTCCTAACGAGCTCATCATATGCCATTTTTCGGTAAAATTTGCCGAGCTCTCTCAAAATGATAAGAAGCAAGAAGGAAGTGGCAAAAACCAATCATCAAAATCAAATGTCAAACCCAAATACCCAAATACAAACACTTGAGAGAGATACAAACTGAACTGTCTTTATGGTTGGAACATAATGCAGTACTAAAAGCGTAAAAGACGATCTGCTTAGCAGATTCTCACCCTTATGCAACATTCAAGAAAAGTTATAAAAAATATTCAAGGCAAATTTTGCAGGGAAAATTAACTTTTTTCCCCTGAAGACTGAAGCTACATATGGGGGCAAGATGCACACGATTACTAGTCAGATTCCTTGACAAATTAACCACGAAAGAGATTCAACAAACTCCCTAGCACCTGAAATCTATAGAGATGCCAGTTGAACTTCAATACTCTTCAATTTCGTCTTCCTTCTGGTTCCTTTCCAGCTTTCCTTCTGGTTTCACTCGAAAGTGCGGGCGACGGGCGTGCGGGCCGGTGCGGCTAACGGGCTAGGGTTCCTTTCCTTCTGGTTTCTTTCTTTCGAGTTTCGAGTGAATTCAATTGACACCATTTCTAGATTTTTTATTCTACTGATTAAGTGATTCTAGTTCTAGTTTTTTTTTTTTTTAATAACCGGGTTATAATCGGGTTGACCCGATTGTGACCCGAACCCGATTATGTTAAACCCAAACCCTATTTTCCTGTGTCGTGTTTGTACCGAGTTTGAAGGTCATGTCAAAAATTACCAATCCTAATTTTTTGGGCCTTATGATGAGCATTGAACAGCCAAAATTCCAATCAGAATTTAAATGGACAACAATTTTGCATCTCTTAAAAAGAGAAAAATAATTTTTAAATAAAATTATAATATTAATATTAATATTAAAATATTTAGTATATACATATATGTTTAAAATATAATGTCTCACTTAAACTTTAAAATGCATCCAGCCGGCAATGCCATTAATATATATATATATATAACAGCAATAGAGAACAAGGAAATTTAAAAAAAAAAAAAAAAAAAAAAAAAAAAAGAAGCAACAAAAGATCGTAATCCCAAAGACAGTTAAAAAAAAAAAAAATTCTTAAGTCATAACAAAACAATATAAAAATATCTACGTGGAATTGAAGTAGGGTTGAAGAACTTCCTGTGCATGGTTGGCTTGAACTGCGCGCAGGCATCATATATGCCATCATGCATATATATGATATATCGAACTTCATCGTTGCAAAAATATGTCTTCTAGTGTACCAAACACATCATCCAGCTTTTCAGGTGCTTGAAGCGGTTGATTAATTATCCTCGATCGATCCTAACATGATCAGTAGGCAGTTGAGAAGAAGATGATTGCTTTGCTGCTTGAAGATTAATCAAAGCTTCAAAGTACTGCTTGTCAATCCTTTCCCTAGCCTCCTTGAAAGTCATATTTTCCACTTTCATGAATTCATCGTTAGAAACAGCGTGAATATTGGTGAAATATTCATTCATGACCATTCCCTGATGATATTTAATTTATAGTCATCATAGAAGGTGAGTGAATCTTTCCCTGTTAATGTAGCCATGTAGGTGTCGTAGCCTCAGAATAATTTACATACGCCTCCAATGAATTCGGTTCAGGTTCAGGTTCAATATTGAAGGTTGAATTACCTTCACATTGATCAACTGGCACTCTGTCATCAGTTTTTTGGGCCTCTATATTCTCTCCATTATTATCCTTCTTTTTCCTTGATTTTTCATAAATCTTACACAGCACCCACTCATCCAACTGCAGAAAACAAAATTTAGACAAAAAGGGGAAATATTGGAGCAAGGAAAGTAGGAAACATATGAGTGTTTACGTTTAGCTACTACTAAAACGCCTGCCCTTTCATTTTTATTTTTTATTTTTTATTTTTTTTTTTTAAAAAAAATCTTTATTTATAACTTTTGATCTTTCATCACTTTTGTAATTAGGGTATCCATCTTTAAAAAGTGTCAATGTAGAGTATTAATCTTTCAATTATTTTCAATTTTAACCCTCAATTGAAATTTTCCGTTAAATTCTATAAAAAAAAATACCCCTATGTTTTTTTTAAAAGAAAATTTATAAAAAAAAAAATATTCAAAGATTTAGGCATGGGTATTTTTACAAATTTCATTAAATTCTGACAAACACCTAAATCCTTGCAATTTTTCTCCTTATAAAAAAATAATAAAAAAAAAGAAAAAAAAAAAAAGAAAAAAGAAAGAGGTATTTTGAGAGTTAATTTGATGAAAAATTCTAACGAATAATTGAAATTGAAAAAAATTGAACTATGGTTACCCTCAATTGACACTTTTTAAATATGGATACCTTAATTGCAAAAGTGATAAAAGATCAGAAATTATAAGTGAAATTCTCCTTCTTCTTCTTCTTCTTTGTCTTTTTTTTATTATTATTATTTTTTTTATTATTTTAAGATTGATTCCACTATATATCATTGGATTACATTTCAGTTTGTTTATTTATTCTTTCCCGGCCTTAGTATGAATTGCTATGGATATCTATATAGGGCATAGTTTGATTTTCCCGATTCGATCACCGTACCCAAACTATCGGAAATTTTCCTCCCTTAAATACGTAGTAGATAGATCTTGATTTGGTCACTTTGCTTACAACGATATGATAAAGAAGATAAGAACAAATTAATTAAAATCTGTGTAAAATTAATGTACAAGTGTAGATACATTAAAAAATATAAATATATTATTATTAATTATGACTTGCCAACTAATATATAAGTGTCATGATGTGATTATGAGATCCCCACGACATGGCCATAGGACTGCCATTATCTTGCCGAAGGTTATATATATGCATGTGTGTACCACGGCGATATATAAGCATGCAATATTAAATATGCTATGATTCTTATAATTTCTCTAAAATTTAATTTGAGATTATCAAATTTTAAAGGATTCAGACCCTTTTTTAGCATGGAAAATGTTACATATTAAAGATATGACATTTTATCAAGGAAAAAAAAAAAACCATTTCAAAAAACTTTTTCTTCACTTTTGAAGAAATGTTTTTTCTTTATTAAACAAAACCATAGTTTTTTGCTCAAAATTTTTATACGATATAAATTATAAGAATCTAATAAAAATATATTTAATTTTCATTATTAATATGTCACATTTTCAATATGTAGCATTTTTCATGACGTTCGAAATATAAAACGGCCTAAATTTACATAATTTGAGAGTCTCAAATTTAAAACAAAAATAAAAAAATTGTAAGAGATTCTGATCCGATTCTTAAAACATTTACTGCTTATGATTGAAGCTAATTAATATATTATTAACTTCTCTTCCGGTAATGTCAACACTTCAATACGATCTAAATATTTGGATATATATCAAGATGTTTTAATGGTGTAATTTACAAAGCCATTAACTGAATTCGTACCTTCATGCCATTTACACCCTTTTTATTTGGAGGAGCAATCTTTTCATATAATCTGTAATAGTGCATTTTTCAATCAGTTTTGTTTCCTGTTGGATGCTGAAGTTGACGACCATTGAATCACAACCTTCACGGACCAACCATTCGGGCTTCTGGCTCAGCGGGACCCTCTATGCGTTGCCTTCGTCGAAGTCCATCCCTACCAAGTTTATTCTCAATTTCTCTTGGACTGGAGGCTTGCTTTAGATATAGATGATAAATCATTTTGTTAGTGCACTTTGCACATGCATTATCCTTTTTTTCTCTCCTCCTCTATTTATGTTGTGTACAATAGGGGAGAACAGAGTATTTTTTTTTTTTTTTTTTTTTTTTTTTTCGAATATAAATTTGTCTGTTTACATTGCAGACTTGTACCAAGGAGACTTGGCCAAGAAGATTTCGTGAAGTCTAAGGATCATGCCGAGATCGTTAAAGGCAAGCATACCAAGCGCCAAAGGCCCTCTCCATCTCTACCCTATTCTTCTTCATTGACTTGTAGCTCATCAAGCGGTTCAATTTCCATGTGTTTTCTTTGCATAATCAGTCTCCAGGATTGGCGGCATCAAAAGCATCTCTGTCCAGTTTTAAGAAGGACCTGAAGCTAAGGGAAAGAGTCATAGTAGGGACCGGACATCACATTATTCTCTAGCTAAGGAATAGCAGCATCGACACACATAGCTTGTCTTACATGCAATGCTGAAATTTCGAAGTGAAACCTGACAGTTCCTGTCTTCCATACCTTCGACTATTATATGAATGTTTAATTATAAACATAGACATAGATTTTCATAAAGGACCAGTATATGCGTATATTATTATATTCCCTAATAACAAGGACATCCAATGAGCTTCCCGACGACGACGAGCTTCATGTTCGAGGGGATGGTCGAAAAGCGGCAAAGACCTATCCTAGTCGATTTCTAACCCGTTGAAGTCCAGTCACTCCTCCACGTCGCCGCTGAGCTAGACAACTCGGAGGAGATGATGAACCTGTTAGAGAGAACGGGACGCCATTGAAAAAGCTCAAGCTTCTCCGGCCGAATGACACGAAAGCATAAAACTATTTCTAAACGTAAAATAGACGAAGAGAGGAGGATGGCTATGAGGAGGGACACGTGTTCCATGTTCATATCTTACGGTTTGGGGAGGCCTAAAGTGTTTTGATGAATTTTTTTGAACAAAACGGTACCGTTTAAATGAGGGCATTTTTGTCCACCTTTATCCAAAAAAGGCATGTGCGCGGCACGTAGGGTCACTTCCGTCTATTTGGTCGGCACAATTGGACGGAAGGGCAATTGCAAATTTCTGTAACTTTCTTGAGTGCAATTGATGTAATCAAAATATTAATACTAGAATTACAAATTGGTGTAAATATCACGGAGGTAAATTGTAGTTTTTTCTTAATTAATTACTGGAATTTGTAGGTGCCTAGATCGATTTAGACTTCCTGATCCGCGGGAACTGCTTTTCCGCTTACTGCATTAATTATATGGTGCCGTCCGTATGAGAACTCTATCACTTAATTAATTGCCAACTGTACGTACGTTGCAACTCTAAGGAAAAAAAAATTAAATTAAATAAATAAAATATTTGGGCAACCTCAGGACCAAAAGTAGTACGAGTAATTATCATAATAATAATAATAATAATATAACACGTCAAGATTCGCAAAAATAATTGAAAACTAAAATGTAAATTACACGTTGGGCATAAGTCCCACCGATAAATATATGCTAGATAATAAATTAATTTAGAAGCTCTAATCAGGAATAGGGTTCTATGGTGTAGTGGTTAGCACTCTGGACTTTGAATCCAGCGACCTGGGTTCGACTCCCGGTAGGACCTTCATCGTTTTGTGTTTTTTTTTGTAAATATTAGTTTCAATTTTCGGTATGCTCATGCAACCCTCTTATTTATTACGCACACGTCATAAAGTCGTTTGATTTCTTCGATCCAGGAAGGAAACAACAAAAAGAAGGATAATGAAATCAGGAAAGGGCACAATTAAAGGGAAGTGGAATTTCATAATTTAAAAGAAAGAAGAAGAGCAAAATTTGACTCAGAGGGATTTTTTTTTTTTTTTTTTTTTTTTTTTTTTAAATGTTGAATATGCTCTAAAATATTTGGGTCCAAAGCAGGCTTCCAAATCTTGAAAAGGGTCCGCCATAGTAGGGGAAGGCAAAACCCGCCCAACCCAACAGTCAATTTGAGTCGGCTCAAACGTATAGATTTAGTACGAATAAAAATCAGCAGTATTATATGTTTTTATAATTCTGAGCAAACCATTTCGAAATGCAGTAATAAATTTTAAAATTTTTTAAATTTGACCCGTCCCATCCCGACTCAAATTCCTACAAGTACAATTTTTTCTCAAAAAACCCTAATCGCTTGACAGTTGACGCCCTTTTTCTCTTCTTCTCTAAAAATTTCTTCTTCCTTCCTAAATCCTAAAGCACCTACAAATCTCAACCGACCCTCTTCACACCATCCTCAGCTCTACTTGACTTGATCCATAACGTACCACCCGTGCCCAGCCTTATCTTTAGCCTTATCCCCTGTGTTGTTAACTCTGGATAATGTACCACTAATTGAGGTCCCTGATCATCATTAGAGGTGCAACTACCCTGTCTCCCACTTCAAAATGTTTTCCAAATTGTTTTTTAAAATACTTTTATAATTCTTTCAAAATTAACTTTTTATCCTCGCTTTTTTTTTTTTTTTTTTTTTTATAACTTCATCCCCACGTCTAAAATTACACGTTGCTCGTAAAGTCCCACCATGAATACGTAGTATATATGTACTGCATTTACAAATGCTTGTCAAGCATCGTGTTCTCTAGTGTTTAGCACTCTGGACTTTTATTCCTGCTGTCTGGGCTGGCCTCCCGCTAGGACCTTAATTACTTTTAATTTTTGGTATGTTCTTCAATATTTTTTTTTTTTTTTTTTTTTTTTTTAATGTAAGTATTCAACCCTCTTATTAGAGCACTTTCAATGGCTTATGTATATCTCAATCTAAAATAGTTAACCAAAATTCACTTTATATAGTTTAGCTAATGAGTTTTAATGATTATTTATTCTTAACTCTATATTATTTTTTTATTTTTTTTATTACTTTTTTCATTATCGTATTTTTTTACAGTCTTTTTTTTTTTTTTTAAATGGTCATATTTGTCAACAGTCGTTTTGTTAAAACGGTCATTTTTCTAACGCAATTTTTTTTACGGTCATTTTTTCTCAAACGACCATTTTTCTAACAGTTATATATTTTAACAGTCGTTTTGTTAAATCTATCATTTTCCTAATGCAATAATTTTTAAACGATCATTTTTCTAACGGTCATTAAGGGTTGATCCTATCATAATATCACGTTAAATGGGACTTCTATGTAATCAAAACTAGTTGACCTAAACCAATCAACTGCACTTGCAAAAAAGAAAAAAAATAAAAATAAAAAATCAATTGCTGCTGCATGGTGCGTTTGGGATTGCGATTTCGTAGACAATAAGTGAGATTTTAAACCAAATCGCAGAACATTGATCGTTTGGAAACTGCGTTTTTAAAAATTGCGATTTGAAAACACAGAAAATCTGCTTTTTCAAATCGCAGATAAGATGGTGCTTTTTTGAAAACGCAGAATTTTAAAGGTAAATTCGCGATTTTAAAGGCCAAACTACGATTTTGCCAAACGCTTAACTGCGTTTGTAAAAATCACTTTTTTCAAATCGCACATTTTAAAATCGTTATTTTAAATCGCACTTTTAGAAATCGCAAACCCAAACGAATCCGTAGAAGTAGAGGGAAAAGGAAGAAAAAAAGCGCAGAAGGTAGAGATAAACAATTAAAAAAAATAGATATATGATGTAGAGTTGCACTGTTTATAGATTTAAGAAAAATGTATTCTAGCTTTTGTTTACATAATTCAATGGAGTTTTTTTTAACCTTTTGTTTAGTTATTTTAGCCTAAAGTTACAAATAGTTAATCCATCGGAGAATGCTCTTAGTATATAGCAGTTAACTTCACATGTCACAGTCATTTGATTTATTCAACAATTTGATGCAGGAAGCTGGATAGAAATTTTATTTTAGTTTTATGAAACTTTTTTTAATTTTGTCTCAATTCACTAAAAACATCCGATCATAATTTCAAAAAACAAAAATTTTCAGTAAATTTTAAATATAATAAAGAATATATATTAGGGAAAATGCATAATAAAGAGACAAGTGGCTCATTAAAAAAAGTGGCAAATGACCTTTAAGTTAAAAACAACTAAATTTATATAAATGTATGTTGTGGCCTTTTTGGTAAATATATATGGATATAGATATATTTGGGATAATTGTAGATCACATGGTTGTCAGAGCACACGGAATGATTATCTATTATTTGGTTAAATTACTATATACTTTATGTTTTAATTTTTGTAAAATTCTTACTTTTGGATGAGGTACTCATGTGCCACCGTGCCACCCTTGCATGTGTACCCACGTGAGAGCAACAAACTAATTAAGTAAATAAATGTTTCTTGCAAATTTTTACATAATTTTTACACAATTTTAATTATTTTTGTTTTTATGATCAACCATTAGATTTATTTTCCTAAATATTAAATAGTTGTTTTTAAAATAAAATTGTACAAAAGTTGTGTAAGAATTATTACTAAATTAAGTATCGTAACCTTCTTATCATTAAAATATTGAGAGTGTAATATGATATTTTCACATCCATTTCAGTTTCTTTTAACGTTCTTAATCACCAATGGTGAGATATTGACAGAGTTTTTGTAATTTCCATTAATTATGTTAAGTTTATGTGCTTTTGAAAGATGGTACATCGTAACTGCATGCATTTGAAGTTGAGATTTTGTGAAAAACAAAATTATTAAAGTTGTTTTATTATTATTATTATTTATTTATCAAAAAGACAAATTATAAATAATGAGAAATGATATCACATCACATCACATCACATCATACGTGGATATTGACACCCGCGCACCCCACTCTCTCCCTCCTTTCTCGGCGAAGATTGAATTGAACTTAACCGTGATTATCATTTACTACATTAGTTTTTATTATATTTAGAAAATTTTATTTTCTTGCAAAAATAAAAAGAAAAACAACATGGCTGGAATAATGGTTAGAGTTTTCTCCAACAACAGTCGAATTGATAGAGTTAGTGAAGTATTTACAGGATATAAAATCTAAATGAACACGAGCTACACGATTAGATGGGAGGCTTTACCATTCAACTTTGGGAAAAAAAAAAAAAAACACCCAATACACTCCTTATACACTCACCGTCTCACATAGAGTGGGACCCACACCACATGGACTTCACTTCATGTGAAAGAGTGGGTGTATAAAAAGTGTTTATCTAGTGTTTTTATATCACCTCCTTTCAGCTTTTGATGCCTTAAGGGATGCAGTTTTGCAAAGACAACTCTACATTGTCACAAAGCTTATAATAACAAATTTTGACAAATGAGTTAATGGCGATTTCCAATGTCAAATTCTCACAAAGTACAAGAACAAAAAAGAAACACAAGATCGGGTTGAGCCTTCAAATCAAACCATACAAGGAAAAAAAAAATAAATAAAAAAGGAAAAGAAAGCTGAATGATAAACGATGTTTAAGAACCATTCCAAACTCAACTCTTCTCCTCTCTATTTTTTTTAAAAACTATCACCCAACATCATTTCCCATCTAATCGTGTTCATTTAGATTTCATATTCGGGAAAAGCTTTACCAACTAATTTCAATCTGACTACTCCCAGAGAAAACTCAGACCATTATTCCAGTCATGGCGTTTTTCCTTTTTGACTTTGTTTTTATATTTCGTTTTAAATATTTTTAGTAATTTTTTTTTTTTATTGCAAGTGAAACATGTCACATTTTAATTGGTACTAATGTTGCACATTAACAGGATTCTGTCAACTTTTCTAACGGCAGTGACTAATTTGTTGTTTTTGCTAACCCTAGAGAGTAATTAATCACTTTTTAAAACTTAGGGAGCAATTTGTCAAAATTTCAGACCATAAGTACCAAAAATGCATTTATTCTAAAGTAAATAAATAAAACACAAATGTGTAATTATGAAATGTCATATATCATTAAGTCATATATTTACAATTGAAACTATCATATATACAACAGCCACGCATTAATCCTCTGGTGCCGTTTGCCCAACCACCCTCAATGGAGCCATCAACCTGAGACGTTTGCCCAACCACCTCCACCTAAGATGTCTGACCACGAAGCTATCCTTAAGATTATCCTGATTTCAGTAGGTGTTGTTTTGCACTCGAGGCTTCCAGATTCATCAACAACCGCCTCTTTCCTTAGTGATTGTTGCTAACCGCATCCACACTAAGGAATTTGCTACTTGCATCCACATATACAGATAGCGAGTGAGTGCATACAGTTATTATTCGCCTGCATTTTTACCTTTACTCAGGTTTTGGACTCTAACACAAACAAGGCAAAAAAGTTATTCTCAATAATTGCTATATTTATACATAATGAATAAGGCATTTTCAATTGGTTTCATGGAATTCAAATAAAACAAGAGCTTCAATGTTAACACGCAGTGTGTAAATAATTGAGGTTGACTTAGCGCCCAAGCATCTGTGAGATATAAATGGAGGGCATTAGGAGAGATAGATGATCGACTGGCTACTTCAAAGTTCGTCAAACAAAGCAATGATGAGGAGGATAATCCTCTTTATTCCTCTCTACCAATTGATCTTCATCTCAACTCCATGCAGGCGAGGAGACACAGTCCTCAACTCCCAGTCATCATCATCCTCCTGTGTCTCCTCCTCCCAGTCCTCTGATACCTCTACTACCGCTACAAGCACGCACCAATCCTCCGATGCCGTTTGCCCAACCACCCTCAATACCCACATGGAGCCATCAACCCGGGACGTTTGCCCAACCACCTCCATCCAAGACGCTTGACCATGAAGCTGTCCTTAGGATCATCCTGATTTCAATAATTGTAATCCTTTTATTGATTTGTCTTTTTTTCATTAGAGGTGCTTTATCTTCTTTGCTTAGTCTCTTGTTTAATGCCAATAAAATCCTTTTATTGTTAAATGTAACAATAAAATACCAAAATGACATTAAACAAGAGACTAAGCAAAGAAGATAAAGCACCTCTAATGAAAAAAAGACAAATCAATAAAAGGATTACAATTATTGAAATCAGGATGATCTTAAGGACAACTCCATGGTCAAACGTCTTGGGTGGAGGTGGTTGGGCAAACGTCCCGGGTTGATGGCTCCATTTGGGTATTGAGGGTGGTTGGGTAGACGACACTGAAGGATTAATGCGTGCTAGTGACGGGGGTAGAGGTATTAGAGGACTGGGAGGAGACACAAGAGGATGACGATAAGTGGGAGTTGAGGACCGTGTCTCCTCGCCTAGCATGGAGTTGAGATGAAGATTAGTAGGCAGATAGGAATAAAAAGGATTATCCTCCTCATCATTGCTCTGTTTGACGAATTGAAGTAGCCAGTCGATCATCTATCCCTCTTAATGCCCTCCCTTATATCTCGCGGATGTTTGGACGCTAAGTCAACCTCAATTACACACTGCGTGTTAACATTGAAACTCTTGTTTTATCTGAATTTCATGTAACCAATTGAAAATGTCACATTCATTAGGTATAAATACAGCAATTCTTGATAATGGCTTTTTTGCCTAGTTTGTGTTAGACTTCATAATCTGAGTAAGGATAAAAATGCGGGCGAATAATAATTGTACGCACCTACTTGCTATCCGTATATGCGGACGTGGATGCGGTTGACAAATTCCTTAGTGCGGATGTGGATGCGATTAGCAACAATCACTAAGGAAAGAGGCAGTTGTTGATGAATCTGGAAGCCTCATGTGCAACACAACACCAAGTGTCACTGCAAAGACAGAGGTTCGTAACCAACTCAGTAGTCATTACAAATCTGACCCAGGAAGTGCAAGTCCTAAAACAGTTAACTAATACCCATCGAGAGAATTCAACAATAATACAATATGCTACTGTTCCAGACTCAGGTCATTCCCACTAAAATTTACATCTCTAAACTCGACCAATTCTAGCCCACATTAACTACAACTATCCGTTAACTCAATTATTTGGGCAAAATCGAAAAAACCCATCTCTGGATTCAACCAAATCCAACTCAAAACCATTAAAAATCCTCTCTTGCCAAACCAAGTTAGGGTCGTCCAAATTACATCATCCTTGAAGTCGAACCAATATTCAGCACAAAACCATCCACACATCTTCAAACTATCTCGATTCATAAAAATTCTAAAAGGCTGTAATTTGCTATGAGAAACCACAATGCGAGAATGATAATTTAGAGCTAGGGAGAATGGGTCAGCAATAAAATCAAAAAAGAAAAATAACACTATCAAATTCCAGAGTCTAGACAAATCACAACCCAGTAATAAAAAATTATCAATACCAATTATCCCAATTATAATCAAAGATTAAAATTAAAAAAAAAAAAAAGAACCACCACTTACCTGTATCCTCTTCTACCCCTCCTCAAAGATTGTCCATAATTCACCAAATTCTGGACAGCAACCCACAAAACGAACCAGCTCCATGATTTTGCAACGCCACAGTACAGAATACAAAGTAATCCCAAACCAGAATGACCAAAAAAGCCCATGAACAATGAGAAATCTGCTGAGCAAATCGGTGCATACCCTCTTCAGCCTCTTTTCTCGATACCCTATCATCAAAATCTTCCATCATGAAATCGCACCTGAGCATAAGAGAGTGAGAAATATTTGAAAAAAGGGCGAACGATTTGAGAACGAAAAAACCCTAATCGAAGAGAGAGAGAGGGAGAAGTAGATGTATATTCCTCAAGGAAAAGGGGAGTGATTGTTGCACTTGACGTGCACAACAACTACACTCCCCCAACAGGCAGATTGGGTGGGAACCTGAAGTGCAACAATAACTGGTGTGTGGACCATCTCATGTGCCTTGCTGGAGTGTAGCTGGTATGCATTTGAAGTTTTTCTATCATTTCACACTACTTGTGCACAACAAATGCACAATCCCATAATATATTGGGGTGGAACCTATACATTAAATCTCACTCAATGTGTCTTGGGATTGTGCATTTATTGTGTATTAATAGTGCATGAATCATTTTCCTAATGGCTTTTATCTATTTTCACCTTTAGGCTAAAATAGTTAATAAATTTACTAAAAAATCACTCCATCTAATTATGCAAATTATATTTATGACATGCATCTCTTTTTTATTTGTTTCTTTTTCTTTCACTCTCTCTCTCCTCCTCTCTCACCAAAACTCATTTACGCCATAGGCCCATAGCAATATTGTAATATATCTCTGAATCTGTGAAATTGTATTTCAGAGTATGTCTATATGACAAAATCTATGTTTGTCATTTTAAGTTTACACTTATGCGAGCCACCTCAGATGAGAAATAATTTTGCTGACTTTATAGTAAATAATTATCAAAAAAAAAAAAAGACTTTCCGTTAAAAAAATATCTTAAAATTTAAAGAAAGAATTAAAAAAAAAAAGTAATATTTAAATGATATAGTGAAATAATAAATAATCGAATGTATGATACATTTTGAAACAAATTAATTAAAATAGATAAAGTAGGTTTTGGTTAGCCATTTTACATATAAAAATGTATAAACTATTGGGAATGCTTTTAAAGATTTGGCTATTAATTCTTTTAACGTTACATATGTGGATCTTTTTTTTTTTTTTTTTAATGTTGTTTAGGCTATATAAACGACACCAAACACTTTGTGCTATTTAATTAATGCCGCTTCTTAAACGGCATTAATGTAGTAATCAGAAATGAATTTCCTGCCGCTTAGGACGCACGTGGATCTATTTCTGTAAAAAATGACAGACTTAAGTAACGAAATGACTACATTGCAAAATTAGAAAATTTGGTTAGGGTGTATTGCAATTTTTTTCACTTTGAAAATAAGATTGAAAAAGTGGTGAAACATTGAAGGGTAAAGTGTAATTTTTCCTGATCTTATCATTGTTGTGTACAATGAGTTCATTACTTGATCATGGAAGAACGGAATTAATGAAACAATCAAACAAAATAAACATACTTTTACATAGCGACAAGTTATAAACAAATATTGAAAAAGATATCCAAAATTATTGGCTACAACATCAATAGATAGAATTAATTTTTTAAACACCTCATCACAATGCCTTGAAAACTACGATTAGGGCCAAGAACTATTTTTCCTTCCTTTTATTTTTGCAAAAAGAAATAAAATGAGTTTTCATCTTTCTACATGTGCTCTATTTTCTATAGTATATTATGCTTTGAAGAGACCTATACATTCTTATATGTATTTGAGATTGCATCAGCAAATATAGTTTTTGTCAATAGAAAATGTCTTATTTTTAAGCTCTTTCTAAAACATAATTTATTTATTTTTTTAGAACAAAAAAGTCAAAGAAATGTTTTTGAATTTTATTTATTTATATATCAAACCGACCCATCTTTTCATGGCACAGTTTTTTATGTACTAAAAATATTTTTTAAACTCTTTAACGCAATTCCAAATAAGCTCTTTAACGTAATCTCAAACCGACCCATTTTATTTTTATTTTTTATTTTTTTGTACTAATCAGCAATGACATCCTGTTTGCAACCTTATTTGTTTCCGTTTTTCTACTTAATTCATTAATGACAAGACAGATTATTCTAAAATCCTGCTTTATAAGGAATGAGTGAAACAACTGAGAAGAGATGACCATTCCCAATTTCCCCCAAACATCCAGCCACATCCACGTGCCACGTACCCTACTTAAAACTAGTGGGCACCAAATCAAACCCCACCCTCAAAGAGCCCACATGTTAAACCCCAAAAAGAGTACTAGATTGGGCCATGACAAGCCCAAACCCAGCCCATCAACAGCTCAGCAGACCTTGAAAAGCAATTCAAAAAACTGGTATGCGTACGATTAATGATCATCATCAGCGCCACCATGGTGGCAGTTAAAATAAACTGTTTCCTCCCGCGAAAAAGCAGTTTCAGGTATTAGTTTATTCGGGTGGAGAACTGGAAAGGCAAGTGCGGCTCGTGGGGCTCAACAACACTGTCCATCTTCCTTTCTTTCTTTCACTTTTTTCACATTCTTCTTTCTCTATTCTTATCTTTCTTTGCATAATTCTCAAGCTCTATGAGGAGCCATCGGAGAAGCTCGAGTTTTGCGATCGGGACGGGATCGAGAATGGTGAAGGAAACCGAGTACTATGATGTTCTTGGCGTTAGTCCCTCGGCTTCGGAGGGGACAATTCGCAAGGCTTATTATCTTAAGGTATCGGGATTGGGTCTTATATATATGTATGTTTGATTCTTAATTTGTTCTTGTACGTGACCGTACGTGTTAAGGTTGTTGTCTTAGCTAGTGGGTGGGTGATATATACTTACTAAAGCGCGCAGGTTATGATCGTATGAATAACTTGCTGATGATGTTTTGGATAGCATATTAATGATGTTTCTAATGTTTCACATCCCATATTCTTGTTGTTTCTTGCAATGATCGTATAGAAGAGACGATATATATATATATATATATATATATATATATGTCTTGCATATAATGTAATTTACTATATTTTTTAAATCTAGATCATACTGCTTGGTGATTTTATTCATTGTTGTTCTTTTTCTTTTTCTCTGTCTATCGGGAGCTAGATCGATCTTCATAGTTCATAGGCTATTAAATGAGTTGTCTTTCTTCTATCTGTTTTCCAATTGTTAGCTAGGATTGATAACGGGAGTTATGAAATACCATGTAAATTTCATGATTAGGCTTTTCTATTTTAATCTTGTTCGTAGGATTTTCATTTTTGGCCTTTCAATTGGTACTGTTTCTCTTTCCCAACCACCCCTCCCTCTAAGATCTTATACTGTGTCATATATGAGGGAAATGCTAATTTTGGTGCAGGCAAAGCAAGTTCATCCAGATAAAAATCTGAACGACCCTCAGGCTGCTGAAAGATTTCAGGCAAGTCCATTGCTTCTTCTTTACTTACTTTTTCCTGATCATAGTGCTTACCTTTTCTTTTTACAATGTTTTCAGGTATTAGGTGAAGCTTATCAAGTTTTGAGTGATCCAGTGCAAAGAGATGCGTATGATCGAAATGGAAAAAATTGCATTTCTAGGTACTGTTGCTTATGCTCATGGAGACATTATATGAGTTGTCCTGTTAATGCTCTATTGAGTTTTGTATTACCATTAAAGAACAATAACGACAATTCTAGCTGCAGAATAATATATTATTTAAATTCCATTTACTCCCCTATAGTTTTATGGAACAATTTTTACACAAAGTTTGGCTTCATTTCTGCAAATACGGCATGGAATTGTCTTAAAATTTGCATATTAAAAAAAAAAAGTGAATGGAAATACTGAAAGTAGAACAATATGTTAAGTTTATAAATTTAAGCTACTTGATTTCTGCAAGATGCAAACTTACATTCAAAAGAGGCTGATACTTTTCTGCATAATGTTCTTCCTTGAAGGTTTTCTGCTATACTCCTAATAATTTTTTGTTCTCTATTCCAGAGAAACCATGCTTGACCCCATGGCTGTCTTTGCTCTGCTCTTTGGAAGTGAGTTATTTGAGGACTACATAGGACATCTAGCCGTGGCATCAATGGCTTCTTCTGAATTAGTAGGGGAGAGCGACAATCCTGAGAAACTACATGAAAGATTGAAGGCAAGTTCAGTTAATCCAAAATTCATTGTGTTCCAAAATTAAGTATTCAACTCTTTAGCATATTCCTCCATGTTAGTAAATCAAAATCAATAATAAAAATTATAGCAGAGATGCTTGATCCGAATATTTCTGATACTTCCATGTTTAGAAATGTCAGTATACAGCTACATTCAGAATTCCATTCTATTTCTTGTATGTGTATTGTTCCTGTGGCGATTTGAATTATGAAAAACAAACTTAAATGGAGAATTCAAATCATTAGCTGGCTGCAACCATCAGCCGAATACCCTCATGAATTAGTATAGGAGAGTGAAATGTGAGTCCCTTCTTTATAGCTACTGTTATTTACTTCTTCTAGCAAATTCATTAATAACAAAGTGGTTTCTACAATGCATTCCCCTAACCTACACCAGAAACTTCTTGGTGTCTATTTAATGTGTAGGCTGTCCAGAAAGAAAGAGAAGAAAAGCTAGCAAGATTACTGAAAAGTTTTCTTAATCAATATGTTCAAGGTGACAAAGAGGGATTCTTACAGCATGCAGAATCTGAAGTCAGACGGCTTTCTGATACAGGTTTGTTTAGCTTCCTCCTGCCTTTTCTAATTACAATTTTTTTTTTAAGCAGTTGAACATAATGTTGACAGTAAAAAGGTTGCCTTCTGCTTATATATTATGTGTTTAATTCTTTTCCTTCTAAACAGCAGGGGAGATCTCTAACTTCAAAATTCAAATGAAAGATCTAGCTCATTGGTGCTGTCCATTGTTCTACAGTCCTGACAAAATTAAAATTGAAAGTCACATTTTCTCTCAACTTAGTAGATATTGCTGCTATATCGATTATGATTTTGTCTTGTTTATTCTGTATATTAGATGACTTTCCAACCTTGCTATAGTTGTTTCTGATATAGAGGCAATAGCTTATTAATTCGAAGAAAATGAATAATTTCGTCTTGCTGGCATTATTCTTATCTGTTTGTCTGACTTGCTAAAATTACCCTAAAACAAAAGTTTACATAGAATAGGTATTTTTTCAAGCAGTTTCACATTTCACAGGAAATGAACAATGTAAAGTCAAATTTCTGAGATATCAGCTGTATTATATCCTAAAACTCTGAGCTCAATTTCATCTGTCACCCTAATGAATTCAAACCTCTTCAATTTCTTTATTTAATTTTTCATATACTTAATTCTATATATATATATATATCATGTTAATTTTCTTGTTACACACACACACACACACACACTATATAAAGGGACTTGGCCAAGTATATAAGAGTTGACAAGAGAAAAAGAAAGAAAGGGATAAGGAAAAGGGGAATATGACATCTTACATTTTGACCAATTAATCAGTCTCAACTTCTAAGAATTTATTTGTTGGAACTTAAATACACCTTGGTTCCTAAATCTTTTGGTTTGATATTTGTTTCTTGGTTTTCTTCAGAGTATGGGTCGGTTATGTTTCCTACTTCTGTTTTTAGTGCAGAAATCTTTTCCCCTATTGTATTCTGTGTCTTTTGTAATTCAGTTTAAGCAAAATACTACTTTCATACCAACTAAACTTGGATGATGGTGCACTCTAAAGCTGAATGTTGTATATAATTTATGCTTTGACGACAGAAATATATTGTTTAACATGAGAATCTTTATACGATCTTAAGGAAAAGGCAGATTTTCTATCTAGTTAGAGAGCCTGATAATTTGCATCATATACAACCGATTTTATAGGCAACAATTAGTAATTTAAATAATGTAGTGAGAAGGGTCTAGTTATCTTTCTACTTCATAGGTAAATGTGTTTATTAAGTCTTTGTATTTATGTTTTATGCATTCGACATGTGATTGGCAGCATATTGATGTATGAACCTGCCACCACTTGTGCACCTTGAATGATTTTGCTAAACAACCTCTAGTGTCTTAATATGCAGCTTTTGGAGTTGACATATTACACACTATTGGCTACACATATTCAAGACAAGCAGCACAAGAGCTTGGAAAGAAAGCCATTTATCTGGGAGTGCCATTTTTGGCTGAGTGGGTTCGCAATAAAGGACATTTCTGGAAGTCACAGATGACTGCAGCAAAAGGTATGTTGATATGAGCATTCCCCCCGCGTGCGTGCGCGCGCACCTCTCCTCTTCCTTCTGCTTGGAACTTTTAAGGCTTTGCTACCTATTGCAATGAGAAAATTATTTCAGGTGCTTTTCAATTACTGAAACTTCAAGAAGACATCCACCGGCAATTTAAACTGGACGGTAGTGGCCCTGAAAATGATGTTGAATCACATATACGCCTAAACAAAGACACATTGATGAACTCATTATGGAAGTTGAATGTAGTGGACATTGAAGTAACCCTAATGCATGTGTGCCAAATGGTGAGTTTCTCTGTTTCTTCCAATCAAGCAAGGCTTGCTCATATTTGCTCTTTCTTGTTCTTTACTGTTAAATTATACATGAAACAGATTTTTTTTACCCACTGCAGTTTCTTACTCAACATTATAGATGTTAAGGAAATAGTGTATCTTTCTCTGGATGAAATTTAACAATGTCAGGTAGTTGGGACTATTGCTTTGTTCAACTGAGTTTAAATTAGGAAATATGACTCGTGTCTTTTACACATTCTTCATTGAAGAAATAGTACAAATCTCAATTACAGAAGATGCTATTCATTTATTTAAATTTGTTTGCAGGTGCTAAGGGAAAGCCATGTTAAGAAGGAAGAACTTAAAGCTCGTGCAATGGCTCTTAAAATTCTTGGGAAGATATTTCAGGTGAAATGATTATTAAAGTTTTGCAACGAACCTTGTGTTTGTATTATGCAATAATAGAATGAATTACATTTTCAATCTTCTTTATTACATGAGAAGAAAGCTTGTACTGCTTTTATTGAATATGACGGGACGAATGTTCATCTATTTGATCAAATGAGATTTTAAGATGACTCTCACAACTGTTATGTATAAGCACATCCTAATAAGGTAAAATCTTGGATTGAAGTCAGTTACTGAACAACCTGGTCACTAAAAGTAACAAGAAAATTAAAAAGGCATAAAGCTACAATCATGGTGCTGATGCTGAAAAAGATGTTTTCCTGCTTGAGAACTGATAAACTGATACTTCTTTCATCAGGAAAAGCATGTACAAAGTGGAGGAACATCAAAGAAGAAAGATGCTGCTGACACAGATGATGATGGAAGCAGTTCGGATACCAGTTCTGATGATGACTCACCAGGAGCACTTTCATATCGAGCTCCCCTACTCACTCAGGCATGCTAGAAAAACTTTTACAGTAAAGAATTGATTTAGAAACTTGTTATATTAGATGAATGCCATACATGATACATTATTGATGGGTTCTATGGTTTTTCTTATCTGGCAGGGTATTGGGAGACTGTTTAGATGCCTCTGTAATCCAGCATTTGATGTGGATGATGAAGAAATCGTGTATAAAAGCAAATGATGCATCATGATATGTATTTACATTAAGGTCAACAGATGAGGCCAAGTACAAAATATACATCAACATGCCTGTAAATTTTTCTCTTGTCCAATCACAAGCGTGCCAAAAGGGCCACTTGTTGAATGGAGGGTTTTGTTCCATTGAAGACAGTGGTGCAAGCCACGAATTTGTGTTGTGTGAGTATTTAAAAAAAGGAGCACCTCAACGGCACCATTGATCCAATCTGGTTTTAAAGCGGCTATGTGCATCAGTGTTCAAGTGAATCTGCAATTTCAAACATAACAGTATTATGATAATGAGATATATTCCTATTTGTTCTTGTTCATCTTTTACCAGGCAAACAATTTTGGAAGAGAAATCTCTGAATTGCAGTCCATGTTCCTACCTTTCAACTGTTGGGATTTCTATTGAAATCCCTTAAACCAAGATCTCATGCCAATCCATTGAACAAAATAATGCAATGGAATGTGTACAAGTGAGTGCTAGGGTATGGAGTGGGGACCTCAACTATATATATAAAGCGCAAAATGGAATTACAAGTGGCCTAATTTAAACTGTTCTCATCCCTCAAACCACTTATCTAACAATATGCATGGCATAATTTTTTTGAATTTAATCATGCAAAGCCTTCAATAGATGTATAATTTAAAAATTACTGCGTTCAGCCATTACAATGTTAAGAATTTAAAAATGACCTTCCTCCGTATGAACTTGTTCGTCCATAAGAGAGCGCTTCCTTAGCCCTCTAACAACAAGCCTCTGTTGGGGGAGTCTTGAGCTCAAAAGCACTTTCTTGGGCAATATATCATATATGGAGCTGACGCATCAACAAAAATTATTATTTTTTTTTAATTTTTAATTTTTGTGTGTTGTGTATTTCTCTCCCTCTCTCTTCCTTTAAGCATATTTCCGTCTCAAGCTTTAATGTCACCCAAAAGGTCTCTTTATGTCTTTCATATATTGTGGACCTAGTCTTGTCGTCCATCTTTTACCATCTTCTTTATCTGTCTCACAATTAAATTCTATCTTTAATACTTGAAAGCCCCAATTAATTCCAATCTCTTTCGTATACGCCAACGCCAATGCTTAATAATAGATTCTTCATAAAATCTGTTTTTGTTGACTTTGTCTTATACGTAATTTTCAACGAAATACATATCTTTTTTTTTTTTTCTTATTTAAACTTCCTCTTCCCTTCTTTTCTGTAAGATATTTTAGTTCCAAAGTTAGGAAATAATAATAATAATAATAAAAAAAATCATTTAACTGATCTTTTATTTGTTTGAATGCCACTAATCTAACATTGGATTCTAATCTAACTTTTAATTTACAAGACTTTTTTTTTTCTTCTTCTTCTGAGCAATAAGCCAATAAGGATAAAGTGGTGATCATATGCAGGAACAGTTTCTATGATAACAATAATTAAGAGAATGTCGCCCTCAAGCGTGCAATCCATGACCTACTAGCTATCAATCTGTAAAAAGTGAGCCGAGCCAACTGGACCACCACCTTCTATGGTCAGGGTTTTCTTTTGTTTTTGGTATATTGCTCCGATCAAAAGCTAGAAATTTATTGAATTACATATCTACTATCTAGCAAAGCTATTAATTTAATTTTCACTCTCTTATTCCCATCACATGGATCCTATGGTCAAAATTAAAAAATAAATAAATGAGACCCTAGAAAATGATCCCTCAGGAAGAAAAGATTTTTGGGTTAATGCGACTTTCAAAGCCACTAAAAAGAGAGATATATTCTTAACATGATGCCCATAGCCAACAGAATATAACAACATAGTTTCTGAAAGCCCACACAACTGTAGAATTTACATATAAAAAAACGTAAACACAGAGTTGAAGTAATTTTTTCATTGTCACTAGGTTTCAACTTTCAACAACAAATGGCTGCATATTTGCAACCAAAGTTTTCAAAATATTAACACAAACATACATACAAAGGGATAGAGTTCCCATAGATTTTTGCTGCAAACCTAGAGTTCAATGAGCTGGGTGAGGGAAAGGGATGAATGTGCGGTGTGCATGGACAGCACAGGCACAATGTACAGACATTAAGTTCAAGCAGCCGCTCATGATAAGTGAATGCCTCCCTGAGCAAGTGTGGAGCGCAGGAAATGAATCGCACACTGCTTGAACAGCAGGGGGGGTGAGTGCTGTGCACTGGCCGATGTTGAGATTCTTGAGCCCTTCCTCATCATTCATTCCTTTCAGCGATTCCCAAATTGAAGTCTTGTTGTTCTTCACTCTGCTGTGGGCCAAAGAGTACATTGCTCTGTCCGTGATGTTCTGACAGTAGTACAGGCCAAGGGATCTCAGATGAATACATTTGTTTGCAAGAGCAATGACACTATCATCTGCATTATAAGTATAAACAAGTCATAATTTTTACAATCATAACAAGCCAAACAAACATCCAACAAGGAAGTCGCCCAAATAATTACACATACAGAGAGAGAGAGACAGAGACAGAGACAGACAGAGAAAAAGAAAAAACAGAGGAGGTTGCAACCATTCCAGGCATTCATTGAAGTTAATACAGTATATTAAAGTCTGTAATCTTAGGGCTCTTTCTTCAGTTTATATGGGTTTCCCCTTGTTTTAGGACAGTTTGATATTGAACTTGTCACATGAATCATCTTACCCATCCATACTCTCTTTATCTAGATAAGTGTAAGTTACCGTTACTATTATTAACTTAAAAGCATAAAAACTCTTATAAACATATATATTCACATATAAAATATAAATGTGAGGAAGATTAGTATGCCACTATTTATATGTTTGATCGTTCATAAATGTCATACTTCTACTATATTATTGACACACTTCCATCATTTCAAACCAAGAAGACTTTCACATGCCCCAGAGTCTGTCTAGATCTTTTACTTGCCAACGGCAACATCAAACACCTCCAAACTTGTAGAACAAGGAGTTACATTGATTGCTTGCATGAATAAAACTATGATATGATCTCTCCCTTCTGAGAATTTGGAAGCAAGAGCAGCAAGTACAGATGCGGAAGAAGGATAGAGCATCCAGGGACAGTAAGCATCCAAGTACAAAGAGATCACGCAATTAGTTGACCTATTGTAATGGGTTAGCAAAGACATCTGGTAGTTGGAGATGAAATGGACATTGTGTGAGTTGAAAGTGAAAAGGTCCACCATGTAAGTTTTGGTATACAGAGAGAGAGAGAGAGAGAGAGCTGGGTAACAACAGATCAGTAATATTGGGGAACATCCTCAAGAATAAAGATCCTATAAGTCCCCGTAGAAATGGTCTCAGCCTGCAGAAGGAACCAAGACACAAATTATATGGTAATTATACTGATACATCAAGGACTTAAAATTTGGTGAAATTTGAGTACCAGACCCAACCATCAACCCTTAACTCTCCTAGCTTACAAAATAATCTTTAACATCAAAAAAGAGAAAGGAAAAAAAGAGAGTTGTTACCCCTATATATGCATACCAGTTATAAGGACACAGCCACACAAATCAAGGGTTCTGAGATCAGGGCATCCATACGCCAAACTCATCACTCCCACGTCACTTACATTCTCACACCATCCCAGATTTAAACGTTGCAACTGACTGCAGTAGCGTCCAATAGCCTGCATATCATTCAGGAAAGAATTATCTCAACTTCTTATGACATAGACTTAAAAAGAACAATTTAGTACTTAGTAACTCATTTATACCTGCAATGCACTGTCAGATGCAGCTTTGACACATCCACAAAGATTTAAAACTTTTAACTTTCTGCAAAAACGAGGCAGATATGCAAGAGCACTGTCACTGAAGGCTGAACACCCACTGATGTTGAGTTCAGTAATATTAGGACAACCACGAGCCAGGGCATATAGGGAGCAGTCACTAAGCTTGAAGCTTTTGCTGAGATCCAGGACCTGCAGATCATGACAGCAGTTTGCAATAGTTTCAACAGCATTATCCTCAAGCTTTGATTTATCTTGGCGCAGTATCAGACTCTGCAATTTCGTGAACTTGGGAGCAAGAGATAGGACCAAGTTGTTCATGTTCTTGCTGCACCTGCAAAAAAGTTCATGGCAGCAAGTAGGTAAGGTATTCTCAGGAATTCCTAACTACGGCATCAAAAATCAGAGTAAAGAAAGTGTCTTCATAACATCATTAATATTTGCTAATGTACCATTTGGTAAAACAGAAACAGAACGAACTACATATCTTCAGTATCTCACTTTAAACAATGGAAAAGGAAATGAAAATATACAATCAAGTGTACTCATTCGAACATAAACTATATTGAGGTATCAATTATTTAAGGCATCAAAACTTCAAAGACTTTTTCTTCCCAGCTTGATAATCTTGAAACTCGAGAAAGAAATTGTATTGGGCCCAAAACAACAAATTAATTAGGATTTGAAGAAAGTATCAATGACGCGACTTAAATACATTCTTCACATACTACTGCCTTCCATAGACACATTCAAATCTGAACACATGGATGTGGGACATGAAGGCTATCCACTGGAAGGCAAAATGTAATTGATTTTACATGTGCCTACATCATCCAAATAACTGCAATAAAGAAAAAGAGAGAAGCGAAGTTATGACAAAAGAATAATTTACTTTGTTCATACATGTATTCTTTCGGAATACAATAGGTTACTACTCAAAATGCACATAAATCCCCAGGATTAGTTTAGGAAAAAAAAAATACAACGAAAAAAACCAAAGTCAACTCCACAATTGAGGTTTCCAACTCAATTCATGATAGCCCCTCATTAACAACCAGCAGAAACATAAATTTTCCAAAGCAAACTTGTAAGGTAACAAAAGTTAAAACTGAACCACACGTATTCAGTTGTCATTTGAGCTATAATAGTATCAGATCAATTTAAATAGATGCATAATCATATTCATGCCTTGATAAAGCATGAACCACAAACCTAGTCTATGGGGTCGTATAGAAGAATATCTAAAGAGCAAAAGGAAACCTAGAAAGCTAGCTTTATTCTTTTATGGGTCCATAAAGAATAAAATGAAGTCAAAGGTGGTGCAGGGCTGAGAGAGAACGATAGCAAGAGGATTGTCCACTTAATGTAATGGATTTAAGCCAAAAAGCCCTAATTTCCCCTCGTACCATAAGATAGCTATAGAAATTACAAACAACCATATAACACATAATATGACCCAAAACTAATAATAAACAAAATAAAGCAAAGTGCAAGCTGTAAGAGTTTACACCCTCAAAGCTAATGAATCCACAACAGAACTGCGCAGCACTGAGTTCTTATAGGTATCAAATCCTTCTCTAAATTCCCTTCCCCCTTTCAGGACAACGGGTTAAATCCATTAAGAATTAAGGATGGAAAATAAAAGTTGAATTCAAGCAAGGGAAACGCTCTCTCTCATATACTACCAACGAAAAATTAAAAGAAAAAAGCCAGTGCAACCAACTGCAATTATTCAAATTTCTTATAATTTAAGGACAAAAAATTAAACCATACAACTCACAGCCCATATATGGATGCAAAACCCAGAAAAAAAATAGCACCACATACACTTTAAGGGAGAGATAGTGCGGGTAAGCAAATGAAAATATATACCATGAGAGAGAGAGATGGGTAAGACCCAAGCAAATAGCATCTCTCCACCCACGACACACTCCAGATGCCACGACCACCGTCTGATCGTCAACAAGCGAAACAATTTGCAACAAGAGCTCCATAGGAATATCCTTCCACTCATTGATGACACCACCTTCCATTTTCACTCCCCCTTTACCAATCCCACTTCCACCAAGCATCATAAGCTTCTCAAAGCACAAGTTCAAGTCCTCAGTCTTCAAGTTGTCTTTACCGACCATTTCACTCTCAGCCTGAGGGCACCTTTCACTTGCTTTATATAGATAACAACAAAATTCCTCGGTTCTGCCAACAAATAAAAGACAGGAAATGGATAAGCATCTACAAATTCCAAGACCTTGAATTCAGAGACAAAAAAACGTGTAGTAAACCGACATACAAAGAAACTGGGAAAACCAATAAACCTATGTGTCACCACCATAAGAGATTGGCAGACGTGTAAATCGCAGAGAGTAAATTTCACAATTCACATGTACTTGCTCAAGTTATTCACAGGCAAGTACGTGGCGATCAACAAAACTGGTATTGACCACAGCAGCGAAATTCAATGACAAACAGAGCTGAAAATGTTAAACAAATAAAAGATTGAAAAAAAAAAAAAAAAAAAAAAACCCCTCTTTTCTGTAAAAACAGAAACACCCATTTCGAGAACCTGAAAATAAACTGGGTATTGAGCCGAGGAAGCTCAAATTGTAACGAGAAATGATCGCTAAAATGTCAAAAAAAAAAAAGAAAAAGAAAGAAAGACTACTTTTCAGTCAAAAACCAAAACCTTCTGGTCAAAACCTCTGAATTCCTTCAAGAAATCATTAGGAGGAAAATAAGAATTAGATACCTCTTCAAGACTCACATGCACACCCATTTATTAAAGACTAAAATTTGACAAACCAGTCGATGATATGAACCAAAAAAAAAAAAAAATCAGCTAACAAACAAATAATCTGCCAAAGAAAAATTAGGGTTTTGATTATATACCTTTGTAAGGTGACTAGGTGAGCCAAAGCTTCTAGCTTTGATCAGTTTTGCTCCTTTTTTGTGCTAAAATGAGAGGCTCTCTCTGACTTTGTAATACCAGTACACCATTCTTTATTTTTTTGATTTTATAATATATCAAAGGCCGAAGCAAAGAGAAACCAAAAAAAGGAGGGAGAAGAGTACGGTGGAGATCGATTAGCGATGCGTATTCCGACACGTGGCGATTCATTTGATGAGCGTGGGATCTGCCGGGATGGCGTGGGTCCCAAGTAAAGTGGTCTTGATTTGATCAGAATTACATTTGAAAAAGCAAAGGAAAAGAAGCCAAAGAGGAAAAACAAAAGGAAATGCAACAGCGGAAGATGTCCCGTTGTGATATTGATGGAGGAAGAGAAAAGAAGGGGCAAGCGAAGGGACTGGCCGTGTGTCGAAAGTTCCATTTGCTGAAAACCGAAGCCGCACCCAAAGCTGTGCCTTTACCGGGAATATAAATTATTATTGTTGCTATTTTGCTATTGCACAGTACACTGCAACAAAGTATAAATTTTTTTTATTTTTTTATCATCAAACGGCGGACGGCCCCCCTATTATTCATTAAAAAAATTAAAAATTAAAAAAAAAAATCTCCCCTGTTAAAGGGACTTTTTTTTTTTTTTTAATCAAGAAACGGCGGACGGCCCCCCATTTATTCATTAAAAAAATTAAAAAATAATAATAAAAAATTAAAAAAATCCACCCTGTTAAAGAGAGATGCACAATTCCAGCGGTGGAAGAATGGTGCATAATGGGCAGGGCATCATGTGCCTTGAGGACTCAAATACTTCACGCCAACTAAAACCTTGCGTGTTAGTCTTAAATTTCTTGTGGAATTGTGATTGATGCTTTAATCAAACATTTGGAATTGTTTAGAACCGTTCTCCAATAGCAATTTTCTTTTTCTTTTTCTTTTTTAATAGGGTTAAAAAAAAAAAATTGAAAAATATATATGATAGCCATGTGTCACAATTTTAATGGTGCCACGTGTAGCTGACGTGAAAATTTGTCAATTTTAAACGAAAAAATAGATGGAGATACTATCTCTGTCTTTTTTCATAACAAAAGCACCTTCTATTAAAAAAAAAAAAAAAAAAATTTGTTAACCTATTTAACCATTTTTAAAAAATAGGCCTAAAATTTAAAAGAACCGCAGCTTGATTAGACAACCTTGGTGGACAGTGGAGAATCACCGGAATAAGAAATCATGACGGAATTTTTATTCTTTACAAGGACAAATTAACGCAATTCCTCACTCCACTCTCTCTCTCTGTCTCTGCTTGTCAATCGACTTCTCCGGAAATTGCCAATTTCTCCTGATGCAGATATTATAATAGAATGTGACAAGTTGTTTGTACTACATGGCTAACAAAAGTGTCTCAATTAATATCATTTCTATCAAAGAAAATAAGGGTAACAAGTGGCTTCACATGAACATATATTTGTATGAAAAGCTTTAAATTGGAATTCGTATTTGTCTGTTTCCGTTTTAAATGACATTATGAAATAATGATGCTTTTGATGCTCAGGAATAGACAGGGCTAGTAATTTCTTACACGACTTACAAATTAAATACTAACCCAGTACAAGTCTGACTTGTTTAATTAAATAGATCGAATTATGATTGATTTATATAATCTTATATACATGTTTCGACACGACTCGAACCCGACACGTGATATAATAAAGACAATTTTTTACATGACCTGCATATCCGACATGAACCCAATTCATAATAAATAAAATTGATGTTGAGGGATTGAATGGATTGAATTATCGTTGATCTATATAATTTTATATCCATGCATCGACACGGTCAGGAATCGATCTTATCCTCACTTTTCTCTTTCTCAAATCATTCTAAACAAAAAAGAATATCACAAATAATAATTGGATGCATCTGAGCCGCTATTTTACTGTCTACAATCATATAGTAACAAATTTCACCAAAAAATAAAAATAAAAAATAATACTAGATGTCCACAATCACTAGATGGCTCCCAAAATGCATGCGTAGTGGGGGGCCAGATTGGTTCAAATGGATAGCATGAAGAGCTACCTTTTTCCTTTTGGCTTTCCACTGTATTATAATTTATATCCTTTTGAACCAAATGAAATTACCCTCTCTTCCAAATTGCTCATGGATTGTGCCCTGTTTTTCGTCTGGATACATATTCTGTTGAAGATGATCCAAGAGAAGTTGCATGATTGATGTGGTGAGAGGAATCTGAATTTCTTGAATTTTTTCAGTTGCACAATAATTGATCATGAGAAGCTTATCCCCTTGGGAGTCTATGGCTATAGCCTATAATATATGATCCTTAAAAGGCACTAACAGTACTACTAACTTTGTCGTCTACGCTTGTCATTTCCATATTATCTTGTGTTGCTTACACATGTTATTTCCTTAATTAATAACTGATAATTAAATTAGTGTTAATTATTCTTGTGGCCCCTGTTGCCTCTCAACAGTTTACCAGTGTACCCCTTTGTGAAAAATAAAAAAAAAAATTGTTAGAAATCGTTTTTTTTTATTAGATATCCCTTTCAAAAATCCCCCACTTCTCATATGCATATATGTTTATATACGTATATCAATAGGAAGGCTCTAGTTTTTTAAAACTTTTACTGATTTCTTCATTAAAAAAGGAATTAATTAAGTTATTAAATTAATTTTGAATTATTGCACTTAACGGTATACGTAATATTATGTCGGTATACACGGTATCATGTCATTTAAAAATATACAATAATTTCAACTGTGAAACAAATTTCAGAAAATGTTTTCTAGATTATTTTAACGGTAGCTAATTGAAGCTACTTCAAGGCCTGCATGGAGTGCCTTGCTGCAGTGGCCAAAGCCCAAAGGCATGCTCTTGGGTGTCAGTCATGCCTTGCTGGTTGGGTGATTGGCGCAGTGGGCGTGTGCCGGGCCCGGGGGGCAGGCCACTGCCAGGAGCTGAAGGCACTTCTTGTACTTTATAAATAGCTACTTTGGGGTTCATTTGCTGCTTGTTGAGAGAGCAAGGGTTCATTCGCAAAGACTCTGACTGAATCGGTCCATACAAAGAGAGGTTTGAGGCATGAGTTTCGAGTTTATCTGACAAGGGGTTACCGGTCATAAAAAAAAATAAAAAAATAAAGCACCCTCAGAATCTCCATTACAAATATTGACTCATCTAAATTGTTTTTTCAACTGCAAACCAACAGAGCTGACACAATCATAAAGTCAATAATATGCTACTGCTTATATAAGTAAACAATGCTTCCACATGGTTGCCTACATTCAGTAGAGAAAAAGCGGTAACACGGCACATGAATGAATTCATTCACCTTTCATTTTGCTTTGGAAACCAGCTATCTTGCTGTATCCTAAACTCCTTGAACAGTTCAACTCTGAAAATAAAATTTTTTAACACCTTAACGCCTCTTGTTTAATATTTTAACTCAACTCAATCCTTGCTTAAGCATTCGTTCAATTATTCATACAAGATAATCATAGAAATATTCAATTAGCTTAATATATGATTAAGTTACTCAAATTTGTGACATCTTCCCAATGTAAAACTGATGCTTTTTACATTCACGTGTGTATAAATTATAATCAACATATATAAACAAGACACACCCACTGCCTTCTCGTGGTTGCTTTTGAGTCAATTGAAGGTCAGCTGGATCAATGGTCCATGTTTAGCAATCATCTACATTACTAATTAGGAAGGCTGTTGATTAAGAAAGCTGCATATTAAATTTAACATATAGAGTGGTAAGCAGTGATGGATTACCAAACACAAACATAAACAGAAACACAGAAAGAAACAACAAAACGTTGCAAGCATTAATGTTTATTACAAAGATAACAAACAGCTTCATTATTCTGTCCGCTTCCATCCAATGTGTCTTTTTACAGTCATATGGACAGTTTCCAAGCTAAAAGAACCTTTCCAACAAGTTTCCAAAGAAGAAGCTTGTTTTGGCCTCAGGTGCCTTTGCACTTACTGGGACCTTCTTCACATTAAGCTTGATTGTGTGTCCGATTTCTTTGCGAAGTGCTTCAATAGTTGTCATATCCACCGGCTTCCCCGAAGCATCTCTAACGTAGAAAACGGTCACTGCTTGCTCCCCAACTGTTGTGACGCCCGCTCTGGTGACTGTCAACCCATTTTCTCGCAAAATCCTTGTTACTTCAGATAGTAACCCTACTCTATCCTTTGCACACAGTTCTAGGCTTAGACCCTGCGTCCACAGTTGAAACCATATCGTTGGTATCTAAGCAGACAAAGGATGATTTCTTGTATTTGATTTGATAATATTTAGATCCAATGAACAAGATCATAGAGTGATTGTTTGATTGTTAATTTGCTAGTACTTTTTTTAATAAAAAATGGTCCTTATGTTGCATTTAAGTTCCTTTTCCTAAACAAGTTGAATGTTCGAAGTAGAGCATAAGTTTTCCTCTTCATATACTTTTTTTGTTGAGTAACTGCAATGATTCACTTGGGGTAAGTCATTAAGCTTCAATATAAAAGCAGGAGGGCCACATTGAATATAGGCACTTCTTCAGAGTATTACATCCACACAGCTAGATAGTTACAGATTATGCATTATTCTAAGTGAAGCAGCAGCCTTTTTGCACTAGGATCACATAGGTTAAAAATTTAAAAAAAAAATGAAGAAAAACTAAAACAAAACTCAGCAAAACATATTCCTGACATCATAAACTACAAATGTACTGTTACAAAAATTAGCAACATTTTCAATGGTCTTGACATATATCTTTGTAAGTTCATATTACTGTTATCTTTCTTATTTGTCATGAAAGCACCTCTATCAGGACTTCATGTTTCAGGCAGCTTTCTGATAAAAAAAATAAATTCTGACTCTAGACTTTGTATAGTTGGTCAATTTTGCACTGGTGCTTTTCCAGAAATAAAACATTGTGGTTATTTCCAGTAATTTAGTTGAGAACATCTTTCATAGATGAAAATCATTTTACTATTTTTTTTTATATGATTCAGTGGAAAACACATTTATCAGCATGGTTTCACTGTTTATAACCAATCTTGTGTTAATGTTTCAATTTACCAGGAAATTATTTCTGTAACAAATGGAGGTGTAGCTGCCAGCCACAATTAAAAAAAATTAGGATGGTGTCTAAAATGTCTTTCTCAATAATTTTTATGAACTGTAAACTTTCTAGGTGTATTGGTCTCCACTCCATTTTAGCAATTCACAAGGCACATGAGCAAAACAGACTTCGATTGCTGGATATAGATGAAATTACATTGACTATAGGTCTTGATAAGCGATGAACTGAGGCCACAGTCTCTTACTCTCAAGTCTATCATGTGACAACTGACTAGAGCAAGAAGAGTTAAAAACACTTGAAATATGAAAAATTTATGTGCATGGTTATCTGACTAAACATAAATTATTCTGTTTCCTTAATTGCCAACTGCAGAACAGTGAAAGAGATCCTAAGTTAACCAGAATATGACTTCTATCTGCTCTATGTAAGAAAGAACAGTGAGCACAAAACCTTGGTTTGACTTTTCACATACCTCACTTATTCTTCTTTGAATAGCAGCTTCAAGACATTTGATGACTCTGTCCTTCTCTGCTTCAGTATCGAGTGTGCACCCATCCACGTGACGAATATAGTACTCCTACAATTATATGCACGTTAGTCTAGTTACCCTCACCAAACCTCTATGGCGGCATGGAAACATCATTTGTAAATGTACTCCCTTTCAGGGATTTTTTTTAAAAAAAAAATTATATATATATATATATATATATATAAGTAACGCATATCATTAATTAGCGCATATGAGCGCAACCTTAGTACACATGATGTATATAGAGTCCCCACTAATGGCTAAAAGAAGAACAGAAACATACAAATTCAGAGAAAAGTTAGAAACATGAAAAATATTATTTGCCCCAATCCAAATATAAAGCAATTTGACCATAATGTTCTTGAACTCTTCCATTGAAAGAGGCAATCCAACTATAATGGAGTCAAAATGGGTATTGAGTCCAAAATGCTGGAGTGACCAAAGAAAGTGATAATAAAGTAAGCAGAGAAGTCACTTCTTAACCCTCAAAGTGGACTTTCTCAAAACATCAAGGCAATTATAATGCTAAAGCTACTTGAGTAGTTCACTTAGAAAATGTATAATTTATACATGATTAAGTGCATGATTATGTGACAACTCAAGGAAAGTGCTAGTAACATCTGTGCTATTAATCCAAAATAACTATTTAAATTACAATTCGAAGTCTTTAGAATCACTTATAAAGTCCAGTTTAACCTAGTAAGGACCAATGTGAGACTTAATACTCATGAGAACTTTTATAGTCCCTCATTCAATGAATCAATGTAGACAATCCATCCACCCAGTATGAGACTAACTTTTTGGAGTGTCGCAAATTATCCATTTAAAAGTATTGCTCTTACTTATGCCACATAATTAGTTCCGATTATGAGCATCTACACTGACCCTGCAGATACATATATGACAGGCAACTTGAAGTCATTTGATGTTAAAAATCGTGTTTGTTATAAGCATCTACGCTAACCATGCAGAATATTTGTTTTTAATTGCATGTTGCTTGAAAATAAATTTTGCAATTAACTTTATTCAATTGTTCATAAGAAAGCAGTATTCGTATACCTGTGATGCGTAGGGTGCATCTGATGAAATGGTGGCATGGAAAACAATATATTGCATGTCTGTGAGTGTGCACACAATGTCAAACATCAGTTTTGCACGATCTTTGCACCGGACATCGATCACTAAGTACCCTTTGTCCTCACAACGCTCAACTGTAATTTTTGGTTTGAAAGAGGGAGGATAATCAACCTCAGTTGTCACTCCACCTCCTTCGTAATCCCTATCAGCAAAAAACATCTGATGGAGCCGTCTATCAACATGGGTGAACCCCATGGAGAAACTTGTGCGGCCCACTTCCTTGTCATCCTCGCACACGGGTAAGACATTCTTGAGCTGCTCCTCCATAACAGATAATCTGTTTGGGTCATCCACGGCATGGTTTGTGGTCTTATCATTGACATAAACAACGCATGCTATTCGCCTATTGTGTGTCCACACTTCAGCTGCAACAACATTAAAGTGGAGGTTGGCAAGCACAGCAGAGATCTCTGATAAGAGACCTGGGCGGTCCCTGCCAATGAGCTCAATAGCTGTGTGATCTCCAATGGAGTGCACCCCAACTCTTTTTCCTGGCCAAGTCTTCACCCCGTCCTTTGTGTGCCCATTTGGTCCTAGAGCCTGTTGTAGCAAAAATAGTTGAAAAAATTAGCTATTGATAAGTCACATGAAGATAATATTTCCATTTCTCTGTATGGTGTCAACAGAGTACCCATTTTCTTCAGTTCTTTCAGCTCCCAGAGAGGGAAGGACCTTCCCTTAATGAAGTGGACTTTCAATCCTAGTGAAATGATTAGTATCCCTTCATACTGTGCTTTGTAACATTTTCAGAGAATAGAGTGAATGCTCAAATGGGACCCAAAAGTGGACATTTTCATCAACCACATGATTGTTGCAGTTATTCAAATTATGGTGGATGCCAATAATCCACATGACCAAGTGGTTTAATTGCATACCCCTTCCTGACTTTTAAGCGAAACATGAAAGCAGATATGAGAGAAGAAAAAGGTGTACCTTCTCTATGTAGTCGATGGTTTTGTGATCTGTTATCTTCTGTCCTTGTTGATCCGTGACGTGAAATACTGTCCATTAAAAGAGTTTCAAGTGTATCAACTCATTGTTTAAAATGTATGTGTGTACAGGCACGCAGTGAGAGAGACATAAACAGGATTCCTTGCTAGGAACTCTTCTTTAATCCATATGAACGACAAAGTTTTTGTTAGATTCTCCCAGCCTAAAATGGAAAACTTATGGTTTTTCGTTTCCTTATATTTCTTCTCTGCGTCTGGCGACTGGCCAATTTATATTTCAGAGTTCAGGCGAAGCCAGATAACCAAATTATACTGTGCTCATACAATACAAAGGAAGCATAGCCCAAGTATATATCAAGCAAAAATTTATTCATATACAAACCATCCATGAACCATCCACCGTCAGATGAGATGTAGGCTTTGGTGATGATGAGGTCAAGATCTGTCAGGATTTGCACAACTTCCAACAGAATTCCTGGTTTGTTAACACTGTCAACCTACACATCACATTCCATAACCTCTACATGATATCGAGGAGATAAGTGCAAAGAAGAAAATCGAGGGATATGATATTGTGCAGATTCTGTATATTTTGCATATGGTAAACTAACTCAGATGATTCTTTTGGCCTTGGGTAATTTGGAGTCCTTCTATTTCACTTTGGTTAAAATTTGCCTCTATTGATTTTCAGCTGTAATTAGGAAGTCAAATTTTCTAAAGCAATTTTTACATGAGGAAAGACATAGGCAAGTTGTTGCAACATAAGAGGGTTTAATCATGATCCACCTGTCATATGAACTAACTTGGGCTGAAATTTTGTAGATGCGTTTGTGATGCTTTGGTTGACAAATTTCAAACTCAACCTAAAAATAGGAAATTAAAGTAACTTCAAATAAGTAGCTTCATATTCGTATTTTTATATTATTTCTATATGTAAAAGGTAAAACTGTAATTTGAAATGTTGAAACCCTTTCTCTCATGCCCCATGGCACTACAAGACCAAGAGTGACCTGATTGTGGCTTATCGTGGTCAGTCAGAATGAAGCATAACAGTTAAATATATCAGAATTTACCTTGATTAGAGTACAGTCGCGGCAACTAATGTTGTCTACAGACACCCTGCAAACAGAAAAGAGTTGCATCATGGAAACAATTCAATGGCGCCAGCAACTAATGTAGGGGAATTCATCATATGCTGTCAGTAGGTACTATTGGAATCGATAAATCAGAAAATAAAACAGGCTTTGACTAGTCAACTTCTAATTTATTTCATCATGATCATGTTGTTATGGTGATTGAACTACTGAGATTATTTAACATGCTATCTTACTTGAGAACTATTTTTCTTACGAGGAGCATAGGAGATAAAACAGTACCTTGGAGGATTGATTCTGGTGCTGAAGTTCTCGTATTCAGGATCAAAGTATGGCCAACAAACTTTTGCCATTGTGTTCAAACCTTCTGCAATCAAGCTGATGTCTCTTTTCCTGTGTCACAGAGGGATTAACACTAGCCTGTTTGCTGGTACGATTCACCAATGTTGAAAGCACTGATTTTCCACCTGTTATTGATCACTTTCTTAGTGAAGTGGACATGGCATATTGAAATTAGTATAGACTAACATTTTAGAAAGAAACAATGAGGCGGACTTGTAAACAAGTCCATCCCATCATGCCTAAAATCTTGATCCTTCTCATGCTGATTTGGGAAAAACAGAAACAAAAAAGAGAGCTTCACTAGAGTTTGGAGATAAGCTAAAATCTTTCCAACATCGGCTCTTTCATCTTTGTATCTATTTCTCATTAGCATCCCCCAAGGCTCCTCTAGGAAGCACCATACACAACCAGATCAGCATAGAAAAAATAGTTGAGAATTTTTTCCAGGCTTACAATATGCGATTCATGATAGTTTTTGGCTCCCAAAGGTAAAATTCTGGGTCTGCCCTGATGACAGGATGTTTGCTACTGTCTAAGTTCTAACTTGATAATGTCAACATGGTGATAAGTTGTGGTAGTCATATGGACATAAAGCTACTTCTAATCAATGGCAACCAATAACGATTAATGAAAATCTTCAACCAACACTTCTAATTTTTTCCAAACTTGACCACATTCTACAGAATTACAGAGATATAATCTTGAGAAAGAAAAACTTGGCAACGTGGTGTGAAGCAACAAAGTGTGCCAACAGTATCGAATTGGGCGGAAAATGCAATGTCATTGGAACTGGCAAACTCAAAAGGAGTTGTGTACAACAACTGTAAGTTTTAAACCTTAGCAACTTAAGGTTAAGCTTGCAGTCAAAGTTACTCCAATCCTACAATCCTTATTCGTTGACAGGCATTTTCACATTCTGTAAGCAATATTTGCAAACAAAATGAGCTATAATGCTGCAATTGATGCAACCACAACATTAGTTATTGTTGCACAACCCCTGGAAGATCATATTATAATAGTTCCTTCACTCCATTAAGATCTTCGCTATAAGTGTTGAGTTTTAATCAATGGTGGGAAGGATGCTATATATGAGGCTTTAAGGTAAGAATTTAATCAATACGGGAAGCATGCGATGGCTTAACTTTACGAGTAATATTACATACCATTCTTTTATCTTCCTTTTATCCCCAAAGTTGATGTGGAATGATGATTTTAAAAGCCACATCAACTTTGAGTGGATAAAAGGAGGATAGAAGGATGGTATGTAGCATTATTCTAACTTTAGATGCATGAGAACTTCACAAACCTCTAATATATGAAACTTTCTTAAACACTATAACTGTAGAAATTTATGTAAAATATAAAATATGAGAAGAAAGGTGGAAGCAAATAGAGAAAGAGAACACGAGATTTGCAGCAGTTCAGCCTTAAAGACTTAGATCCACCACTAATAAGAGCCCTAACGGCTACATTTTTATTGTATTGAATTGTTTATTACAATTGAGTAACATGCTCTATTTATAGGAGACTGTGGTTGGTGAGGCAGAGTAGAAAAGATAGGAAATTGATGACAAACCTACAAGAAAACTAAATCAAGGCTTAACATGGAAATTATTCTACTTGTATTTTGCTCTCACCATTGAATTAATGGTATCCAAAAAGGGAAAAGAAAAAAAAAAAGAAAAGAAAAGTGAGAGAGGCTGAGAGGGTAAACTCGTGGTTTAATTACATGAGCAGGATACTGCATATAGAAATCTAATTTTTTGTGAAAACGTTTTTATTGCTTCCTGGGTTGAAAGTTCTTAAAGTGAAAAAGAAGTAACAGAGTTTAAGTGCCATAGACCACACCATAATATTTAAAACCCAGAAAAGGAAACGAGGAACATGCCAATAGGCAATAGAAAAAGGATATGAGTACCAAATCTTTTACCATAATGATATACAGTTTTATTCATTGGTATACGTAACATTTTTTTTTTATTAATCATTTTGGTCTTTTTCAATAAATAAACTTTACATCATTTTGGTACCCATCTCTTGATAAAGATTAATACCTTTAGCATTTCTCTAGGCAATATGTGTAAATGAGATTGCAAAAATAGGAATTTTTTTGGGTGAAGAGAAGAAATGGAATGGTGGGGATTTTTTTAGGCGAAACAATAATGGGTATTTTTTCAACTTTGCCTTAAAAATTTTACAAAAAAATAGAAACTGTTAACTTGATATTTATAAAAGAAAGATCGTTTTTCTTTTTTCTATAAGAATAACATTATTTAAATCTAAAATCAGACCCAGTTGTAACAACAGGTCAATTGTAGGTGCGTGTGACGCAACAAACCGTTGTGTATATAACTAACGACAGAACAGACCGACAGCTTCCGTTCTATATTCATCAGGTGACATAATAAAGCTATTGATTCTAACAAATAACGACCAATCATCGCAGGAGGTCAAACCATAGAACACGACCGTCGATTTCCGTCTCGTGATTGTAGCCAAATTATTACAATTCAAGCATCGAACGGTCATTTCACGGAAGCTCCACCAATCGGAAGAGGTCAGTGTTTCACTGTTGGCGAGGATTTCGGATAGAATATGTTGATTACGGTCATGAAATGTGGAGGTTTAGATTGAAACTCTAGTTGGCTTCGACTGTATTTCTTTTCAGTTAGCAGCTTGCAAACAAAATAGAAATATATAAAAATGAAACAATAAACTGATCGAGTTAACAACAAAAACCATGGAAATTTGATTCCTCTCCATTTTCACGCAATTCAAGAAACTCTGAACAAATAGAAGCGGATTGATTTCTTAAATTCAAGGAAAATAAATTAAATTCCAGCGTAGAGAGAGAGAGAGAGAGAGAGAGAGAGAGCAAATGTGAAAATTTGGAAAACTATTTTCCAATTGAACACAGATAATTACATTCAGAGATAGAGCAAGAATAATATGCAGTTGTATATTTAATTAGAAGCTCATGCAGAAAAGAAATCCAATCCTCGGAGAAATACAGAAACCACAGAATTTGGCAGACACGTTGAGCTGAGGATCACAGCGTAGAAAGAAAGAAAAGAAGTGTGGTAGAAACAGTTACCTCGGAAGTAGAAGTTGTTAAATCCTCAAACGGAGCATAGAGAGAAGAGAAGAGGCGTATCAGAGAGACAGATCTTTCAACCTTTATGGCTCTGCTTTCGACGTTGGGATACCACTCTCTGTCTCTCTCTGTCTCTCTCTCTCTCTCTGGCTCCTCGCAGCACACTCACTGCAAACCAGTGCCCGCTCTCTCTCTCTCTCTAAAAGAAACGGAATCGTACACTTGGGCATGGCGTGGCGGAGGTCTTTAAATAATTAGCCATCAGCCATGGATGATTAAGAGAAGACAAATTGGGGTTTATAATTCGGAAAATGACGCGGCGACCAAACACCTCTCAACCAACGTGTTGGTGTAAAGCTAATAGCCTATTCCCACACTCCCTTGGGCGCGTGCAAAAACGGCCTATTTCTGTCCCCAAGTGCCCGACTATATATGCCACATGCCCCTTACCCTTTACGATATAGATCGATGTGTACAACTAGTTGTGATTGTGGTTATTTTCCCGTAACAGCAATCGCAACCATCGAAATATTCAAATTGGATGAGAGTTAGCAGGAAGGCAAAGTCAATTTTATTGGGTGTTTCGTTATTTGGCCAAATCCATAGACTTTCTCATATGTTCATCTCCCTGACAAAGATGAATTAACACACATCTTAGAGCTTAACCCAAAAACATTTTACTTTTTGGCCTGTTTCATGCAATAAACATGAGTGTGATCAATATCAAGAAACCAACAACATGCATAATCCAGAAGGGAAAAGTGAAGAGGCAAGAAAACTAAAAAACAATCTCAAAGGGACATGTATCCTTGTATATATGCCCTTGCGGGCAAATAGGATAGGGAAGGCAGTCCCAAGAAGAACCACTACAACTAGGCTTGGCAATTTTAACACGACCCGCGAATTCGACACCAACACGACACGAATATATAGGGTTTGGGTTTATGCTATAACTCATTTATAACCCGTTAACCCGTTTGTGACACGTTTATGACCCGTTAATGACTCGTTTATGACTCACCAACTTGTTTATGACACGTTTAAGACCCATCAACCTGTTTATAACATATTTATGACGCAATAATTACACATTTTTTACCAAATTAGTTAAATAGATTGACACACTAACCCGATAGGTTGACATGCCAACCAAATGGGTTGACACAGCAACCCGAATTGCCAAGCCTAACTACAACCCGTCATCAGGTAGGTGGTGCCATCAGGGGATGCATCATTGTATGTTGTATATATGCTTATCGCAGGTGTCCTAAATGTGATGGAGTGGGTTTCATCTGGAAAGCAGGAGCGACCTTGAGGGTAAATGCGGCACGGAAGGACCAGGCTCAAATCGTATGTGCTCATTACAATGGCCTTGGCAAGCTCAACCAATTTGACGTGTAGATGACCCTTGTACCCTTGTTTTGGTCATGTAATTTTAGTCATATTTCCTTTTCTTTCTTTTTTTAACACTTAGTCATATTTCCTTGTTAAAGCTATGGGGTCCCTCCTAAAACCATTACACCAATATCTCTTATAGTGATTTCCATGAAGTATTCATAATGCAATATACATATATATATATATATATACACACTCGGTTATTAACTGATTTTTTAAAACCCTATAATCGGTAACTGCAATTGGGATATCCAATTATCCGATTATCTGGTTGCGGTTATTCTCGATTAGTAGTTATTAACGATTAATACCTACCTCGCTTGTACGCCCTTAACTATGGGTGCACTTTTAATTTTTCTTTTATCTAAGTTTGAACTAATAAAATTATTTTTTATTTTAATTAATAATTTTTTTTAAAAAAAAAAACAATTACATTTGATTATTTACACTTTTTTGTATTATTTAAATATTTTTCTTTAAAAATATTTAATTATCCGAAGAGAGAAACTTTATTCAAGGGAAAGAAAAAAAAAATGAAGAAAAAACTGTTAGTGTGAGCTAATATTTGCTTCTACAAATTTCAAGAAGCATTATAGCTCAAATATCTTAGTTTAGATTGAGAATAGATAAACCAATGCATGTAAATTTTAGAAAATTTTATACCAATTTAAAATAGAAATAGAGAATAGGGTTAGAATGAGCTTTTAGGACAAAAAAGTATGAAATTAGATAATAATAATAATAACAAACAACAACAATGGTTGTTTTTGTTTTCTTAATTAAGCATATGGATGTTTCAATTTATCATGATATTTCAATGCATAAGAATCTATTGACAGAAATATTCAACATATTACTTAAACTAACATGCGCAGCGGAAAACAAATAAGACAGGATTCAGGCTTACCTCTAGCCATATTTGCTCAAGCGTTTCCACGATCCATCTGAAGAACAAGAAAATATTATTTGAGGGATCTTCTAACCTATGCCTATAACTATATTGCCGTACTGATGGTGTACACAGGCTATTAATTTATAGGTTAGGTCAGAGACCCTCAAATATGGTAAATACCGTATTGTTCCTTCCATCAAGGAAACAATATTATTAATTGATTTTAAATCAATTAATCGATTCCATTACGGTAATTTAATTAATTAAATTACCTAACCGTAATACCGTATACACTATTTATTTATTAAACTATTAATAAATACTTCTTTATGTGGCATATATGTCATATATGGAGATAATATCTTACATTCTCTCACTTGGCCTTTATGACACATAACCTTATGGTATTAGATTCTTTAGTTTGGCCAATCATTTATGGAATCCTCCCACTCAGATAAGAAATGTTTCACACGAATCATGGCGGTAAAACTATTATAAAATTAGGTCGTCCCTTCCATGTATCACAATGTAAAACACTCCTTACATGAGTACCTTATGAATAATCAAGCTTTATGAATGAACTTCCTATAAGTCATTCGGGTCCAACTTTATTTATCCTCATAGATAAAATAACAAATGTGCACAAAATCTTTATTATAATAACTTTATGTCTATAGACCAAAAATAGACAACCCAAGTAAAAAATGAATTAATGAGTCTCATATATTCCGCATAACTTTATTCTTTATTTACCAGTAAACTTTAAGTCATGGGATCCGCAATCATTAATTCAGTACTTATATGCTCAATAGACCATTTATATCTCTTAATGTTATCTTTCGTACTGAGATACTTGATGTCGATTTACTTCTGCTTCTACTCTTTACTCTTATAAAAGAAGATTATAGTAGAATTACCGCAGAGTATCTTTGTGGTCTAACTGTGAAATCGACAATATTGAGACTTTCAACAAAATGTCTCATCCATCATGCTTGTGTACTAAATTCATAGCACACTAGAATTTTAGCTTTCTTGGTAGACGTAGCAACCATAGTCTGCATACTGCATCTTTAAGATATATCTCTCAATAAAAAGATATATACCCTAAAGTAGACTTTCTACTATCTACACAATCAGCAAAACAACTAACCACCTTTAAATGGAAAGTGTATCCTTAGGTTAAGTTGTACATCTTGGTTCCTTGCATATACTGCAAGACTTTATTTGCAGCACTTTATTGACTCAATATACTTATTGTCATTCATATGGTTATGTATAATGCAGAAACTTAAAACTTTTCATTTGCCCTTATTCCAATACCTGGGACATTAATCTGTATTTAATTGGTCCCTCTTAATTGCTTCTGAAGGTACATAATCCTTCATTCTAAATCTTCCCAAAACTTTTTCAATGTAGGCCTTCCGAGACAATGTTAATATTCTTTATGTCTCTATGAATCTCTATGTCAAAAGACATAAGAGATTTCACCCAAATCCTTCATTTCAAAGTTTTGTGAAATGAACTTTATGTAGCAAACCTAAATCAGCACTTGCAAAAAATAATATCCACATATAAGACTAGAAAGATTACAGTACTCCCACTGACCTTAAGGTATATATACTAATTAACAAGGTTTTTCAATAAACAATAAAATAATAACCTTGCAAAAAGTATATCACCAATGAGAGATCTATCACAGCCCATAAATAGAATTCTTTAATTTGCAAGCTTTCTGACTGTTATTTATAAAACCATTTTAATTGTTTCATGTAAACCTTTTACTTGAGATCTCTATTCTCGAAAGTTGTTCTCACATCCATTTGATGTAGCTCTAGGTCAAAAAATGAGCTACTAATGCTATGATTATCTTGGTGAACCATTCTTAGACACTAGAGAGAATGTTTCATGATAATCAATGCCTTCTTTATGAGTAAAACCATTGGCTACGAGTCTAGCTTGACTTTTGAGCAATGGATTTATCTCTTACTTCATGGCACTGAATCTCAATGTGGAGTTTTCTCCACTCATAGCATGTGAAAACAATTTTGGATCATCTTTATGTCCAATGTCAACATCAGACTCTAAGAGATATATAACATGATCACTAAGAATTGTTGATCTTCTTATTCTATAGGATTTTTCTTAATTCTACTTCCTCTGCATTTTTGCAATGGGAGAATAGACTTTTGAACCTGTTCTGTATGAGTTGGTTGTTTTAGAACTGATTGTGGCTCAGGATAATCAATCTGATTTTCCCTGAATACAATCAATCATCCTCTATGAGGAGGAGATTTGGCCAACTCTAGTGCTTTCTCAAATTCCAATTTGTGTGAATGAGCACTCCCACTAGGTTCCGCATCCTCTAGAAATTTTACAATCAACAACTTTAAGCTTATGTGAAGGATAATAAAAACCCCTTAAAGTTTACTAGATAGCTTATAAAAGATCCACTGGTTGTCCTTGAATCTAATTTTCTAAGGCGAGGATTATAAATCCTCTCTTTAGCAAGGCAACCCCATATGTGTAAATAATTTAAACTTGGCTTCCATCTATTTCATACTTTAAAAGGTGTCTTAAGGACAACCTTAGATGGAATTCTCTTTAACATATACACAACAGTCTTCAAAGTTTTACTCTATAAGGGTAATAGCAGATTAGTATTACTAATAATTTTCCCTTTTGTGTGTACCTACCTTAATACTCTATACATATATTAGATCTTATGATCTTCATATTGTTTCTCTTCTTCTTCCTTATAGGTGTTGAAAGTATTCAATACCCCAGCTTTAATATTTAGAAAATAGAGATATATAAACTTTATATGGTCATCACTAAAAGAGATAAGAAATATCTTTGACCATTTAGGCAATGAGTATGAAAAGGTCAACACTTTCAATGTACATGATCTCAAGAATTTTAAAAGGCTCTCTTTGGCACCTCTAGTGGTCTTGTTGGTATGCTTTCCCTTATGCAGTCCACACAAGTACCAAAGTCAGTAAATTACCGACTTTTATTTTCTGTATGGAGATATATTTCAATCTCTAAAGCCATAACAAGAGCAATTTTTAAATTCTCAGACTCTACTTTACGTCAACATCAGTATGCAGAAACAAACAAATAATTTTGTTTCAAAAATTGGGATGTAGGTCAATTTTAAATAGACTTTAATTAAACCCCAACCAATATTCCACCAAAAAATAAGAAAAAATTTAAAGTTTAAAATAAAATTGAAATTTTTAACAAGCCAAACTAGAAAATAAATTTATAAAAGATTATGGAATATAAATCATTTTTTAGGTAAAAAAATATAACTGAATTTCAAAATTAACCTATAGATCCCAACAACCTCAAACTATAAACATGTGTTATTCATTTTAAAAAGACTCTGCATTTGTGTTGACAACGTGGATTGTTAGACCATAATCAATCCACAACATATTTGAATGAGTCACTAAAAGAGATTCACGACATACTAGATATATGAGATTATCTTTATTTTAAGTCATTTCTTATACTTCATGCAATCTTTCTTTATATGCCCTTAATTTTCCTTATTGCATGAGAAATAAGTATCTTGATTGCCATAATACTTTATTGGCATCTTATTCTCATACTATAAGTGTTGGACATGATTGCATTTATTGGTCCTTCCCTTGACATGAGTAATCATGTGAACACTTTATGGATTCTCTCATATTCTTGAACACACATGGTTAGAAGTTCACTTACTAACCATTTATCCTTATGTATGTTAAAAGATAAAATTCTACACTTAGAAAAGAGAATTCAAAAAATGAAATAGACCAACAATGACTCAAAAAATCTCAATCTTTAGGGACTTAAGCTAAGTTATAATATTATTCATTCCCATAATGAGATTACAAACACTTTAGAAACTGTAAAAGGTTTGTCTTTAAAGCTTTTTCTATTAGGGTGCTGGCCAAGTTTTGTTTGAACTTACTAAATGTTCATAAACAACCTTTATAAAACTTTGGCTCTAAAACATTCAGGAATAAATCCCTGATGATTTTAGTGACATGAGATTTCATGAACATCTAACTTAAGTGATTAAATCACTCCCACCGTTCATACTTAATAATCTCATGTGGCGTACTTAATTCCGCGGAAGTAGGTGGTTTGTCCACATGGAGCACCAAATTTTTAACACCCCAAATGAAAAAGCATATTAATATTTTTCAGTCAGAAAAAATATTACCTTAAAGTATTGGAATATAAAACTACCAAAAGTAGAGTAATACGAATAGCTGCAATGACCAAGAATATAAAAAATAAAAATACTTTAATGCTATGAAGTAACTTTATTTCAAATTGGCCATTGCCAATTTAAATAGTAAATAGTAAATTTCAACCTACTTGTGGGCAAAGGTTGCATCACGCATGAAATTTACTCTTTATTAATAAGACTAAAGCAAATTTAAATATTAATAAATAAAATTCTCCGTACCTGTGGGCAACCGAGAGAAATTTTACTTTTAATACTAAATTTGTTATCTTATTCTAATTAAGTCATAAAAATAAAAACTTCCCTGTAGGGAAAAGTAATTAAATTTATGAATTAATTACAAGACGATGTTAATTTTTCTATATGAAGTTCACGTGTACAATCTTTATGCGATTATTACAAAATTAGGATGCTTTGGCTCTCCCAAAATCATAATAATCACGCTGTAATTCATGAACATCTAATAAATCTTTATGAGGTTCATGTGTGTAATCCTGATGTAATTATCATACAAAAATGGGATGCATTGGCTCTCCCATAATTATTATGATAATTACATGTGTGTAATCTTGATGCAATTATTATTCAAAAATTGGGATGCTTTGGCTCTCCCAAAATTATCATAATAATTGCAACTTCATTAACATCTATCAACTTTTTAGATGCCCCCTTAACAGCCCTAAGAATATAACAAACCAATACTTAAATGGGGTAAAAGCATTTTCTAAGGTGCAATCAGGTGAGTTCTCAGGAAAGTGAGGGGGGTCACTTGGACATACTTAAATCTCAAGACTTTCCTAGTTAGAACTTTTCTAGACATTGCATTATTGGCATTACTGTAAACACACCAGTATATATGGTATTGTTAATAATTCTGTAGGCATCAAGCAATTTATATTTAAACAATATAAATTTAACAATTAAAAAATATTCATCAATTCATGTATTAAAGAAACAATAATTTTAATACACAGAACTGTAAATAATAAAAGGAATAAAATCTCAATAAGAAAACATAAAACCAAGAATAGCTTAATGGTTTGAAACTTGTTACCTTATGGACATAAAGGTCCCAAGTTCTAATCCTATATAAGCTCAATATTTTATTTTTATTTAAAGGCTACTGTAATGGGCTACTATATTGGGTTGCTGTATTGGGCTGACCCACCTAATCGGGTCGGGTCTCTGTATAGGGCTGGCCCAAACCGGGTCAACTCACTTAAATGTTTTTTTTTTTTAGCTTGAGTCGGGCTGGGTCTCTGTATTGGGCTGGCCCGAATGGGTCAACCCATTTAATCATTATGGTTTAAGATCCTGATGGCCTAAAAAAAAGGTATGGCCCAAAACCGAATGACCCGTGACCCGTGACCAAAAAAAAGAAAAACAAATGGGTTTGAAACCCTACCCGTAATCCGACCCATTGACCCGACACCTTTAACCTCTGAAACCCTAACCGCCGCCGCCCATTCTTTTTCTACCTCATGCGCCGCCGCCCCTTGCCTCCTACTGCACCCTTATGTGGCGGCCACTGGTAGACGACGGCCACAAAGGGCCGGCGCCTACGGAAAAGCCCACAGGCAGCCCGTATAGGGCTCCCCAGGTTGTCCTCCATAGGCGGCTGTCATGGGCAGCCGCTTGCTTCATGCGGCAGCAGTGCAAGGCCACCGCCCAGCGGCCCCAGACGCAGCCGACCAATGGGAAAACGAGGAGCCGACACCCACTGCTTCCTTTATGCGGCGAATTGCCGCTGGTAGGCGATCCGAGCAGTGGGTCATGGCCCGCTATATCCTTTATGCGGCTAAATGCCGCTTGCCGGCGGCCAGTGCTGTGGGTCTTGGCGGTGGGGTGTGGCTCTGTCCACAAGGGCGGTGGATCTCCATGGGTTTCACAGGGGCAAAACAGTAAAAACATGGGTTTCAACCGTATATGAACATGAACAGATGCAAAACAAATCTCTTTAGGCACAGATGCAGTACTTCACAAAACAAACGGTATAAACAAATGAAAATACCCTTATGCTTTCCAATAGTACGTGAACAAAATTATATTAAAAAATAAATTATGTTCACAGAGGAAAAAACTGAATTCAACTAAGACTTAATGCTAAACAAAATAGCATAGATGTTGCTCTGATACCACATGACAGAAAATATTCAACATATTACTTAAACTAAAATGCACAGCGGAAAACAAATAAGACATGATTCAGGCTTACCTCTAGCCATATTTGCTCAAGCGTTTCCACGATCCATCTGAAGAACAAGAAAAGATTATTTGAGGGATCTTCTAACCTATGCCTATGACTGTATTGCCGTACTGATGGTGTACACAGACTATTAATTTATAGGCTAGGTCAGGGACCCTCAAATATGGTAAATACTGTATTGTTCCTCCCATCAAGGAAACAATATTATTAATTGATTTTAAATCAATTAATCGATTCCATTACGGTAATTTAATTAATTAAATTACCTAACCGTAATACCGTATATATAATTTATTTATTAAACTATTAATAAATACTTTCTTATATGGTATATAGGTCATATATAGAGATAATATTTGACATCTATTAGATAAAGCGATTAGTTAGTGAAAAAATAAATAACAATAAATAAAGAAAGAAAAATAGGAAGAGTTAACAATACGTGGTTCAACTTCAACCAAGTAAGTCAAGTGACCTACACCCACTACCTGAAACACCCAGACTAGTCTTTATAATTTTTTTATTTTTTTATTTTGTCATCTTATAAATAATCGCTCCTGAAAAGATCCACTCCGAATCCTATCTAGACAACGACTACGTAAGAGGCCTCATTGAACAGTGCTGGTAATTGCGCGTGAGATTGGCCGCTATCAGTTGTATATACTGGCACAGTGCTGGTAGTGTTCTTTTTCTTGTGGACCTATTTATAATGAGAAATTATATTTAGTGAATTGATATATTATTATTATTATTATTATTATATTTTTTTTTTGACATGTTCACATAAAAGTTGGAGGAGAATTCGAATTAGTGACATCCGCTTCATGAGGCGTGGTTCCCAGCCGATTGAGCTACCCCTTGTGGATGAATTGATATATTATTATATTTGGATTTACGCAAAAGGAAAAATTGGACCTATTATTTAGTTTTTTATTTTTTTTTAAGTTTTTTAATGGTTAATTTTTACTGTTATACCATCGCAGTTACATAACAGTTGTATAATAATTTATTAAAAATTACTCATCATTTATAAAATAAAGTACAACTTAAGTTCTTTATATTTAGAGAAAATTTCATTTACCACCCCCGATCTATCATCACTTTTACAACCATACCCTTAAACTTTAAAAAGTGTCAATTTAGTATATCAATTTTTTAATTTTTTTTAATTTTTTTTCTTTCAATTTCACCAATCCATTAGGATTTTTCGTTAAATGCTATCAAAATTCTCAAAATACTTTTTTTTTTTTTCTTAACAAAAATATAATATTTTTTTTGAAAGATTCAGGCATAAATAATTTGAAATTCCGTTAAATCTTGACCAGCGCATAATTCCTTATAATAATTTTTTTCCTTCAAAAATTAAGGCGGGGTATTTTTAGGAATTTTGTTGGATATATATACCTTTTTTTTTTTTTTTTTAAAAAAAAAAACCTACAATAATAGAAAGAGATATGCGATATGCGAAATTACTATCTATTTTTAATCCTTTCAAATATGATGTGGTTTTTAAAATTATTATTGAATTTAAGATTGATTACTATTGAATTTTAATGCACGATGATTTTTTTTTTTTTGATAATATAATAATTTTAAAAATAACGTCACCTTTAAAAGTATAAAAGAAAATACAAGAATTTTGTATATAGCATTATTCATAATAGGAATAGAAATATAGAAGCTTGGATTTCGGAATTTCGAGGGAAATATGCCGTAACATAGTCATAGTATGATTAATTATGCTTTATTTTTAAATGAAAACATATGTCATCTCGACACGAATTTGTTTCCAATATTGAATCCAAAAGAACCAGAGGCATGTGCTTTCGTGCAATTAGGCTTTCAGGCTTTTAGAGATTTTAAATAGAAAAATGCTGCTTTTCAGCTTTTGTATAAAAAATGTGAGCAAGCTAAAAAGGTGTCCTTGGCTCCACTTGAAATGAACCACCAAAGCTGGAAAACAAAATATCAATTGGGTCTATTTGTTAATGCCTTTTTTGTGAGTTGTTTTCTATTTTTATTTAAAAAAAATATATTTTAAGAGTAATTTTATATGAAGGATTAGAGTTATTTTTGCGTCGTCTCCAATGTCATGTGGTTCTAAAATCTCTATTAAATTTGAGATAATTATTATTAGATTTTAATCGAATGGTAATTTTAAAAATCACATGACATTTGAGATGACACAAAAAGGCTAAACTCTAGTCCTTTTTATAGAATTACTCATATTTTAATGTAATATAAATATGAATATTGTTTTGTGTTTAGTTTGTTTGTTAATATTTTTCTTTTAAAAAGAAAAAAAAAAGATTTTAGCACTAGATAACTTGAAGAAGAAAGACTAAGACCCGAAACTCACTACCTTCGGGTTGTGTGGTATATCTCAACATATTATATTATGGGCTCATTAGAAATACTCCACAATGTGTCAATCTCGATCCCTAACAAAGGTCCATGTCATAGAGACAAAAAAGTGCAATGTGCAAGCATGAATGAACGCCGGTCCTAAAAAATAATTTCAGCTGAAAATATTTACCATTGAAACAAACAGGGCCAATTGCAATTGCTTTGGTACATGTTGGAGTAAATGTCGTAAGATCCTCTCCTCTTCCCCCACTTCTCCTTAGGTTAGAATTTAGAATTGGCGTTGAGAAGGGGGGAAGTCGGAAGTAGCGGTGGGTTTATTAGTGTTGACACAGATTCTGGTAGGTGACATGTCAATCAGTAATTCGTCTATGTGCTCCTTCTTCGAAACCTACAAATGAAAGTTGCGTCAGGGGGTGCTGACAATCCTGCTCCGATGCTTAAATAAGTGTATTATTTGAGAGTAATAGCTCAGAGTAATGTTAAGGAGATCATGAGTGTACATCAACCTTTGAAGAGATCTTAGTATTTATAGAGATTAAGGAGCAGTTAAGAAGACGTGGCTTGCGGGAATCAGTAGTTGAAGAAGACGTGGCTTCAGGCGCACGGATATTTTCGGGTTCCATGATCGCTTATCTCGGGTGCACGATCCCCTATGGGTGATATGTCATTGGTAAACCTTCGGGTGCATGATCTACTTTTGTATCGTGCGTCGTGTCCCTTAGATCCCGGATAATCGCAAGATATACACGGGCGTAGGTGTCACTAGATACGTAGGTCGGGTAGTCGGTTTGGGTGAATCGGTTTGGCCCAAATGATTTGATGGGCTTGGATAGATTAATTTTTCTTGAACCGTTTTGACCTGGTCGGGCGGACCCAATGGGCCTTGTGTTCGGGTTGGGCCTAGTACCCGAGGAGGTCAATATTCTCCCCAACAGTTATGGAGATTAATACTTTGGAGAGTCTTTTTAGTGAACTTATGTTGAGATACCACTCAACCAAAAAATTTAAGCATATGGGTTTAGGCCCAATTATGTTATATTAACCACTCACACTTTTTTATATATTTTTAATGTGAGACTCAATCATTTTACACTCACATATGTATGCTCAACAATCCCTTGCGGTTATTTACGATATCTGCACCCACAAAATGTAAATACCACTTTTAGATATCCGCATCATTTTTTTTTTCTTTCTATATGCATCCACGCGTTTATTGCAATTATTGCGTGCAATTATTATTCGCTATCCATAAATAGGTAATAGACTTATTTTAAAAGCATTTAAAAATATTTTTGACTGATTTTTAGTCTTTTGAGCTTGTTTTAAAAATCTAATACAATATAAAAAATATGTAGAACTGAGAAAAAAAAGTGGATGATGGATACAATCTTAAAATATTCATGATAATCAATGATTGTAAGAAACACCCTAATGTTTTTTTATCCATAATTCAATAAGCATAACAATCAAGCAAACAAATAAAATTAAAGACATTATTAAATAAAACCCATTATTCAACTTTAAATGTTCTATTCTTGGGAATAATGGAGAGAATGAAAATAATAATAATATTCAATTACGTTGTCGGTAGGGAATTTTTGGGCCTTGTGATAAGCATTGAGCAGTCAAAATTCAAATCAAAATTTAAAGGGACAACAATAAATTTTGATCTCAACTTCATTTTCAATAGACGTGGATTGCTTTAACATTCAATGTTAATAATATATAATTTATTCCAAAAGTTAAAAAGATATAAATTATGCTACACAAGTCCATCGTTCAAAATAAAACGAAAAAAAAAATTAAATGATAAGAAGATGAAAAGTTTTCAAAATTAAAAATGCTATACTTTTCAAAAATTTTCTCCAAAATTTAGTCTTCAAATGATGAGTCACAGTTCCATGTAATTTATTATTTTAGAAAATGTATCACCATCTCATATGATTGTGACACATTGCTTGGCGACCAAATTTAGGAAGAAAAGTTTGGGAACACAATTTCAAAATATTTTATTCAATTATAAACTCTTCTCTTTGTTTTCTCTCTCTCTATTCTTTATATATTCAAGTCTTATTCAAATTTAAATTGTTATCTTCTTGTGGGTTTTTGTGGTCCTAAGTATACACGAATTGTCAATAAGAAATGTAGAAACTAGAAAGGGACATGAGAACTAACACCAATACATACAAGTATTGTCAATTTCTATATCTCCATTAATAAACTATGAAGAAGGTGATCAATGAAGTTGATGTGTGCCTCATATATAAGCATATAATCTACTCAACTAATTAATCAAAAAAATAAAAAAGTCTACCCTAATAACATTTGTTTAAGTATGCTCTGGGTTTACCTCAAATTAGAAACGCGTAGTTTATGGCTAGAAAATTGCCTACTTGGAAGGGAGGGTGAAGATCACCATCTGAAAAAAATTAATATATACCTGCCTCGATGACTTGAATCAATTGACCAGAAGCAACGATCTTTAATGATAATATATCCTAACACTAACAAATAATTATGTATGCTTCCACATATATAGACGCAAACTTGATGACAAGATCGAGTAAAGTAAAACGATTTATCCTTTTAAAAGTCTTAATAATTTCTTTACTAGTTCATGATCCCCAGGACTTGGTCTCGCCATATGTACAGGTGCTTGTCTTTTATACATAGGAAATTAGGAATAGTACTTCCGTCCATCTCCAATCCTGAAACCGGGTGGAAAAAAAATAAAATTGTTAATCTATAAAAAATAAAAAAAATAAAAAAATTTGTTAAGGGCAAAAAGATATTTATTTATTTTTTTTCTCTCAAAAACAGGAAAAGGACTTGAAATAATTTCATGACTAGTTCACCCTATTATTTAATTCTAGACCAAGTTAATTGTTCTGAAAATAATTATCCATCCACAATTGAGTCTCGCCCAAAAGAAAAAAGAAGAAGAAGAAGACCGAGTCTCATTAAAGAGGTACTTGCCTTCTATAAAGAGGAGGTCCTTCAAGCACTAAATTATACAAAAGAAGAGAGACACAGAAAAGGCATGCCATGGCTTTACATGGAATGCTTTTGCAACAAAAATTGCTACTTGGGGCCTTAATTTTAGCAGCAACAGCCGCATCTCAACCCCATTCGGGCTGCAACAACACATGTGGAAATCTTACCATCCCTTACCCATTTGGAACAAGTGAGGGCTGTTACCTTGATCCATCTTTTCTCATCACCTGTAACTACTTGTCCGGGATTCCAACACCGTTTCTGGGCGATAAAACTAGTAATATACCTGTCCTCGACATATCATTATTGGATGGTGAACTCCGAGTCTCGAGCTTCGTAGCCCGTGATTGCTACAACGAGTCGGGCCTCCCTGTTAACCGCCTCTATACCTCGTTCGAATTAATGCAATATTTCTACTTCTCATATACGAGGAACAAGTTCACTGTCGTCGGTTGTGACACTTATGCGTTTATTAAAGGTTCAGGGGAACGAAACTACACGACTGGATGTACTGCATACTGTGACCGCATTGACAGTGTGGTTAACGGGTCTTGCTCGGGCCTTGGCTGTTGCCAAACTTCTATCGCAGAAGGAATATGGGATTATACTCTTAGTGTTTCTAGCTACAATAACTACTCCGAAGTACGCAGCTTCAACCCATGTGGTTTTGTTTTTCTAGTGGAAGAAGAAGCGTACAACTTTTCCTCCTTAGATCTTCAACAATTGCAGAACAAAAAGGAAGTTCCCATGGTGCTTGATTGGGCAGTCGGAAATGAGACATGCGAATATGCGAAGGGAAATATGACAAGCTATGCATGTAAGGCGGAGTATAGTGAATGCTACAACTCCACCAACGGTGCTGGGTATCGTTGCAATTGCACCAAAGGTTTTCAGGGGAACCCATACCTCTATGATGGTTGCACAGGTAATTAAATACTTTTTCTTGTTAAATATATGAGTATAAAGGTTGTATCGCTTCCTTGTGACGGGCTGCACTGTGTTTCAGATATTGATGAGTGCAAAAATCCAAAGAGCTGCAATAATGAAACTCAAATATGCAGCAACTTCCCTGGGGATTTCAAGTGTTCTTGTCGTGAGGGGTACGAAGACGATGGGAGAGGAACAAGTTGCCTTGCTAAACTGAACCAATCTAAAGTTATAACTTTTGCACTGGGTAAGTAATTAAGACTTTCATTATTTATTTATTTATTTTCTTTTTGCTTGGTAATTTATTCAAGTACTCCATCAATTATCCCATATATATGGGATTGATCAAAGTCTATGTTATTAGGTTGTTTAAATTTCATAAAAATTTAAACAATTTAAAAGAAGGGATTTATGAAGTTCACTTTTCTCAAGCAGATAGGTTTCAAATTTTAGACTAGTCGAAACAGGTTTAATTTACAGCCCCTCCCCTCTCTCTTAACATGCACCAAAATTCAATCGATCAGTCTATTAATAAGATCATGAGTCTTCGTACATACTGTTGGCGTGGAAGTATGGTTTGGTTCAAAGCTGTTGACTTTATAAAGACCAATCAGAGAGGCTAATTAGCTAGATATATATGTGGTGGCCGGAGATGCACTCTACCGTAGGCTCGTCCTTGCGCGCCCTTGACGTAAATGTGGAATCCATCAGGATGTATAAATATCAAACCCGACAAAGTCGTCAACTAAAAAAGACGTCAGCAATGAGTTCAACATCTACAAACTTCAAAGGCATGTTTGGTTGATTTTATTTTTTCAAAAGCTTTAAAATTATTTTTTAAAATTCAAAATTTACTCAGATTTTATTTATTTATTATTATTATTATTATTATTATTATTATTATTTTTTGTTTCAAGTTTTTTAAACCATTCAAACATAATTAAACCCAAAAGAGCCATTAGCTTGGGCCCTTTTTTTTTTTTTTTTTTTAATATCCTTTTGCAAATTTGAAGTATATGTGATGTCAGCAATGCTAAGCTTGAGGTCTTTTATTTTTAATTTTAATTTTTTAAAAGTAAAACAGTTGCACCAATAAGGGGAGGGAAAACCTTCCCACTACAAACCAATTGGGCGCAGACGGGTAGATAGAATATAGTCTAATCTAGATTTAGGCGCAACCCAAAGACAAGTGATAGTGTATAAATGGACATTTCTGTGAATTTTCCAAGAGGAAGAGGAATTGATGGTAGAAATGAGAACAAAATGATGATCTCCAAAAATAATCCACCCATTCTTTTGCCCTTATCAGTTTCCTGGCCTTTGGCAGTTTTGTTTAATAAAGGCTTCCTTCATTGGTGCAAAAAAAAAAAAAAAAAAAAAAGATGAAAAGAAAAAAAGAAAAGAAAAGAAGAAGAAGAAGAAGAAGAAGAAGAAGAACACTTAGAAAGCAAAAATTATAATAACCGTCCGTAGCATTCTAGCTTTGTCTTCCAAAATCAAAATTCTTGGCTTCTTCTCAAGTAACAAAGAAACATTAAGGTTTCAATTAGAAAGAAAAGACACCTCAAATAATGTAGTGGAAGCGATAAACCATAAAAGAGAAGGAATGTTCTCAATTCACAAATTCAACAAAAAGGAGAAAATTGAATTCTTATCGATGGCAAAAACACTTTATTCCCATAGAACTATTCCAAACTTATAGTAAAACCCTACGGCTACTCAAGGTAATAAAATCCTCCTACGAATGGAAATAAAACAAAGAAGCAAAATATGAAAATACTAATACTTGATGACAAAGGAAAATAGTTGATGAATCAAAAAAATATTCTAGCCGGATTACTTGGGATATTCTAGCTGTATTACTTGGGTTTGGGATACTCTAGTCGTATTACTTGGGCTCGGCCTCGGCTGTCCTCCATCATCAAAACTTGGTTCAACTTCACCTTCACCACATCTACTTTGATACACTTCTATTTCATAAACCACGTATGTTTTACTATGATATATAAAATTCAACATGAATCAAATTGTTCGCTAATCATGTTAGATGTATGCTTATGCGGCTTCACTAGATTCATTGTAAAACAAAATGTCACATATTTTGTCCCATTGATCTAAATGTACGTGCAGGTATCAGCATAAGCCTCTTAGCACTAGTCGTGGCAGGTTCTTGGATATCTTGGGCATTGAAAAGAAGAAAACTTCTCAAGCTCAAGGAGAAATTCTTCAAACAAAATGGTGGATTAATGTTACAACAACGACTCCCGAGTCATAGAGGGTCTGTGGAGACGAATAAAATCTTTAGCGCAGAAGAGCTTAAAAAGGCCACCAACAACTACGACAAGAGTATTGTCCTTGGCCAAGGATGCTATGGAACTGTTTATAAAGGAGTGTTGCCAGATAACAAAGTGGTTGCCATTAAAAAGTCCAAAATCAGTGATCAGAGCCAGATTGAGCAATTCATAAACGAGGTGATTGTGCTTACCCAAATTAACCATAGGAATGTGGTTAAGCTATTAGGTTGTTGTCTAGAAACTGAAGTGCCCTTACTAGTTTATGAATTCATCACAAACGGGACTCTTTCTGACCACATTCATAATGAAAGCCTATCATCCTTACTCTCATGGGAAAAGCGTTTGAAGATAGCAGCAGAAATTGCAGGAGCACTTGCATATTTACACTCTTCAACTTCTATGCCAATTATACACAGGGATGTGAAAACTACAAATATACTTTTAGATGATAATTACATGGCAAAAGTGTCTGACTTTGGAGCTTCAAAGCTGGTACCTCTTGATCAAACACAATTAACCACTTTGGTGCAAGGAACTTTCGGGTACTTGGATCCCGAATACTTCCATACTAGCCAACTAACAGAAAAAAGCGATGTCTATAGCTTTGGCGTTGTTGTGGCAGAGCTATTAACGGGAAAAGAGGCACTCTCTTTCAATAGGCCCGAAAGTGATAGAAATCTAGCAATGTACTTTGTTTCTGCAATAAAAGAGGATCGCCTACTTCAAATTCTTGAGGATCACATTGTGAAGGAGGGTAATATTGAAGAACTAAAAGAAGTTGCTAATCTTGCAAAAAGGTGCTTAAGGGTAAGAGGGGAAGATAGGCCTTCTATGAAGGAAGTAGCAATGGAGTTGGAGGGATTGACAATTATGGGGAAGCATCCATGGGGAAAGGCTGATCTCCACATGGAAGAGACTGAGTACTTGCTCAATAATGGCCCTTCACACTCTTTCAGTATTGATGTTGGCATTGGTTGTTCTTCTACGGCCAATACACCAATTGGGTACGATAGCATGATGAACCAGGTACTAAAACCAGTGGATGATGGCAGATGATTAGTAAGTCCACGGACAACGGTTCTATATTTGCATCTCTCGATGAAATCAATAATTGATATATCTCTTTAACTTTTGTATGCCTATTATTTTGAAACATGTTGTGGACTAGAACATACTGTTCAGATCCCCCCCTTTTCTCTTTAATACGTATACTTGTAGAGATATATATGGCTTTGGTTCATGTGTTAGGTTTTATGTTAGGCAATTCGGCGTCCAAAATAATTTAATGTAAATAAAATTTGGTTGGGGCTAGTTTGTACTTAATTAGCTATGAGTTAAAAATCCATCAAGATGGTGAGGAACCGAGGACCTTGTTTGGTGCCTCGGTCGCTGATTGTCCGGATGAGGGTGCTTACGAAGAAGCCGCCGAGACACTCGTTCGGTTTTGGTCTGGATGAGGCACTTCATATTAATTGAAATTAAAGAAGCTCACAAAAAGGTCGCTCGGTACCTCATTCGCAATAGGTCCACGAGCCTTATTCGCTAGATCGGTTGATAGGGATCTAAACGAGCCACATCAAAGAGGAGATCCGTGAGCCTCATTTGCTAGATCAGTTGATAGGGATCTAAACGAACCACGTCAAAGAGAAGATCTGAGAGCCTCGTTTGCTATTTTGGTTGCTAGGGGTCTGGGCAAGCATGTTTAACGGAAGCTTCGAAAAGTTCAAAACAAAACGTTTGTGGTTCTCGAGATCCAGTTATTTTATTACTGCATCTTTTGAAGAAACTTTAGTTTCCCTGAGCTTAGCATCTTCTTATTCAGTTGACTATATTTGCTTTCAGTTGCATCAGGAATGATAAGAGACAACAAAAATTCACATTGTGTGGTTCACGGAGGCCCTCCAACAGATTCACCAACGTTGGCCTCCTAACCAAAAAGAGGCCCTTTACAGTCGCGTGTGTGTATATATATATATATATATAATTCGTAAAAGTGCCCTCCTATGATTATGTCCAACTTCTTTGTGGCTTCCAATTTTGCAGTACACTTTTCCTGTTCACTAGCTGGATGCTAGGGCCTAGAGAGGGAAATGAGCTTAATTAAGAGATACATATGAGTTGATTGGTCCGTAAAGAATGATGCATCCCAACAAAGCAAAAACATGCCTTTTGAGTGAGAGGGAGCTGTAGGTCAACCCACTGCTTGGATAAGGGGTGCCGATTCTTGTTTTCAGTGAAGTTATGATTATAAGATTATATATATATATGTGGGAAAACTTCAATTTACCCTCGCGAAGTTGACACCGATTTGCAATTCTAACATCAATGTTTCAATTTTGTTAATTGCACTCCATTAAATTTCAGAAATTTTTAATTTAGGGAATCCGTCAAATTTTGCCGTCTGAAGTGATGGAATTGAGACCATGCATGTGACTTTTTTGGTTCAGAACTTACAAAAAATGCCCTCATTTAAAACCGCACGGTCCGCACCGTTTCTTTAAAACACCAAAAACAAAAAAAGAAAAAAAAAATTTGACGTCGTCGTCTTCTTCATGGAAGACAAAGAAAATAATGTTTTAGCAACGGGTCACTATGTGCTTTTTGAGGCAAAGAAGATACCATATGGAGAGAGGTTGAACATTCGTGAAAATGAAATGATACTTTGAGCTTCTTTCGTGTGTATCCTTCCTTAAAACAGGGGCTATTTGTGAAGAAGGTTCTGCTTGTTATTAGAATGCAGTTTCAGAGATCAAATTTTGCAAGGAGTGGCTCATTTTCCTTTGGACTACATACCAGATCTTCAATGTGCTGATGACCTTTTTTTTACTCTCTCTGGTAATGTGGTGATTTTTATGAAGAAATAGAAACAAAGGGTGAGGTAGAAAGTAGTCCCCTGTGTGGCAAAAGGCTAGACCATCATGAAAACTTTGACCCCTACTTATAGTCACACATTTTTTTTACGCTCTTCACAATTTGAAAATGGAATGACTATTTGACAATGACTTGATAAAAAAACAAAAAAAGGTTTGCAAACCCATAAAAAGAGAAAAGAAAAAGAAAGAAAAGGTCAATACACACAAGTCTGGAGAAACTGCAGGATAAACAAGCCGAGCAGTATGGGCCAACTTTGAGAGCAACCCAGCAGTGAATGGTTCATGATCGATCATTTGTAAACTGCTGCAGACCATGCACCACCTGCATAATGGTTACACATAACTATCAATTCCACTCTCGGCTCCAGCCTCCCCACATCCACCTCAGCCATAACCAGCGTCCAGCGCCAAAGCTTGAGTGGCTGCAAGCCCTGTTCTTGGCCATGCAGAGGTGGAAGAAAACAGGAGAGGTGAAAGAAAGCCCAATGAGATAAGAAACCATCCCTGCAAGATAAGAAGTCCTCCAACTTCCAGCTAATGTTGCCTTAGAGTGTCCAGAAATGCCCTCATTTCACCAAGGTTGGTGTAGAAGGCAGCCTCGAACGCTGGCCTGGCTATTGATGCCCAGTTGATCGAAAAAAAAGTTGGTGGAGACGGAGAGCGAAGTGAAGCAAGATCAAGGTGGTGTGGTTCATCATGGCTGGGAGATGGGGTTATGGCAATATGCTCGGTGTGAAGAAAGGTAGAAGATGAGGGCATTTGCGTCTTTTTTTTTTATGGTCGATGGTTGATGGTCGGTGTTTCAATGTAGACAAGGGCATTTTTGTCTTTTTGGGGACAAAAAACCCACCTGCACGATAGGTGAGGAGAATTTCATTAAGTTAGACGGTTGAGTCGGACGGATTCTTTAAATCGAAAATTTCTTAAATTTAATGGGGTGCAATTAACAAAATTGAAACATTAGTATTAGAATTGTAAATTGGTGACAACTTCAATATATATATATATATATATATATATATATATATATATATATATATATATATATATATATATATATGTGGATGATATGAATACGATCCCTTTAATTAATCATATCAAATCTTTCAATTCTGACCCATGTGTTCAACTAAATGGGTACTTCTTATCAAAAAAAAAAAAAAAAAAAAAAAAAACTAAATGGGTACTACACAGTACTTACAATTCGTTTAATAAATAGAACATCAATTTGTAACGAAAATGAAAACACGGAAACGGAGCTATAAATGCAAAGTATATCCAATAAGCATTTGTACAAATGATACATAACAACAACAAAAGAAAATATTTACGAAAGCACAGAATGAGAGCTTTTGATTATCATATCCAACAATCTTCCATTATGTTTATCAAAGCAAAATCATAAATTCATATGCAGAGCCTGAAAACATAGATCGAAGAGAAAGCAAAAAAAAAAAAAAAGAACAGAAACACAACCGAAAACGCCTTCTAAAACAAAAAAACAAATCGTTTACGAGTGCAAAAAACATCACTACACTACACTACACAAACCAAAACCGAACCAAATGATATACCGAAAACATTAAAAAAAAAAAAAAAAAAAAAAAACTTACGAGATCGACGTTCTCCTTCTTGATCTCTTTCCAAGCTAAAGCGCTTGTTCTCAGCTTTTTTTGTTTGTTCTTTTTCTGGTTATCTCACACCGAAAAAGAAGCTCTGACACTCTCACCGCGCTTCAATATACACATACTAACCTTTATATCCTCTCTTTCTGTATCCTGTCAGCTCTCTCTTACATTCTCTCTCTAACTTTCCTGCCAAAAGCCATACATTTTTCATCACTTTTCTGCCATGTTTTCCATCACACGTCTCCAAGCACAGCATTGTCTCCTTATTTCTGCTTCTTTTCTTTTTTCTCTCTTTACAAGTTACATCCGTGTCCTTTCTTACCCGCATGTCTTCTAGAAATATATCTCCACATTTTCTACACCTTTGTGTGTTTGTTTTAGTTGTCTCTCCACTTTTTTTTTTAAATTTTTCTACACTCTTCTGTTGTATTTCAGTTATCACGGTCTCTGTTTCACCTTTCTTCTGTCGAATTGGTTTCAGTTGTATTTGTTTCCGTTGTAATCGTTATGGTTCGTTGAACATGAAAAAAAAAAAAAAAATGAAGAGAGGAAAATCAGTCTTTGGCCCCCATAGTTGACCATCTTCTCTTTGGCCCATTGTTGGTCAAATTTCAAGCTTGAGGCAAATGTTACAAGGCTCAAGCCCATTCAAGTCCTTTGTAGGCTCTTTTCTCTTGGCCCATTGTTAGCCTAATTTCTTGCTTGAAGCAATGTTTAAGACTCAAGGTCATTAAAGCATTTTGTAGGCTCTTTTATTGGCCCATCGTTGGCCCTAATTCTGGCTTTGAGGTACAACTTGAAAACCTAAGCCTATTTAACCTCATTGTTGACCCAATTTCTTGCTTGAAGCAATGTTTAGGACTCAAGCTTACTAAAACCTTTCGTAGGTTCTTTTTTTGCCCATAGTTGGCCCTAAGGCTTTGAGGAACAGTTTAAAAATTCAGGCCAATCCAAAAAAAATATATATATATATATATATATGTTAAGAAGCAAAAGACAAACTGAAAAAAATTCCTCCCATCAGTTTGCAGGGGATGTTAGAGGATAAACCTCTGCAGCAAGGAAGTCATCACTCCTCTGCAACAAGTCATCCAGTCTGCAGCAAGTGATCCACTACATCAGCACATCTCTAGCTACTTCAACTCTACTGCATCAGCACATCTCTGCATCAACTCCTCATCCACAGCAGCACATCTCTACATGATCAAGTTACTATTGCAGAACACACAAGTCACAACCAAGCCATACCTCTTATCTCTTGCCATTCCTAAACCCATACCACTATGTAATCAGCTCTCAGTTTCTCTTTTTATACACTGGTCTTTAACTTTTGTTAAGCCTATATATTAACCTATCTTGTAATCAAACTATGTAATGCAATGAGCAAGATGTAGTCTTTAATTACTTTGTGTTTCTCTTCTTTCTTTGTTTCTGTCTTCCACTTTATTTTTCTAACATAGAAGCGGATTGATTTCTCAAATTCAAGGAAAATAAATTAAATTCCAGCGTAGAGAGAGAGAGAGAGAGAGAGAGAGAGAGAGAGAGAGAGAGAGAGAGAGAGCAAATGTGAAAATTTGGAAACTATTTTCCAATTGAACACTGATAATTACATGCAGAGATAGAGAAAGAATAATATACAGTTGTGTATTTAATTAGAAGCTTATGCAGAAAAGAAATCCAATCCTCGGAGACATACAGAAACTACAGAATTTGGCAGACACGTTGAGTTGAGGATCACAGCGAAGAAAGAAAGAAAAGAAGTGTGTGGTAGAAACAGTTACCTCGGAAGTAGAAGTTGTTAAATCCTCAAATGGAGCATAGAGAGAAGAGAAGAGGTGTATCAGAGAGACAGATCTTTCATCCTTTATGGCTCTGCTTTCGACGTTGGAATACCACTCTCTGTCTCTCTTTCTCTCTCTCGCTCCTCGCAGCACCCGCACTACAAACCAGTGCCCCCCCCCTCTCTCTCTCTCTCTCTCTCTCTAAGAGAAATGGAATCGTACACTTGGGCATGGCATGGCGGAGGTCTTTAAATAATTAGCCATCAACCCTGTATGATTAAGAGAAGACAAATTGGGGTTTATAATTCAGAAAATGACGCGGTGACCAAACCCCTCTCAACCAACGTGTTGGTGTAAAGCCAATAGCCTATTCCCACACTCCCTCAGGCGCGTGCAAACACGGCCTATTTTTGACACCAAGTGCCCGACTATATATGCCACATGCCCACAACGCTTTACCCATCCAACCAATTGTCATTGCGGTTATTTTATCATAACTGTAATCGCAATTGGGATATTTGATTATTACTAATTGCTGATTATTTGGTTACTGACCGGATAACCTTTTTTCATACAATGTACCACATACCTCATGTATCCCCTGATGGCACCACTTACCTGATGACAGGTTGTAATGGTTCTCGGGACTACTTTCCCTATCTTATTTGCCTGCAAGGACGTGTTAGTATGTACGCGGATACACGTCCTTCTGAGATTGTTTTTTAGTTTTCTTGCTTCTTCTTTTTTCCCTTCTGGATTATACATGTTGCTGGTTTCTTGATATTGATCATGTGAAGACAAAGAAAAATTAATAGGAATTTAGCATTTAATAAATTGTATTTATTAAATGGTGAGACTAATGATTATATTTTAGGTACTGATATTTATATTACCAGAATAAAATGAGTATAAGATAAAGTAATGAAAATTGGAATAATAAAATACTACTAATAAGTATTTAGGAAATAATAATAGTAATAATAATAATGAGCGTAGTGGAATAATTAATTAATAGTATTAGTGAAATGTAGTTAGATTAAATGTAAGGGTTAAATACCAATTATCAAATGAAAGAATTAATTTGTCGTGGGGTGTTACCATAATTTATAGAAAGTATGGGCATTTAAGATAAGAAAATCCCACCCACTGCCACGTGTTGGCTTGTGGTTGGATGAGAGAAGATAATTCTCTCCCTCACTTTTCAGCCACACACTCACTCACGCCACTCTCCTCTTCTTCCTTTCCTTTTTCCTTTTTTCTTTCTCTTTTCTTCTTCTTTCTCACGCACCCACCAGCCTCCCTCTTCCTTTCTTTCTTCTACCCATTTCTCCTACTTCTTCTAGGCACCAGCCCATGAGAGATTGAGAGAGTGAGACGCAGAGATGGAGAGACCCGTTAGTTCGAGTGACCCGCGACTCGTGACCCTGAGTTGAACCCGACGATTCCCAGTGAACCCGTGACTGTGAGACCCGGTCCTCTAGGAGTGATTTTCCGGCGAGTTTTCCGGCGGTCCAGTAGCGATTTTCGGTGGATTTTCTAGGGAAATTCTCTAGGTAATTCCTTATAAACTATGATGATTTATTTGGGGATTGATTTTATTATTATTGAATTAGAGTTTGAGTATTTGGGGTTCTTAGATCATTTGTTTTAATTAATTGAAATCTGAAAATGAGTATGGATTTTGATGAAAACCCCAAATCTGGTTTGTGTTTGTAAATGGGATAGTTATGTTAGTTTATGACTATTTGTTAGGGATTAAGGTTGTTTATGTTCTAAGGTTGATGTTAGCTTAATTGGAGATGAACTTTGAGGATTATGTAGTTTCAAATTTGGTAATATTTAGTTGGTAATTTGTTGAGCTTAGCCGTGTGATGTTTTGAGTTGGGATTCTTGATGATTTTGGGTAGAACCCGTGTGGTGTAGGGCTCAAAGGTTGCCTTAGCATTGTGGAGTTGGTTGTGTATGGGTTTCGGTTGGAAGTATTGTAAAATGGGCGTCTTGTTTGGTTGGCCGATTGGCTTTTGATGTTGGATTGTATTGATGGACTTAATGTGGTGGAGTCTCGGAGAAGGTAGTTTTGGGTATGTGACGGAGTTTTAGATTATGCCCTAAAAGGAGTTGAGTTAGTTGTTATTTTGTATGTAGTTAAACAAACAAGATAATTACTAAAGTAAATAAATGAGTAAAGACTACATTGAGTAAACGAGCAAATAAAGTATGTGGGCATAACGAAAGAATAAACCCATGAATAGGTAAAGTGATTATAAATAGATTATGGGATTTTAGTATAATATAGTTAAAGACATTTAGATAACCTTTAAGATTAAATCACTAGGGTCCTAGGTTGGAAAGACTTAATGGATAAGTGTGTCAATAATAAGGTAGGAGCGTTTATGTGGAATGGTGGTAGACTAATAGCAAATTAAGCCTAAGTATAATGCTTGGCTTTGAGGTTAATGTATATGCCTCAAGCTTTAAGAATGTATATTATACTATGTGATCGTAAATAGCTTAAAAAGAGCTATTAGATTAATATGTTGTATAAAGTTAAGGTTCTATAATCTAAACTATTTATATGGTTAGTAATTAAATAACTAATGCACTTATTCACTTATATTAAAAGTACTTAAGTTTATTACTGAATTAGGCTTATGTGGATAAACAAACCATAAGCTTAATGTCTAATAATGATAGTAAGGTAACTTGGTTTCCAATTTACTTATCTACGTACACTAAGTAATTTAGTGTATTAATGGACTAAGTTTAAGTATTGTATATGTATACATATATATGTACATATATACATATGCATGCATACATGTTAAATATATAATGTTAACTTAGTAAATAAGCAACAAACCATTAATGGATTCACAATGGTAATGTGATGTAATAAATAATATGTAGGCGAATAAAATAGTAAATACATCTCCTAGTTAATAAGCAAGATATAATAAGAACCTATAACCAATGATTAGCCTAATAATTGTTTAGGATACCTAGCTAGCTTTAGAAGCGAGTGATGTGACGTGTGAGCACGCGGGTAGTTAGGATGTCATAGAGTATGTAATTCAATAGCATAGTCTAATGCTACCAATGTTTGCAGGATCATGTTCGGATTTGAGACTTTAATTGGTTCTCCAATGTAGAGTCCAAGTGACTAGAGTCCAAGGAGTGTTCGAGTTGGAGTCTAATGCAGCCAAGGTGGGTATTCCACTCACTGAGAAAATATATATTTTTGTATGTATTGGATTGATAAAAATATATATATTGTTTATGAATCCGAACCAACCATATGATGAAATGTATATACTTTGAAATGATTTGCTTAGTTTCGATTATGTTTAAACTATATCAATGATGTTAAAGAGATAGTGTATGAGTGGAAAGTATTGAATAGATTTAAAGTGTTAAGTTCTGCGGTTGAGATTTAAATTATGCAAATTGTTTGAGAATATGTCATGTTGAAACTGCGTAGATTTGATAAAGAAACGAAGTTTTGAATGATTTCAAAGTGTTGGGTAAAATGCTGGATTTGTTTAGTTTTAAAAGGACGTGATTTAACAACTGCATGATTTGAGCATGATACAGTAGTGAAATATATACTGGTCAAGCACGGAACATTGAGCATGTAGTATAGAGCATACATCAACAGTAGTACAGCAGTAAAGGAACAGGATACACAGTAAAACAGCAGTTATCAGCATCGTGGGGGACCGAAGCCCCAGTAGACCCAGTCATGCATATCATGTATAGCATTGTTTAATGAGTGATGTTTTTATGTTATGAGTAGATTTTACTAGACGTGTTGGTATGCATAAGTGTCTTAAATGAAAAGCGCTTATGTATATTTCTATCGGATAGTCATGTGTTAAGGTCATACATTGAACTTGAAAGTACATGGATACATGATTGCCCGAGTGTGAGTAATGGCATGTCTATGAGTAGAAAGGTTGACTGTTCTTGTTCTCCAGGAAAGACGTGTTAGCATGATTGAGTTTAGCTTTAGTGCCACAAATTGCACAAATTGCACAAGCGACCGGTGAAAAGTATTATTATAGAGGAGTCTATATGTAGAATCTTCCAAGCGGTAGATTGGAACTTCTACATATGTTCACAGCTATATAGTATGTTTTAAATGTTTTCTAAATAGTCAGTGTTTGCTGCATTAGCTGTTGGTAAATGGTGGCTAATATAGTGCTCGCACGACTAAAAATAAATAGAGGTTGGTTCTTTGTGAAAACTCAGTTAGTCTTATACCACTGAGGTCTTAGTATGAGGTATACTAAGGCGGTGAACTCATTATTTCACCTATGCGGATGTGGATACCACCACAACCGTGTAGATGATGTTTCTTTGGCTGCAGGTACTACGGTATAGTCGATGGGTCGGTAGCAGTGTGCTTGGGATATTATGACTGAAGCTCACCAAGACGGTTGTAATTGTCGGACCACGGGTTGTCCACTGTTTTATAGGTTTGGTATAGCTTGTGACGTTTGTGTCACATATTCTTTGTAAAGCCATATTTGTTTTGTAAATATTGTGTTAATAAGACTCATACAGATAGATGTTAAATGGCTTTATGTGGCAATTAATTTGTAATAGATGTATAAGTTGTAATTTCCGCTGTTCAGATTTATGTTTTCCGCTGCATAGATAGATATATGTCATACTCTGATTATCAGGTACATGTTATGGGGCATGTGCCATATGTTGGCTGTGCGACACGTAGTTGTGCCACTGCGATGACTCGTTTTACGTTTTGTATATAAAAAAAAAAAAACGGGTCGTCACAGATCACACTCATGTTTATTGCATAAAACAAGCCAAAAGGTAAAATGTTTTTGGGTTAAGCTCTAAGATATTAATTCATCTTTGTCAGGGAGATGAACATATGAGGAAGTCTATTGATTTGGCCAAATAATGAAACGCCCAATAAAATTGACTCTGCCTCCCTGCTAACTCTCATCCTATTTCGTGTCTTTTATGCTTTGTATGGGATTGGGGTGATTTTGTAACGCCCCCCAAACCGGATAAGGTTAGGGTCGTCCAAACGCAAACTCAGAGGCACAAAATCATAAGGTCTGCCAAGCTTTAAACTAGGATGCATGATTTCAAAAGCGAACAAAATGGTCAAATTCATAAGCTTCATTACATGCTGAAACGTTTATCAAAATAACAGTTAAGTCTGACAACATAGATAAAAGCCCGAGGGCATAAGTTCGTGCAATGCGCTAGAGACAACAAAAGAGACATGCAATGCTCCTACTGCTAGTCTAAATTCCCAAATTTCCGGCCGCCTAGGTCTCACTGCTCAAAACATGAAAATAAAACAAAATAAGGGTGAGCGAGAAATGCTCAGTAAGGAAATCCTCAACCATAAAAAAGGTTGAGATAAATTATTTTCTTTAAAACCTCAAAACAATTTATTTTCTGATGCAGTTCAAAGCATAATTACCACTTATCTCCGTTTACACAAGATAACCTTCTTATTAAAATTCTCTCTCACAACATTTGGATCTAAAACAAACCGTCCAAACTTCTTGTGTCATATCATTTATCAATTTCAATTCAATTCTCAATAACCAAGTCAAAACCCATTCTTTTATACAAAAGATATAATTTATACTAATATACTTAAAACTGAATTCTCATAATAGGGTCCATGTACACTATTAAGCCCTGTGTACTTAGGGTTGCGCGGTCTTTGCTGTGACCATGGCAGGTAACTGTGGCGGCAGGCCTGCCCCGTCAGCTAATTAATTGAAGTGCACTTAGCATGACCTAGAGACGGATTACCGCATTCTCAACGTTCTTCAGCGGGTGCGCTTCCATCTCAAGCAACGGTACCGAGCTTCTCCTCTGTGAATTTTCGTCAATAACTCTGGGGCCAAATAGTCTCCTCCATACACGTGCCCTTATCTCAAAAATTTCTCCTTTATTTATTTCATAAAACTTTCTCATTCTTTTTCTTGTATATCCAAGGGCAACGTGTTGGAGGGTTTCACAATTTTACGCTTCTCTTTTCGTCGCTTCTAAAAGGGGTAAATTTCCCATCACGGGTAAAATAATAAATTCTCTAAAATTTGCAAAGTCCTTTAGAACCGAGGTTTTTCTTAAAATCACTACTTTCAAAATATCACTAAATAACTTTCATGTCAAAACCAATTAAGACAAATCCTTCATGCAAACAAAATAAGTTGAAATAAAGAACAAGAACAATCAAATCGCAATTATGCAAATAAAGGAATAATTAAAGTAATACAACATAAACAATTTGAGAAGGGGTAGAGGGTCCCTTACCTCTCTAAACGCAGCTACAAAAATTATCTGGCTGCTAGCTAATCACCTGAGTACAGGTTCAAACGATCCATTAGCATAAGCTCGCTACTAGACAACGTACTAACATATCTACAGCTTGGTTTGCTAGCATATTGAGAATGTTTCCAAAATATATGTAAAACAACCTTAACGAAATAATATTTATACCATTAATTAGGTGACACATATATATTATTAGAGTCATGAAATCACGTGAGACAACTTCACATGGGAGAGAGAAAAGAAATCAAATAAAGAAAGAGAGTGGAGCCCACCGGTAAGACTTTAAAAGCTTTAGGAAGGAAAGCTGAACAGTCAAAGCAGGAGATAGAATGGCTAGAACACAAGCAACAATCTGAGCAAATTCTGGTTCAGATAGAAGAAAAGGGAAAAATTGTGCAATAAGGGTATTAAGTACCTCATGGAAAGAGAGATAATAAAGAGACAAAAAATATGGAAAGCAAAATTCAAGGTGCATGAAAAGGTGGGTGGCCTTTTCTCGATGCAACAAGAAGAGAAGAGGAAAAATTCAACAAACAACAAAAGACAAGGGTCCCACGTTGGACAAGGAAATGGGAAATAAATTGAAGAAAAATAAAACCTATGGAGATAGTGTGAACGGCCGGAACCAGAAGGAAAGAAAGGGGAAAAAAAAAAACAAAAGAAAAAATGAATAAACAACATGCAAAGAGGGGAATGACCTGACAAGGAAATCCCATAAATAATAGATAAGAAGAATAAGGAAAGAGCAGGTTGGAGGTCAGATTCTTGAAGGAAGAAACATCATCAACAACAAATAAAATAATGAAGAGCTACCAAAGGACACAGCAGCCCATAACAGGTACAAGAAGTAAAAAAAATAAGAAAACTCCATTAAAGCACAAGAGTACCGGTACAGGTTGAAACAAGAAGACAAAGTCAGTGAGTAGTAGTAAAATCACATGCTAGAAATGTACAACTAGTCAAGATTATTGAAAGAAAGTGAGGAGGAAGGTACAAGGAGCTTACTTGCAGTGGTTCCCAACTGAGAGAGTGAGAGAGTCAAGGAAATGCTTGGGTGAAAAAGGGTGAGACGGCGGATTGTAAGAGAAAAGGGAAAAGAGAGCTGGCTTAAGGACAAATTTATAGGGTTAGGGTTTGGGTATAAATATTAATATAATATTAATAAAGTAAAAGCATTTACAGATTTACTAAAAAAAATACAAAACTGATTATTTGATAAAAGTTTAATTTAATATATGTATATATATATATATATATAAACCATTCTCATTACTAGACCAATCCACTATGCCTAGTTCTCACTCAAGGAAATTACTATTCTATCCCTTAAAGAGGTCAAGGATATTACAGATTTGTTCATTATTTCACTTTCATTGTATGTTATATATATGCTTATCATAGGTGTCCTAAATGTGATGGAGCAGGGTTCGTCTGGAAAGCAGGAGCGACCTCGAGGGTAAACGCAGCACGGAAGGACCAAGCTTAGATTGTATGTGCTCAACGACAAATAGATGACCCCTGAACCCTTGTTTTGTTTATGTAATTTAAGTCGTATTTTCTTGTTAAAGCTATGGGGTCCCTCCTATAACCGTTGCATCAATATCTCCTATAGCGATTTCCATGAAGTATTCATAATGCAAAACATGCCAATATTCGATTATTAACTGATTTTTTAAAACCTTATAATCGGTAATCACAGTCGGGGTATTCGATTATCCGGTTATTCTCAATTAGTAGTTAATAACAGCTTTGCTTGTACACCTTTAACTATGGGTGCACTTTTATCTAAGTTTGAAGTAGTAAAATTATTTTTTTATTTTAATTAATAATTTTCAAAAAAAAAAAATTACATTCGATTACTTACACTTTTTTGTATTATTTAAATATTTTTCTTTAAAAATATTTAATTATCCGAAGAGAGAAACTTTATTCAAGGGAAAGAAAAAAAATGAAGAAAAAACTGTTAGTGTGAGCTACAATTTGCTTCTACAAATTTCAAGAAGCATAATAGCTCAATCTTAGTTTAGATTGAGAATAGATAAACCAATACATGTAAATTTTAGAAAATTTTATACCAATTTAAAATAGAAATAGAGAATAGGGTTAGAATGAGCTTTTAGGACAAAAAGTATGAGATTAGATAATAATAATAAAAGCAACATCAGCAACAACAACAACAATGGTTGTTTTTGTTTTCTAAATTAATCATATGGACGGTTCAATTTATCATGATATTTCAATGCATAAGAATCTATAATATAAAGTGATTAGTTAGTGATAAAATGAATAACAATAAATAAAGAAAGAAAAATGGGAAGAGTTAATAATACGTGGTTCAACTTCAACCAAGTGACCTATCCCCACTCAAAAACCCAGACTAGTAAAAATTAGCTCGTTGAAAAAAAAAAAGGTTAAGTTGATTTTTTTTTTTTAGTGAGAGAGAGAGAGCCGGCAGTTTGTCTTGGTTTTGGGGGAGGGAGGCTTTCACGCCTCCCTCCCCCCTGGGGTTTTTTGTTGTTGGCCTTCTTCGTCTTAGTTGCTAAGATGGTTTTTTAGTTTGTTGTTTGAGTCTTCCGACCTTTAGGGTTGTGGAAGTTTTTGTCGCCCCGGTGTGTATCCGGTGGGTGTTTTAGGTTTCTAGTTTTAGTTCGTTAAGGCAGGAGAGTTCTCTGGTGAAGGTGTCGGTGGGGACTAGTCACCCATGGCGTGTCGATGGCGGAGCTTGAGGTTGTGTTGTTCACTGTCAGATTTTTGGAGGCCAGATCTACAAGTTTTCCCCGTCTTCTGGTGGACACGCGCCCGTCAGCTGTGTTCGTCGTCAATCTCTGGTGCTCCAGCCGCTCTCTACGGTTGTGCGGTCTCTCGGTGATCGGCGCGTGGCCTTCACGCGCCTGGGGTGGTTTTCGGTTCGGATTGCGCGTGAGGGCTGCAAACCGGGTTTTTTCGCCGTGTTTGGTGGTTCTGGTTGTTCAGAGGCTTTTGGCGCTTCAGGGTTGATGGGCTTGTTTTTTGGTGCCGGCGCATGCGGTGCACGCGCCGCCACAGGCGATGGCTTTCCCCGCAGAGACTTTCCTCCGTTGAGCTTTTCCTGTTTTGTTATAGTTTGTGTTTGTTTGGACAGTTTGCTTTGTACGTACATTAATCTAGTCATTGGCAGTCGCCCATAATGTGTGACCGACTCCCTGTTCTAGTAAAGGTCACTACAAAAAAATTAGGTATTTAGGGTCTTTTTTTTTCACTACCTTTTGCAAAAAGGTTGTGAATTGCAGAATATCACTACCTTTTACAAAAATGACTTCTTTAATTGCAGAGTCTCACTACCTTTTATAAAAATGACTCCTTAACTAAGAGATAAAGTCCTATTTTAAGGAAGTCGTTATAATCAGGGTCTTTAAGTCTTTTTTTTCTACTACCCTTCAATAAAGTGATGTGATATACAGAGTTTTAACTACTTTTGGATGAATATTACGCTGCCTTATTAGAAAGGTCTCAAAATTCTCTTGAATTTCGTCAGAATAAAATATTACTCATTGAAGAGATAGATTAAGATTAATTTGAAATAGATTTTCGTGGATAATTTTTTTTTTATTTTTTTTATTTTTAAACAAAAGAAATTAAAAAAAAAAAAAATCCTAAATAGCAATATGATATGATACAGTCAAGAAAGTTTGAATTCAAACTTGACCATTGGAGCAATATATCCTAAACTGACGTCCTTGTTCTTTCAAAAAAAAAAAAAAATCCTAAATAGGCAATAGCCATCTGATATGATATGGGCAAGAAAGTTTGAAAATTCAAACTTGACCATTGACCAGTTATTTATCCTAAAACTGACGCCCTGCTCTTTCAAAAAAAAAAAAAAAAAAAAAAATCCTAAATAGCCATAAAACTGATGTCCTTGCTCTTTCAAACAAACAAAAAAAAAAAAAAACAAATTACGTCCCTGCCTATTCACTAGACTCATGAGTACTATAAGTTAGATGTGATGATGATGAGTCATTTCTCAGAGGACTTCAAGTCAAGTTTGAAGACTCAATCCTTTATAAAAAAAAAAAAAAAAAAAAAAAAACATAGAAGCACTACTTTCGTAAAAGGGACGTGCGTTTGCTGAGTCCTTCTTCAAAGGACTTGTACTCAAGTCTGAATTCTCACTTTCGTGGAGGACTGAAGATGTTTGCTGGCCAGAGTAATCGTCGTGGGTTGAAGACGTGAAGGAATGAAGACGTGCTACACGCAAAGGACGTGGGTTGAAGCCGTGATCAAGCTGAAAGACGCAGGACTTGCAGACGATTTGCTATATGACGCTAAGTATCCCCACGATGATATAAGACGCCAGGTATCCCACGTTGCCATGTATTTCGTAGAAACGGGCGGGTGAATTTTACACTTCCCGCTCGATCTCTTACTCTGCCTAGCTAGCCTCCCTCACTGATAACAATATCAGTGCATAGCAATTAACCAGCCAAAAAATATCCCTCTCCATCACCGTTGTGTCTAGACGTCGTCAACTTGGATCGCTAGCTAGCTGCCATTTAAAAAATTCTGTGAGTTTCTCCTCTAGCTGATCTCTTTCATATTCCATCCTATGATTTCTCTTTATTACAAATGCTAGTGAGATATTTGGGAAAGATGACGCTGTAGTTCCTATTAGATTCTGGTTTAGGTGTAATTAGTGTATTTGGGTTATAATTGTTAACCGGTAGAACATATTTCGTCCTTGCATTTCTCTTGATTACAAATGCTAGCTAGTGAGGTATTTGGGGAAAATGGTGCTGGATAACTATTACATTCTGATTTAGGTGTAATTAGTGTATTTGGGTTATAATTGTGAACCAAGCATGCAAGAAATCATCATGGAGACAAGTAGAAATTCCCGGAAATACAGCATGTAAATGTGCAATATATGTACTGCTTCCGTGAGAATTTTATCATGCAAACACTGTATAATCTCTAAGCCTAACCAAAGATCATTATAAAGTTATGTTTATCCATTAAATGCTGCCATATATACTCCTCAATTCTCTGAAAATGTCCCCCCTTGTTGAATGAAAAACAAGCCTTTTTTAGGAAAAAAATAGGGCTTCCATGTTATATTTAAATGATCTAAATACACCCTAGATGTTTTGGACAGTTAAAATCAATTTAATTTCATTTACTTTCACAATGCCTTAAGCTCTCGTGGAGAGTGAGAGCAAAATCCATTGCTTAGTTATTATCATTGGGGCCCATCTAAGAGTAGCTTCAGTTTATTAAATATATAAAACTATGGATGTCTACAATTTGATGTACAAAAAATTTAAATATTCTCTTTGGACTAGAGCGTTATTCCTATTCTTAAGAAGAATGGTGTTTATGCATTACAGTGTTTTGGAGCTTTGGAGTTTAAATATTTTTAGAACGCTTATGCACATAGCATGGACTGTGTGCATATGAAAATGCCTAACATTGCCTGTAGGTATGGCCCTCTGTAGCCAAAACAAGAACAACGAAATATTGCCTTAATAAAAATCCTTTCACACCACTTTAAAATGCTTCCAAATTTTTCTATCTTTTCAACCTCTCTAATCCTGTGATATGAGTTCCAAAGAAAAAATACACACTATAAGTAAAAGGTAGAACCATAAATATATCTCCCATCCCCGCATGCAAGACCCAACTCGAAAATATGTAAAAACAAAAAATTATTGAAAGAATTCACTGGTCGAAGGTGAAATATTATGATGTCTGCTTCTGAACCAATGTTGTGGCTGTCATTTATCTTTAAATTTCACTCTCCAGTTCTATCATATGGAAACCCCAATTTAACCATAGCCTAACAAGGATTTTTCTTCTTAACCTCAAATATGTACCTTGAGTTTGCATGTATAGTATATTTGTGTGTGTATATTTATATATATAGTTTTAGATTTTAATTAAGGTTCTCTCTCACTGAGTTCATGATGAATAAAAAGAAAGTTTAGAGATTTCATTTCCCCACCCTGACATCAAGAAGTTTGACAAAGAAATATTACTCCCTTTGACCGTCAGTTTAAAAAAGCTACCTTCTCATGAATTGTAGATGTAATAAATGAATTTATTTTCAATTAAGACCAGCTTTTGCTACCTCAAATTTTTAAAATGTTACAAGCATTAATGCTATTCTTCCATTATGTTTTTAACGGTGACAAGCATTACCTTTTCCCCTCGAGGCTCAATATGTTGTTTGGCCAAAGGACTTTCAGCTGTACCTACTCCAAAATCCCATCTAAGATTGAAATTTAAGAAACAAAAGGTAGAAAAAGAATGGTATAGAATATGGTTTTACATTAAATATGCATATATAGCATGACGTGTTTCTACCGTGTTAAATTTCTTGTTGTAAAGTTAATGGTATTTTTATCTTAATCTAGTGAAGCCATGGATAAGAGTTGGATGACAGAGCATAGAACTTCGAAAAAGTATATGGACGGTGTTAAATCTTTCGTGGAATTTGCAGCAGTAAATACTAAGACACCTGGGTTCATGTTGTGCCCATGTAAGAGATGTTGCTTTCGCAAGACACTACGACAACAAGTTGTTCATGACCATTTGACGTCGGGGGCGGGAATTTTGCAAGGTTACACCGATTGGTATATGCATGGGGAAAACATTAGCACACCCATTCATAGGGAGCCGAGTCATGTAGGCTATAGTGTGTCACCCGTTGATGAGATGTCAGCACATGAAGGGTCAACAACTGGAATGCATGCCATGTTGCATGATGTCTTCACTATGCACGATTCTCGAGTAGACGTGGATCCCACTGAAGTGGAAGAAGATCTTGAGGGTCCCGATGAGAATGCTAGGAAGTTCTATGAAATGCTTAAGGGTGCTGATAAGCCCCTCCATGATAACACAAAACATAGTAAATTGGGGGCCATTGTACGTCTCTATAGTTTGAAGTGTATGGGTGGATTGAGTAATGCGTTGTTCACCTTTTTTCTTGAATTTATCAATGAGTTGATTCCAACCAAATCACCATTGCCAAAAGACACATATGAAGCGAAAAAGTACATGAAGGACTTGGGACTTGAATATCAGAAGATCCCGTGTTGCCGTAATGGTTGTATGTTATTTTGGAAGGAGTCCGAGAATTTAGAAAACTGTACAACATGCAAAATGTCTAAGTGGAAGGAAGATAATGGTATGATTGATGGGACGTCTCGAAAGCCAAAAAAAAAGCCAGCGAAGGTCTTGCGATGGTTTCCATTGATACCTAGGTTACAAAGGTTGTTTATGTCACATCTTACAGCATCGCACATGCAGTGGCATGCTAACGAACGCACAAAAGATGGTGTACTAAGGCATCCGGCCGATGGTGAAGCTTGGAAGACATTTGATGCACGGTATCCTGATTTTGCCTTAGAACCACGCAATGTTAGGCTTGGCCTAGCGTCAGATGGATTTAACCCTTACGGAAACATGAGTACTTCCCACAGTATTTGGCCAGTTATGTTGGTAACATACAACTTTCCTCCTTGGATGTGTATGAAACAACCCTATTTTATGTTATCCTTAATTATCCCAGGTCCAAGGGCACCAGGAATGAAGATAGATGTATACCTACAACCTCTAGTACACGAATTGATGGAATTGTGGGATGTCAGTGTTACTACTTATGATGTATCATCGAAGAAGAAGTTTACGATGCGTGCAACATTGATGTGGACAATTAATGATTTGCCCGCATATGCCGATTTGTCTGGATGGAGTACAAAAGGCCCTCATGCATGTCCCTGTTGTATGGATTCAACTCAGTCTATCTGGTTAACTTATGGGAGAAAATATTGTTATATGGGGCATAGGAGATGGCTGCATAAGGATCATAGGTGGAGAAAGATGAAGAAATCTTTCGATGGTACAAAAGAAGCGGGAACAAAGCCTGTGACGCCAAATGGTGATGAGCTAATGAGACAGTTAGAGGGTGTAGAATCTTTGTTTGGGCACTCTATGGGCAAAAGGCCAAGAACTCATTCCTCGATCAACAAAGAGAAAAGTATTTGGAAGAAGCAAAGTATTTTCTTCAGACTCCCCTACTGGAGACATAACTTGTTGCGTCATAACCTTGATGTAATGCACATTGAAAAAAATGTGGTTGATAATATTCTTGGAACGTTGTTGGACATGAAGGGAAAAACAAAGGACAACGACGAAGCACGTATGGACCTTCAAAAAATGAATTTAAGACCTAATCTGCATCAGGTTACCACAGAGCAAAACAAGACATACTTTCCCTCTGCTTGCTTCACAATGTCTAAGGAGCAGAAATATAACTTTTTAAAGGTCATACAGGATGTAAGAGTGCCAGATGGGTACGCTTCAAATGTGTCACGTTGTGTTAAACTCAAGGAACATACTATGGGAGGGATGAAAAGTCATGACAGTCACATCCTCATGCAACAACTGCTGCCGGTTGCCCTGCGCGGTTCCTTACCAAAGAATGTTGTAGAACCTTTGATACAGTTGTCTGGGTACTTCAGGGAGATATGTTCCAAAACAATGCGGTTAGAGGATTTGGATCGTCTTGAGTCTCAGATCCCCATCATATTATGCCAACTGGAACAAATATTCCCACCGGGCTTTTTTACCTCGATGGTGCATGTTGTTGTACATCTAGCTACTGAATGTAAACTAGGCGAACCGGTCCACTTTAGATGGATGTATCCTGCTGAGAGGTATTAGTTCTTGACTTGAAAAAGTTAATTATTAACATCACTTTTGTGCAACTGAGTGAGATTTTGCGTCATTTTTATAGGTGCCTTCATCAATACAAATGTAGCGTTCGCAACAAAGCTGCTCCAGAAGGCTCTATTGCAGAAGGGTACATAATGAATGAATTATTGACGTTTTGTTCTCGTTATTTAGAAAACGCACCCACAATTCACAATAGACCACCATGGAGCCAAGAGGAATCAAGGGGAGCAGTTACTAATATCAATCTTGGGGGATTGAGCATGAAACAAGCACATCGATATATAGTTTTCAACTCTGACGATTTCCTACCGTTGCGCATGTGAGTTTCATAATTTTATTTATCAAATTGAGAAGTGTACAAAGGATTATGAACATTAATGTAACGATTAGTTGTGATCTTTATGTAGGATGCACCTACAGATTCTAAGGGTTTCTCACGATGGATCTGAAAAGGATTTGCAAAATAAGCACGTACAAGAATTTTGTGACTGGTACCTGGGTTATGTAAGTGTCATGTTGTGACTATTAATTTATATAACACCGGTAAGACTTACTTCCACCACATTTATTTTAAATAATCACTCTGATGAACGTTATCCAATCATCAGGTTGACAGCTTGGATGAGGTACACAGAAATTATTTGGGGTCCAAGCTTGTTTGGCATGCAAAAGGACCTATGCAATCCGCTGTCTCATTTAACCGATATGTCACTAATGGCATGATGTTTCGGACTTTGGCTCATGATATTGGAAAGAGAACTCAAAATAGCGGAGTAAGTGTGTCCACAATAGATGGCCCGACCTACTACGACAAGTTAACTAACATAATTGAAGTGCAATATTATGATGGGACTCGATATGTGATGTTCAAGTGTGATTGGGCGGATATAAAAAAAGATAAGGGGTACAAGGAGGATGGATATTGTAACGCCCCCAAACCACTAAGGGTTAGGTTCGTCCATTCTCATACACCAAACTGCAAAGATTCGTAAGGTCTGCCAACAACCTAGCTAATATGCTGAATTTAATAAAAATAATAAAGATTTTAAAACTCAGAGCTTTAATAAATGCGGAAACAGTTATTTCGAAATAAAAAAAAAAATTATGTTTGATTCAATAATTAAAAATCCAAAGAAAAACTAAATTTATTGTACAAGCGCATTTATTAAGGAAACATAGATGCAATGATCTAATGCAAATCCTAGATCCCATCCCGGCCACCTAGGTCTCTCTGTTCATAACCTGAAAACAAAAACAAAATAAGGGGTGAGCGAAAAATGCTCAGTAAGGAAATCCTCAACCATAAAACAGTTGAGTTAAATTCTTTTCTTTAAAACCTCAAAACAATTGTCAAAAACTCATTTTTTATACACAAGATATAATATATGTTTGAAATCAATTATTTCTCATAATATGCCCCTGTACACTATTACGCCCTGTGTAAATAGGGTTGCGCGGTCATTGCTGTGACCTCGGGCAGGTAATGCAGTTTACCTGTGGCCACAGGCCCTGCCCACGTCAGCTAATTAATTAAAGTGCACTTAGCCTGACATAGAGACGGATTACCGCTTTCACTAAGTTCATCAGCGGGTGCGCTTCCATCTCAAGCTACGGTACCGAGCTTAATCTCTGCGAATCTCTGCAAATATATATGGGGCCCAAAATAATAATCTCCTCCACACACGTGCCATTTTCTCAAAAATTTCTCCTTTATATATATCTCATAAAGTTTTCTCACAAAACTTTCTCATTCTTTTCTTGTATATCCAGGGGCAACGTGTTGGAGGGTTTCACAAATTTTTTCTTCTTTTATTGTCACTTCCAAAAAGTTGACTTCACATCTCGGTTAAAATAATAAATTCTCAAAAATTGTAAAGTCCTTTAGAACCGAGGTTTTTCTCAAAATCACAAATTCCAAAATATCATTTTTACTCAATAACTTTCACATCAAAACCAATTTAAGACAAATCCTTCATGTAAACAAAATAATTTGAAATACCGAATCAAGAATAATCAAATCGCAATTATGCAAATAAATGAATAATTAAAGTAATACAACACAACAATTTGAGAAGGGGTAGAGGATCCCTTACTTGGACTTTCCATTAGCATTGGGATCGAGCTTTTACCAAAATACTTCCTTGTACACACTTCAAGCCTTAAACCACACAAAACTACACAAATCCCACAATTTTCTCTCTTGGCCTTAGGTGTGTGTGTGTGAGTGAAGCTTGATGGGTATTGTGTCTTCCATCTTGGTTCTATTTATAAGAGAATGAATGGTTAGGATCAAGTAGACACATTTTGATCC